>NC_037673.1:65396395-65696395 GCF_003255815.1 Theropithecus gelada
TGTGTGTGTGGTGTGTGTGTGGTGTGTGTGTGTGGTGTGTGTGCGTGTGTGTGTGTGTAGGGGGCAAGAAAGTTATTTTAAGGAATTGACTCGTGATTATGAAAGCTGGCACATTACAAGAGCTGCAGTGAGCAAGCTGGAGATCCAGGATACCTCATGGTATAGTTCCAGTCTGAATCCAAAGTCTGAGAACCAGGAGAGCTGATGGTGTGTCTACTCTAAATGATGGCAGTCTGAAGACCCAGAAAGAGTCAATGTTTCTGTTAGAGCCTGAATACAGTGGGGGAAAAAGAACTAATGTTCTAACTCTAGGTAGTCAGCCAAAAGGAAATTCCCTCTTACACATGGTAGCACCAGCCTTTTTGCTGTATTCAGCCCTCAACCGACTGGATGAGGCCCATCCACATTAGGGAGGGCAATCTACTTTACTGAGTCAACTGATTCAAATGTTAATCTCATCCAAAAGAACCATCATAGAAATACCCAGAATAATCTTTGGCCAAATACCTGGGCACCCCATGGACCAGTCAAGTCAACATATAAAGTTACCTATCACACTCCTTTTCCATTGAGCACTAGTCAAATTGAAATTTCATACAGTTTGTGTGTTTGTAATAGAAATGATTTTCTGGTTAACCCTGTTTTACCAAATATGTATGGTATATCCAGTTCTCCTTAGGTTTTACTCTTTGCTCAGACCATTTCATTCTGGGGCATGCAAATAAATGGGATGCCTCCCTTATCCCTGCCCCATTTTCCCTTATCCCTATCCGTGTATGGGAATACAATGTACACTCATAACATGAAACCAAAGGGAGGATGTTCTATGTAACATTATTGATTCTGTGACCATCCTAGGAAGGAATGCTGGTGCGAACTCTCCATCTTCACCTCACGAATTAACAGACTTGTCATTAGAGGTATTACAGGGCTTGGAGTTACAGCAAAGCTTCACAGACATTCTCAGACATCAATCACATTTTGGTATTTGCAGCTCGAAGGCAAATCATCTGTACAATTATGATTTATATGAAATTCAGGAATCATAAATGTGCTTCGCTTTGGTCTTACTCAGAAACCAGTAGCCTTTACTCATGGATGGTAGCAAGTTTGGCTTGCACAGTGGAGGCTGTGTGCTGTTGAGGTTAATAGCATGCAATTACCCGGGCTCCAACTGCAGCTCTAGCAACACAGAAGCAAAAGGGAAAACACAGCAGAGTTCTTAGAGTAGAAATAAAACTATAAAAACAATGGTTGAAGAAGGATCTTTGTGCTTGTTTTAGATAGAATTCATTAAATTTTTAATTGCTACACTAAAGACTATATCCGTATAATCTTTAGATATGCAGTGAGGTAGGTACTGTTATTATCTCCATGCTAGAATTTGAAAACAGAAACATAGAGAACATAAGTAACTTGTCCTAAGGTCACTTTGATTTGAAAGCAGGGAGTGTGGTTCCAAGGTTAACCACCAAACTAGGTGTCTCTTTGTTGGGTGAGTCCTCTCTCTGCCACCCAAACAAATACACAGCCTGGCTCAGTGATTCCACAGGGGTGCTGCCTTCCACTGCCAAGTCCTATGGGAATACTGGGCAAAGGTTCTTTTCTGCTTTCAGGCCATACCCCTTGAGCATCAGGTAGAATACTATGGGGGATAAATGGAAGACCAGATCCAGCTGGGTCAGACGCTTCTCCTTCAGATCTTCTGCTCTCCAGAGTCTTTTTCTACCCTTTCCTCTAACCATCAACCACATGTTCCTTAGAGTTTTGTACTGTCCGTTCCACTCAAGACTTGGGTTTCCCTTTAACATTTTTGTTGGTTTTGTAATAAACATCTTGGTGCTGATTTCTTTCTTTCTTTTTTTTTTTTTAACCAAATTTCACTCTTTCGTCCAGGCTGGAGTAAAGTGGTGCAATCTCAGCTCACTGCAACCTCCGCTCCCTGCACGTTCAATCGATTCTCCTGCCTCAGGCTCCCGAGTAGCTGGGATTACAGGTGCAGGCCACCAAGCTTGGTTAATTCTTGTATTTTTAGGAGAGACAGGGTTTCTCCATGTTTACCAGGCTGGTCCCAAACTCCTGACCTCAGGTGATCCACTGCCTTGGCTTCCCAAAGTGCTGGGATTACAGGCATGAGCTACCACGCCTGGCCGGTGCTGAATTTTAATTCCACAACCAGCTGGGCTACCCTCGGTAATACACTCAGTAATCATTACCTTCCCCCTCACCAACCACTCACTTGATCACTCAACACATAGAGTCTCCTTCATTCCTAATGTAGACTAGAGAGCAGAGATAACAGTGGAGAGCAAAGGCAACATGGTCCCTGCCCTCACGGAGTTTATAGTCTAGTGGGGAAGACAAACATTATTCAGAGAGTTACATACAAATATAAAACTATACTGTGACACATGCCACAAGGGAAAGGTGCAGAGTTTGATGACCCCAGGACCAGGAATTGACCGAGTCAGGGAGGTCAAGGAAGGCTTCCCTAAGGAAGTGGTGCAGAGCTGAGATCGGAAGAAGCAGGGACGTGCTCCACAGGAAGAACATGCTCAGAAGCCCAGTCAGCAGCAGGAAGGAGTGTGGTGATTTTGAGGAACTGAAAGAAGACCAGCATGGCTGGAGAACAGAGGATGGGGGTGTGATATGTGACGAGCGAAGAGAAGTAAGCGGGGGGCAAGATTGTGTAAGCCTGTGATCAGGATTCTGGCCTGTATGCCTAAAGCAGTTATTTTCAACTTCGGCTACATGTCAGAAGCACCTAGGAAGCATTTTAAAATACTGATTAAAGAATCCCATTCCAGAACCATCAAATCCAAATTTCTGGAAGTGAGAACCAGGCATAAATATTTTTTTAAAAAGGTTCCAGGTGATTTTATTGTGAAAACAAGGGTGAGAATCATTGACCTATAGCAATGGTAAGTCACTAAAATGTTTGAAGATAATGTGTATGCTATGAATGTTTAGAGGGAGTTGGAAGCCATCTCCAGATTTACATTTCAAAAAGCATCCTCTGGCTAGAACCATGGAGTTACCAATGCTTGAGAGTTCAAAAAGGAGACCACTTCAGTGACAACTATTTATTTATTTATTTTTGAGATGGAGTCTCACCCTTGTCATCCAGTTTGGAGTGCAATCTCGCGATCTCGGCTCACTGCAACCTCTGCCTCTTCAGTCCAAGCGATTCTCCTGCCTCAGCCTCCCGAGTAGCTGGGATTACAGGCGCCTGCCACCACGCCCAGCTAGTTTCGCACTTTTAGGAGAGATGGGGTTTCGCCATGTTGACCAGGCTGGTCTCGAACTCCTGACCTCAGTTGATCCACCTGCCTCAGCCTCCCAAAGTGCTGGGATTGTAGACATGAGCCACTGTGCCTGGCCAGTGACTACTATTGATAAATGGTGCAGGTGTGGATTAGGGTGGCATCAGTGGAGATGAAAAACATACATATATTTACAAGATTTCTAGTTGGTTAAACCACTGAGACTGGCAGAATGATGAAATGATGGATTCTATAGAGGGAAAAAAGAGAGCGAATGACTACCAGGGTTCTGCTCACACAATAAGATGGATAATTGTGCAATTTGTTGAGACAGGGACAAGGACTAGAACCAGAAATGTTTAGAGTGAGGGTGGGTTTTCATCTGGGCATGTGAGGTTTGCTTTCACTTTGTCATGCATGTTCTTTACCTCTCTTTTCTGTAGGTCATCCATACTTCATTTACCAGTCCTTGCTATTGATTATTCATTGAAACAAACAACAGCAACAGTAACCACAACAGCAGCAATAAAAATACCTTTGAACTCACTCAATCTTGAACTATTAAACATGTTAAGTCCATGTCATTGGCCTACTTAATCAACCCTTGGTTGTAACTTGAAGAAGCTTACTGATAAGAAAATAAACTTCTCATAAAGTATAACTACTTTCTTAGCAAAACTATTTATTTCATCTTCTCTTTAAAATTTTTGATACTATGGGTTTTTTTTTTTTGTTTGTGTTTTTTGTTTTTTTGTTTTTTGTTTTTTTGAGAGAGAGTCTCACTCTGTCACCTGGGCTGGAGTGCAGTGGTGTGATCTCGGCTCAATGCAACCTCCATCTCCTCGGTTCAAGCGATTCTCCTGCCTCAGCCTCCCGAGTAGCTGGGATTACAGGCACTCACCACCACCCCTGGCTAATTTTTTGTATTTTTAGTGGAGACAGGGTTTCACCCTGTTGGCCGGGTTGGTCTTAAATGCCTGACCTCAGGTGATCCATCCATCTCAGCCTCACAAAGTGCTGGGATTACAGGCATGAGCCACCACACCCGGTCTATTATGTATTTCTTAAGATATTTAATGCCAAGTAACAGAAACCGCACTCCAATGAGTTAAAATAAAAAGAACATTATTATAAGAATATAAAGGTATCTTATGGAATATAAGAATAAATCTGTGGCTAGAGTTCAGGAAAAGCTAGACCCATGAACTCATGACTTCACAGTTCCCTCTCCCCAGCTCTTCTTCTCTTGTGCATCTCCTTTGTTTTTCTTTCTCTGTTCTCAGAAACTAGCTCCTATCACTTTTCTTCTTAACATGAACAAAAATATGACAAGTGACAGCTCTTGAGGTTTAAGCTCTAGAGCTCAGACATCAGAGGGAAACAATCTTAACTCTTTCAGTACAAAATCTAAAATCCTGGGGTAGAAACTCAAGTAGACTAGCCTTCCTTCTCCAGACCATCAACTGTAGGCAGGAAGTCAGAGCTGGGGAAAAAGCTGTGACTATCTCACTTTGATTCATATATGCTACTGAACTGTGGCCAAAATGGATACCCCTCTTGATAGTCTGAGGGGATTCCTTTAGGATTTGATTTGCAAGCCCCAAAAAAGCAGGGGCTGAGCAAAAACATGCAAGTTTGCCATTACATCCCAACTAAATAAATTTACATATGTGATCCTCAAGACCTAACTGAAGACAATCCTAAAAAGGCTGATAGTTATGCAAAATATGTTATCTCCCTGAACTAGTGTGTTTTTTTTTTTTTAATGATTATTAAGGCACCTGAATTTTCCAAAATTTTGAAAATTTTATATTTCATAATGATGTATGCCAAGAGATTTGCATTTGTCTATGATTTGAACTATGATGTTTGAACTGATTCTTTCAACAAAGCAATGAACTAGTTCTGAAATTATCCTAATTTTAAATATCATTTGCATTTCTGTAGATGGAAAATTATGTAACAAATTCTAGTTCTTTTCATTTTCATTTGATTAACACTAAGACTCTCCAAAGCTCTAAAAGAAATAGCAGGAGTTGAAATTTCAATTGCGTTTGGGAAAATATGTACTTTGTTCCTTTAGAAATAAAGGAGAATATGTGAGATGACAAGTCATAAAGAAGCTGGTCTCAACATGTATTCTTTTGAAGCTCTAAGATGAAATGAGGGCTATGCACATTACTGGTGATGAAAATGATCACAAATAAAGATCTCTTACGAGCCTTCTTATGGAAGGGCATTGAAAAATGTAAGGAAATAATCAGGCCAACACTTCCCTTCTGACTTCCCAGTGTACAGCCTTCTCTTGCAGGAAAGAGAGACAGACTCTCTACCCCATGTGGTCATGACTTACGGATTTTCCCTCAAGGCATTTATAATCTAGTTAGGACTGAACATATATATGGCTAAGGACATTTATAAAATAATCCATTCTTAAGTGTCCAGTAAGCAATTCACATTAGTGTAAACAGAAGTCAGAGACTAGGAGACCAAGCAGGTTTGAGTGGCCCTGCCAGGGCTGGCCCTTGACGAAGCTGTGAAGCAGATATAGTTTGTCTTGGGGGAGGTTGTGCCCCAGTTATCAGCACAGTCTCTGTTTCCTTCCTTTTGGCCCCCTGTGTACTTAACTTTAACTTCATTCTTCATCTGCTGGATGGTACCTATCATTTTTTCCAGTTTTGCTCGTAACTCATTTTCAACAAATCCCTGCCATGGTACTAATTGAAACTTGAAAATGAAACATAACAGATCTGTGGGTTGGAGAATCGAGTCCTATTCCTGGCCTGCTCCTCTCATTCACTGTAATCGATCACTGTACCTAGCGAATTTTTGTATTTTTAGTAGAGATGGGGTTTTGCCATGTTGTCCAGGCTGGTCTTGAACTCCTGAGCTCAGGTGATCCACCCGCCTCAGCCTCCCAACGTGCTGGGGTTACAGGCATGAGCCACCACACCTGCTCTGCATTTGTATTTTTTAAAGTGGGAGAAGGACAGTCCCTATTATTCTCCAGTATAATTTACTGCAAGAGTCAGCAAACTTTTTCTGTAAAGAACCAGTTAGTAAATATTTTAGGCTTTGTGGGTCATACAGCTTTTGTTGCAATTACTCAGTTCTGCCATGGTAGCAGGAAAGCAGCCACAGACAACTTCAAAAGTCATTTAAAAGACAGGGCCAGAGGTGGCCTGCAGGGTGTAGTTTACAGACCCCAGGTTTAGAGGATGCTATCTAGAGCCAATTTGCTTGAGTTCAAAGCTTAGTTCTGCCTGCTTACTAATCTCTTTGTGCCACAATTTTCTCATCTGTAAAACACCTACTTCACAGGTTGTTTGGGCGACTAAATGAATTACTATGTTAAAGCACTTCTCTATTCGTGAACTTTCTACCTGTGATCATAGATATTGTCAAACCTTTTTACCAGAGCAAAAACACATAAACTTGGACCGCCTCAAACTATTGACTCTAGTGGCCACATGCATGGTGTTACTTTGACTCTAAAGCCTTCTGCAAGGTAACTTGTTGACAAGCCAAGATGTTTCTGAAGAAAGTATGAAAAAGAAAAACTTGGAGAAGTCACCTCTGCCAAAGTACTGAGCCTCGTGTTAGGGAGAACACTATGTTTTGGATATTTACTTATTTATTATTATTATTGTTATTATCATTTTTTGAGATGGAGTTTCACTCTTTCACCCAGGCTGGAGTGAAATGGTGCGATCTTGGCTCACTGCAACCTCCGCACCCACCAGTTTCAAGCGATTCTCCTGCCTCAGCCTCCCGAGTAGCTGGGATTATAGGCACCCACCACCATGCCTGGCTAATTTTTGTATTTTTAGTAGAGACAGGGTTTTGCCAGGTTGGCCAGGCTGGTCTCAAACTCCTGACCTCAGGTGATCCACCCACCTCGGCCTCCCAAAGTGCTAGGATTATAGGTGTGAGCCACTGTGACCGGCTGGTTTTGGCTACTTAGTATGTAGTAATACTAGGTTTATAGTATTACATGGAAATTGGTAAGGGAATTAGAAAAATATTAAGATATCATTTTAATGGGACTCAGTGTGGATTGGATAAAGGAGGTGGTGATAGTGGTAGAAATGAGGGTGTGTGCAAACATTCCAGGACAGGAATACAGGCTTAGGAACAGATGTGTATTCTCTTTTCCTTCTAAATTCAGTGACTGAAAAAAGAGCAGTAATTGCCAACTCCTCTGCCACAGTTGTGTGGTAAAATTATGTGATAGAGTATTTTATAGCATTTCAGGTTTAAGTGAGTTTTGCCTTAGATTGCAACATCAACCCGCCTGGTTCCTCCTGTTTTTCATGTGGCGCGGTGCCCAAATTTTGTACAAGATTATTAATCTTTTACAAGGGTATTGTTGACAGTCCTGTAATCATGTATACAAGTCATAAATCTTTTCTTCAATAAGTCAATGGTGCCTGTCATATTTGGCAAGTATTTCCCAGGCATTAGCTAAACTGGAGTGATAACAGTGAGGCCATGGGCTAGAACAATGAGGCCTGGATTTATTTATTATTATTTTTTTCAAGACAGAGTCTCGCTCTGTCGCCCAGGCTGGAGTGCAGTGACGCAATCTCGGCTCACTGCAACCTCTGCCTCCTGGGTTCAAGCAATTCTCCTGCCTCAGCCTCCCGAGTAGCTGCAATTATAGGCATGTGTCACCATGCCTGGCTAATTTTCTTGTATTTTTAGTAGAGATGGAGTTTCACCATATTGGCCAGGCTGGTCTCGAACTCCTGACCTTGTGATTGCCTGCCTCGGCCTTCCAAAGTGCTGGGATTACAGGCATGAGCCACTGCGCCAGGCCCTGGATTTATTTTTTATTTAACTATATATATATGTGTATATATATATTTTCAGAGACAGGGTCCCACTCTGTCAGGCTAGAGTGCAGTGATACAATCATAGCTCACTGCAGCCTTGAACTCCTACCTCAAGCCATCCTCTTGCCTCAGCCTCCCAAGTAGCTGGGACTACAGGTGTATACCATGGACCTGGATTTAGACTTAGGTTCTTGTCATCGTTCTGTCACTAACTAGTTATGTGACTTGAAGCATTAACTAACTTTGTATTATAGGGATAATTATCTAGCTTCCCTGGGTCTTGGTTTTCTTATCTGAAAAACAGTTAAACTAGATGTATGCAGCACTTGCCAATTCTATAGTTCAATATTCCTGAAGTAGACAGATTAGGTGATCCCAGAGGTCTGAAACTCTGTGTTAATTATCCCAAAGCCTTTTTGGGCCCTTTCAAAATTTCTCCTAGGTTTGTGGTAATGTTACATCAGTTAATAATTACAGAAGTTGGACTGAAAGTTGCCTGAAAGTGACACAACACGGATTTAGAATAAGGAGCACATTAACCCAAATGGAAGAATCATCAGACAGTGAGGCAGCACAGGCTGCTCTAAGAGTCAGAAGACCCAAGGGGAGATTTGGCTCTGTTGCTTCCCACCTGTGGGACCTAGGCCAAATCATGGAGTTTTCCCAAGTCTTTTTCTTCATCTATAGAATGAAAATCATGATACATGCTCTGCTTATCACCCAGGGCTGGTGCGTCAAATAAAACAATTTATGTAAAAGCCCTCTTTCTTTCTTTCTTTCTTTCTTTCTTTTTTTTTTTTTTTTTTTTTTTTGAGATGGGGTTTCACTCTGTCATCCAGGCTGGAGTGAAGAGGTGAAATCTTGGCTTAATGCAACCTCTGCCTCCTACGCTCAAGCGATGCTCCCACCTCAGCCTCCCACGTAGCTGGAACCACAGGCGCATGCCACCATACCCAGCTACTTTTTTGTAGTTTTGGTAGAGATGGGGTTTCACCATGTTTCCAGACTGGTCTCGAACTCCTGAGCTTAAGCAATATGCCCACCTCAGCCTCCCAAAGTGCTGGGATTATAGGCATGAGCCACTGCAACCAACCTGTAAAAGCCCCTTTAAACATTAAAATTTAATACAAAAACCATCGTAAACATGGTTCCCTTCTTAAAACAGAAAACATAAGCTACCTTTTTCAAACACGTTAGTGGTTAAATAATCTAATAACTTCTAAAACATCCTAAATTATCCATAGTCACTCTGTCCAAAGTCATTCTTCCAAATAGAAAGTTGTTGCTTTCTATTTATAACAGAAAGGAAATCCTTGTTAACATTGTGATGCATCTACCAACAAGTTTAAGTGTTTAAATGAAAAATTCTAACCCTTTTTTTAAAAAATCAGTATTATCAGAATACA
Source organism: Theropithecus gelada (assembly GCF_003255815.1). NCBI lineage: Eukaryota > Metazoa > Chordata > Mammalia > Primates > Cercopithecidae > Theropithecus > Theropithecus gelada. Next base: position 65,405,900 of record NC_037673.1, read on the forward strand.
GCCTTGCCTGATCTAAAGTGTTTTCTTTGCACAGAGCTTAGCAGGATTCAGAGAAAAGTCTATACGATAGGAGCTAGACTGGGGAGGCCGATGGGAATGTGTCTCCTTTATTCTGTGAGCTTGTCTGAATGCTAGGGGCCAGGTTCTGTCGGCAGCACTGACAGCTCTGGGTCCCCTCCAGTGGAGGGAACAAAGGCTGAGGTTTCTTTTGAAAAATTCTTTCTGAGCAGCGAGATTGTCCAACACAGTTTCCTTGATAAAGGGCTCATTATCTATCGGTGTGACTTTGCCCTTAATTTTTACGCCGGCAGTGCCAACATGAACACACTCAGGCAAATCCTTTTACCCAGACAGCTGTAACAGCACCCTGATAATGTGTGCCAGTGCTCAAGGCTTGGGTGTGGAATATAATCAACCACAGGCTAAATTTTCTATTAGTCGAATCTCCAAGAAATATAATTTATTAGCTTGCTCTTCATCATGTTTATGCTTCTTGTCACTTTTCAAACGCAAGCTCATTTTCAGATAAGCATAGTGGAATGTTTCAGAATTGCATCTTTAGTTCAACTAACACATTCCTTATGGATCTAAGAGAGTGGGCTTTTGTTGGAGAAAGGTAGGTCCAAAACTTTGGAAAAAGTGACCTTCTGAAAGAAATCAATACAACAATGAACACATGATGACTCAGTCTGACAGAATCTTTAAATGGTGGAGAAAATCTGGTTATCTCCCAAATCTGAATGTAGTGATTAAGTTTTAGTCTCTAAGAGGTGGGACTAGAATATGATGTTAACTGAAGAAGCTGGATGCTAAGTGTACTGTAAGTGCTGTAATATAGTTGTAATCTAATGGAATGGCTGTGTAGAACTTACACAAAAGGAAGCCAGATAATAAGAGTTAGTTCATGTTTATCAGGCAGTCCAGGGGAGAAGGTTCCTGGGATGGGGGATGAAACATTCTGCTCACTAGGAAGATGAACTTGATGGGGTGACTGGGACACTTCAATACGGTTTTACAAAGCCAGGATGAAATATCCCTCAAGACTCTCCACCGTCATTTACTCTGAATCTATGCTCATTAAAAACAACTTATCAATGAATAATTCTGCTTCCAGGTTTTCCTAATATTGGGAAGGGGGTTCTGTGAACATGATTTCAGGCTGCTATGCACTGAGGTACAGGCTGTGCACTGGACAAGAGCATCGTATGAAAGGGAGCATCAGTCACAAGACAAACCTTGTAGATTTAAGTATTTCTTATGACAACTTTCTGGCAGATATTAGAAAATTCTCATTGTACTTAACAAAATCAGTATTTCCTAATAATTTTCTGACTTGATGAAATTAGAACACCACGAAGAAGAAAATCCTTTTACTTTTCTATTTTTCTTATGACTTCATTGAGATATAATTGATACATAATAAACTACACATATTTGAAGTGTACAATTTAATGAGTTTTGACATATGCCTATACTCAGGAAACTATAGCCTTCACCCCCAAAGGTCTCTGTGTGCCCTTTATAACTCAACCATCTTTTCACTCCTGCCTCATCCCAGCAAAGCAGCAGAAAACACTGGCATGCTTTCTGCTGCAGATTAGTTTGGATTTTTTAGAATTTTATAAAAAATAAAACCAAGTTGTATGTATACTGTTTTTCTTGTCTTGTTTCTTGGTATTAACATCATAATTTTGATATTCATCCATGTTGTGTGTATCAGTAGTTTTGGGTTTTCAGGGCTGTGGTTGTGAAGAAGATCGAGACCTGTGATGGGAAGCTGGTGTCCGAGTCCTCTGATGTCCTGCTCAAGTGAACAGCCACAGCAGCCCCTCCCAGCCTATCCATCCTGCTGCTGCCCCAGAGCCCATGAGAAAGGCCCCTGTGCAGGGAAGCACAGGGAACAGGAGACCCACCTGAGGCACAGCCCTATCCCTCAGCCCACTAGGGGAGTTTACTCCCTGGGGCACCCCCCTTGCCCATGCCTCCAGCAACAAAACCATTCAATTGTTGTTTTTTTTGTTTTTTGTTTTTTTTTTTTTTTTTTTTGTCCAAAATAAAACCTCTGCTAGCTCTGCAAAAAAAAAAAAAAAGAAAGAAAGAAAAGTTTGGTGTTTTCTTTTGTTTTGTTTTTTTGACAAGTAGTATTTCATTGTATGGGAGTATCATAATTTGTTTATTCTTTCACTTGTTAATGGACATTTGGGTTATCTACAATCTGGGGCTACTAAAAATAAAATTCCCATGAATATTCATCCACAAAATTTTGTATGGGCACATGTTGTTATTTTTCTTGGGCAAATACACAGAAGTGGAATCACTGGATCTTACAGTGGATATATGTTTAACTTTTAAATAAACAGCCAAACTGTTTTCTTGATTATATCATTTTACATTGATTGCCATCACCAGAGTTATAGAGTTGCACCTGTTCCATATCCTTGCCAACACTTGGTATTACCAACCTTTATAATTTTAGCCATTCTAATGGGTATGTGGTCATATCTCACTGTGTTTTCTTTTTTAATTCAGCAAGTATTTATTGGGTATCCAGAGAATACAAAACAATGTCCCTAATGTGGTTTGGCTCTGTATCCCCCACCCAAATCTCATCTCAAATTGTAATCCCCAAATGTTGAGAAAGGGACCTGGTGGGAGGGGATGGGTTCATGGAGGCAGTTTCTCTTATGCTATTCTCATGATAATGAGAGAGTTCTCACTAGATCTGATGGTTTAAAAGTGTGGCACTTCCCCTTCATTTATGCTCTCTCTCTCTCCTGCTGCCTTTCGAAGATGTGCCTTGCTTCTCCTTCACCTTCTACCGTGATTGTAAGTTTCCTGAGGTGAGGCCTCCCTAGTCATGTGGAACTGTGAGTCAATTAAACCTCTTTCCTTTGTAAATTACCCAGTCTCTGGTATTATCTTTATAGTAGTGTGAAAACAGGCTAATACAATCCCTTTATATATATTTGGCCCTTAATTATTTTTTAAATTTTTTTTTTTTTTTTTTTTTGAGACGGAGTCTCGCTCTGTCGCCCAGGCTGGAGTGCAGTGGCCGGATCTCAGCTCACTGCAAGCTCCGCCTCCCGGGTTCACGCCATTCTCCTGCCTCAGCCTCCCGAGTAGCTGGGACTACAGGCGCCCGCCACATCGCCCGGCTAGTTTTTTGTATTTTTTTTAGTAGAGACGGGGTTTCACCGTGTTAGCCAGGATGGTCTTGATCTCCTGACCTCGTGATCCGCCCGTCTCGGCCTCCCAAAGTGCTGGGATTACAGGCTTGAGCCACCGCGCCCAGCCTATTTTTTAAATTTTTATTGAGGTAAAATATATAAGATAAAATTTGCCATTTTAACCATTTTAAGTGTACAATGTAGTGATGCTAATTACATTCACAACGCTGTTCAAATATCACCACTATCTATTCCAAAATTGTTCATCATCTCAAACAGAAACTGTATCCATTAGGCAATAAGTTCCCATTCCCACCCATCCAATCCCATACTCTCTATTTTCTGTCTCTATGAATTCATCTATTCTAGATATTTCACATAGAAGAATCATACAATATCTGTCCTTTTATGACTGGTTTATTTCATTTAGCACAATATTTTCAAAGTGTATCCATGTTGTAGCATGTGAAACAACTTTCTTCCTTTTTATGACTGAATAATATTCCTTTGTATGTATATACCACACTTTATTTATCCATTCATGTTAATAAACACTTGGGTTGTTTCCAGCTTTTGTCTATTGTTGAATACTGCTGCTGTGAACATTGGCTTACAAGTATCTATTTGAGTCCCCTCTCATTATGATTTTAATTTGCATTTCCCTAATGACTAAAGATGTTGAGCTTCCATTCATGAACTTGGTTGCCATTCATATATCTTTTTTTTCTGTTTTCAGAGACAGGGTCTCAGTCTACGGCCTACATTGTAGTGCGGTGGCTGAATCCTAGCTCACTGCAGTCTTGAACTCCTGGGCTGAAGCAATCCTCCCACCTCAGCCTCCCAAGTAGCTAGGACTACAGGTGCATACCACCATACTCAGCTAATTCTTAAATTTTTTTTTTTATTTTTTTGAGACACAGGATCTTGCTATATTGCCTAGACTGGTGTTGAACTCCTGGCCTTAAGCAATTATCCAGACTCTGCCTCCCAAAGCTCTAGGATTATAGGCTTGAGACACTGTTTTTGTTTGATTATTTGTTTTGTTTTGTTCCCCTGGCACTGGAGTGCAGTGGCAAGATCTCAGCTCACTGTAGCCTCTGCCTCCTTCAAGTGGTCCTCTTACCTCAGGCTCATAAGTAGTGGGGACCACAGCCACATGCCACCACTCCCAGCTAATTGTTGTACTTTTTGTAGACACAGGGTTTTGCCACGTTGGCCAGGCTGGTCCTAAACTCCCAGGCTCAAGCAATCTGCCCACCTTATGTTCCCAAAGTGCTGGGATTATAGACATGAGCCACCATACCCAGCGCCATATATCTTCTTTCGTAAAGTGTTGTTCAAGTCTTTTGCCTATTTAAAAAAACTGTAGTATTTTTTTTTTAAATTAAGCTGTAAGAGTTCCTAATGTATTATAAATACAAGTTCTTTGTTGCATATGTATTTTGAAAATGTTTTCTCCTGCCAGGCATGGTAGCTCAAGCCTGTAATCCCAGCACTTTGGGAGGCTGAAGCAGGCAGATCATGAGGTCAAGAGTTTGATACCAGCCTGGCCAACATGGTGAAACCTTGTCTCTACTAAAAATACAAAAATTAGCCAGGCATGGTGGTGCATGCCTGGAGTCCCAGCTACTTGGGAGGCTGAGGCAGGAAGAATGCTTGAACTTGGCAGGCAGAGGTTGCAGTGAGCCGAAATCGTGCTACTGCATTCCAGCCTGGGTGACAGAGTAAGACTCTGTCTCAAAAAAAGAAAAAGAAAACATTTTATCCTAAGATAGGGCTTTTCATTGTCATTGTCTTTTGAAGATCAAAATTTTCAATTTCAATGAAAGACCAATTCACTGATTTTGTTTTTTTCTTAAGGTCAAGTTTTTTTTGGTCCTGATATTTAAGAAATCTTTTCCAAACCTTTTTTTTTTTGTTTTGTTTTTTTAAGTTTTTTGAAGTATTGTGTTAGCTCTTAAATTTAGGTCTATGATCCATTTTAAGTTAATTTTTTATATGGTAGGATATAAGGTTCATTTTGCCTTGCATATGGTTCTCCCGTTGTTTCATGCTCACAGATGTTTCAGCACCACTTGCAGATTGCCATAATGGGTGGTCCTGTTGATCTGTTTCCAGATCTGGCTCTGACTTACCAGACCCTCAGAAGGATAATCTAGACAGCATTTGCATTCTATTGTTTCCACTGCCACAAATGTAAGAAACTGGTGTCAAGTTTCCTTTCACCCTTCAGACCTTTCTCCCTCACTGAGTGCCCATGATGTACCAGGAAGTCTGTTAGCTGCTGGAGTCATACAAAAATAAAAATTTGCCCTTGCTTTCAAGAAAATAGCACAGAAATCTGCTCAACTCAACTGGGATAATTGTATTTTAATTTTTTTAAGGCGAATTTTTTTTTGCAGGTGATTTTGGGATCAGATATTGAGCAAAATTGAACTGAAACTATAACTCAGGTGGCTCATTTACTTCCATTCTGTACTGATTGACTATTTTCAGAGTCTTATTCCTCAAGTATGAGGACTGAAGAACTAAAAGAGACAAGAATCCCTAGAGCATGCATTGTTATCAGAGACCTTTGAGTATAGGTGATTATTATCTGACTTGCTCTCTGGGATACATTAAAGTTTCCTCTCCTTCTAATGCTTCAACATGAATAACAGCTTGTAAAAGCTCAGAAACAACAGAATGGGAATTATAGTACTGTTGGCCTTCTGAATTCTTACTCTGGTAGTATATTAGTCCATTTTAATGCTGCTAATAAAGATGTATCCAACACTGGGTGATTTATAAAGGAAAAGAGTTTTAATGGTCTCAGAATTCCACATGGTTGGGGAGGCCTCACAATCACGGCAGAAGGTGAAAGGCACATGGTGGCAGGTAAAGGGAGAATGAGAGCCAAGTGAAAGGGGAAACCCCTTATAAAACCATCAAATCTTGTGAGACTTATTCACTGCCATGAGGACAATATGGGGGAAACCACCACCATGATGCAATTATTTCCCACCAGGTCCCTCCCACAACACGTGGGAATTATGGGAGCTATAATTCAAGATGAGATTTGGGTGGGGACACAGTCAAACCATATCATTTCACCCCTGGCCCTTCCCAAATCTTATGTCCTCACATTTCAAAACCAACAGCGCCTTCCCAACAGTCCCCCAAAGTCTTAACTCTTTTCAGTATTAGCTGAAAAGTCCACAGTCCAAAGACTAATCTGAGAGAAGGCAAGTCTCTTCTGCCTATAAACCTGTAAAATTGCAAGTAAGTGAGTTACTTCCTAGATTACAATGGAAGTACAGGCATTGGATAAATACACCCATACCAAATGGAAGAAATTGGTCAAAGCAAAGGAGCTAAAGGCCCCATGCAAGGCTGAAATTCACCAGGGCAGTCAAATCTTAAAGCTCCAAAATGATCTCCTTTGACTCCATGTCTCACATACAGGTCACACTGATACAAGAGGTGGGCTTCCATGGTCTTGGGTAGCTCCACCCTTGTGGCTTTGCAGGGTACAGCCTCCCTCCCCGCTGATTTCACAGGCTGGCATTGAGTGTCTGTGGCTTTTCCAGGGGCACGGTGCAAGCTGTCAGTGGATCTACATTCTGGGGTCTGGAGGACAGTGGTCCTCTTCTCCCAGCTCCACTAGGTGGTGCCCCAGTAGGAACTCTGTGTGAGGGCTCTAACCCCACATTTCCCTTCTGCACTGCCTTAGCAGAGGTTCTTCATCATGGCTCCACATCTGCAGCAAACTTCTGCCTTGACATCCAGGTATTTCCATACATCCTCTGAAACCTGGGCAGAGATTTCCAAACCTCAGTTCTTGACTTCTGTGCACCCACAGTCCCAACCATGTGGAAGTTGCCATGGCTTGGAGCTTGCACCCTCTGAAGCCACAGCCCAAGCTGATTTAGGTGCAGATTTTAAGCTAAGTAATGCAAAGATTCATTCCACTTTCCCACCCACAACACATCAGTTAGCAGGCAGGAGAAAGAGAAAATAAAAATATTGCACAGAAGACCATAGTGTTTTGCCCCAGGGTTGCAAGCATTGATATCTCACCCATTACCAGTTCCCAGTCATTGAATGCCTACAGTGTTTGGTTCTGTTACAGAACAGAACATTTAAAATACTTGACTCTTTAGATTATCAGGCTGATATTCCAACAAGCCAGTACTCTTCTTGAGTGACTTTTTTTTTTTTGGCCACTGTATTTTATGATGTGCAGCATCATAACATCACACTAACCTAACCCACATTTGAAAAAATCACACGAATGTGGCCTAACCCATATTTCAAAAAATGTTGAATTCATTACCAGCATTCAATAATTGGAAAATTGCCCATAAAAATCTGGATTTCCAGCTTCTCTAGGAAAATTGGAAAATCTGGGTTCACATTCCTGTGTGTTAACAATTAGCTAAACTCTAGTTCAGCTGCTCTCTTTAAGACCAGCCATTTGTACTCTACTGTACCCAGAGGGCTTGCCTAATGGCGCCTTTCTTAAATGGCTCCTCCAAGGCAGCGGTTCCTAAAACCTGGCTTCACATTGGAACAATGTGAGCTTTAAAAGTTACTAATACCTGCATTTCACCCCGGAGATTTTGATATAATCCATCTGGGGTACAGACCAGGTATTGAGATTTTTATAGGCTCCTCAGGTATTTGCAATGTGTAGAGAAAATTGAGAACCCCTGTCTAAGATAGAGCTTCTCTAAGTTTAACTTGCACAGGAATCACCTGAAAATCTTGTTAAAATGCAGATTGTGATTAAGTATGCCTGGGATAGGGCCTGGGATTCTGCCATTCGAACAAGCTCTTACATGGTTCCAAAACTGCTGGTCTATGGGCCTCACTCGAGAAGGGTCTAAGCCATTTGTAATTCATGTTGGTTTTGAACCCTAAGATACATTCTTAGGTTTCAAGTCTAATGAAAGCTAATTCTAGCACTCACAATATTGATGTAGCTGGAATGATGATGCCAAATGAGAGTACCCTACCATACTTTGGGGAGAATTCTTTCTCAGCCTGTGGCCACTCAAAGCCTTTCTTGACATTTGGGGGTCCTTGACTTCCTACGGCTGACTTCCAAAAGACCTTCACCCTTATGCCTTGTGACACCCCTGTATCACCCCTTTTGTTGCAAGTTGTACATCTTCTGCTATTTCCAGTTCCTTGCTGGTGTCACTACCTGCCAGCCAACAGTTTGGCCATTACTGATTGAACCGTGGTGTTTGGGTACTTATGTGAGTATTTCATTGCAGAGGTTTTCAATCAGTGTTTCCAGAAGCCCTAGAGTAATAGTTCTGAAACCATAGCATGCATCAGATCACTTGGAAAGCTTATTAAAACACAGATTGCTAGGTTCCACCCTCAGCATTCCTCATTCAGTAAGGACAATTTGAATTTCCAACAAATTTTCAGGAGATGCAGATGTTTCTAGTCCAAGGACCCAGAGGTTCTAGACAGAAGGAAAGGAGGTGGTGCAATGGGCCTCTTGGCCTTGTTACATGACTTGTTACCTTATAGCAGTTGTATTTGGGGATTCTAGACTAGATATTTTTAAATAAAAAGATTATTTTTAAAAAAGCTTGAATATTGCTGTTTTGTTGCCTTTGCTTCTGTTTCATAGAAATCGATTGAAGGTGAAAATAAAAATGCTAATACTAGTGATATGGGGGGGAATATCATCAGTTTAAAACAAATGAAATACTGAATTTATTCAGTATATGAAAAGAGAGCCTTATTTTCTTCCCTTGGGACACTCTTCATACTTATATGTTCAAATATGATGAAAAAACGTAAAGGAAATACAACGTACGCTGGAAATAAATCACTAAAGACTGTGTCTAAATGAGGAGGTGCATTTGGGAATTTTATTGATTTTAGGTTTGCGGGTGAAGAGAACCCCACTGTAATAGTGCATAAGGCTCTTTCCAGCTATCTCCAAAAAAAAAGTTATCTCTTGCTAGAGATAACTAGCAAGGTTTTCACTGTTAGAGTTTGTTCAGAGCGGAACCTAAAGGAAATACTGTGAAGGTCACAGCAGTTTCATCTCAGCTTATTGGATTGGATCAAAGTAATTCTACTGCAAGGCAAGTTACATCACTTCATTTACAGACAGAGAATGCATGAGGTCCTTCATTTCACACAGTAGGTGTGAAGGAGGTACCTTGGTAAATTTCATATTTGCTTTTAGATAAAGTGTATTCTTAAACCTGATGTGGGTAGCTGCCTGTTTTCGTGTCGCCTCTTCAAGAGACAACTTGGAATAATAGAAACACCAGTGTCTGAATAGCCTAAAGAGGAGCTTACTTTTCTGTTAGGCGAGTCACCTTTAAAAATGATATTTTTTAAGGATGAGCGATGAATTTTAGGACGTTCTTCCCTCTACTTCCAACGCCCACAGGAATAAACCACCAAATTCAACGTTTTACAGAGGCCAAGTGCTTAGGTTTTGTTTGTTTTTAAAAGAGTTTTCTTGCAAGGAAACTGGGAGGGAACTATAAAAGGGCTTTAGGCACGCAGGGTGGGCAGGTGCAGGGCTTTAAGTTGCAGAAAGGAGAATCTGGAAAGAGCTTTTAGGAAGCAGATTCTCACATGTTTAATATGAGAGTGGCACACACGGGGTGCTGGCATTCCATCTTATCATCAGTGGAAGGTTTGAACCAACATCAATTTTTTCTGGAGCAATTTAGGTAATTATTACTTGAAGAATCTGCATTTCAAAACTAACACCTTTAAGAGACAATGTAATTCACCCGAGCTTCCCTCCGAACCCCTCCTGCCCGCCGCCACCGACCCCGCGAACGCCGAGGGGCCCGTGGTCTGCCTGAGTGACCTCCATTTGCTCTGTCATCTCAGGACTGGAAGGCATCAGCGTACACCCTCAGAAAACTCTCTTCCCTTCTCGTGGGTCCGCCTGGCTCCCGGAGGTGGCGGTGCCAGACTGCCGGAGTCAGCCAGCGGCAGGCTGCGGGCGCCCGTCCCTCCGGTTCACCCTTTCACCCCTCCTTCACCCCCGGAGCGCCAAGCGGGTGGCGCGGGTTTTCCGCCCACTGGGGAGGCGGTGCTGGCGAGGCCAGGAATTGCAAGGCCTCCCCGCTTTGGCGAGCTCCGGAATCCGAGTTCTCCCCACCCCAGCCACTCTGCTGGGGCGCTAGGGGCTCGAAAAAGCCTGGGGTTGGCTGCAAGACACTCGGATTAGAGACACAGCCAGCCTCCCGGGAGGTCTGAACTTGTCTTCGACCTCCCCGAACCCCTCCGCCTCTGCGCTGGGAGACGCCCAGCAGCCGGGCCGGCCCGGGACGCGCAGAGCCAGAGCACTCCGCAGCAGAGGCAGCGCGCAGCACCGCCGCCCGGGGCATCCCCGTGGCTGGGGGCGGAAGGCGAGGGCGGTGGCAGGAAAGGTCCGCCAGGCCGGAGCTCGCTCCCCCACCGCCGGCCGCCGGCTCGGAGGCCGGAGCTGTGCGGGCGGAAAGGGGCGGAGCCGTGGGCTCTGGTTGGTGTGGGCTCGGGGGCGGGGCGCGCGGGGCCGGGCCGGAGGCGGGGCCAGCGCCGGGCGCTGGAGCTGCGGGCGCACGGAGAGGAGTCGCGAGCAGCTGGAGCGGAGTTGGAGGAAGCAGTGGCCGCGGCGAGGGCGGCAGGCTAGCGGTCGGAGACGGCGAGCACAGATCGGGCACGGCCGGCGGGTCGCAGCCGGGCTGGAGGCGCGTCGGAACCGAGCGGGCAGGAGGCCGCCGCTGCAGCGCGGGCCCCGCAGAGGAAGGAAGCCGGCAGGCGGGGGAGGTAGGCAGCGGTGGCCCCGGGTGTGTGTGCTCGGGCGGGGGAGGCGGTGCATGTGTGCGCGGCTGCCGCGGCTCTCTTCCTGTCACTGGCAGCCGCTTCTCCTTCTGCAGAGCCCCAACGGGGGGAAGCTGGCCGGCCACTGGCCCTCCCCGCCTCCGGCATCTCCTGGCCACCGGACAGCACTCCCCCCTCGCGCTGCCGGCGTCCTGCGAGATCCCGGCCATCCTGGCTCCCGTTTCCCCTGTCCTCCTGTGAGCTGGTTCTGCACGCCGCCGGTCGCATTTGCCCCCGGAGTTGCCGGCGAGCTCGGGCTTCCCCCAACCCTCCATCATCGCACACTTCCGAGGGTCCCTGCTGTCGCCTTGCTGCAGTTTTCCGCGGCCCCTCACCGGAGGAGAGCGCCCTGGCCGCTGCCTTCGTGTTGCGGGAAGGAGCGCTCCCTTCGCCCGTGGTCCTCCAGCTGCACCCAGGGTCGCTGCCCCGGCCCTTCCCGGGGCGGGAGAGGCGGCGGTGGTCCGCAGAGCTAGTCCCCTAACCCCCGCCTTCCGAAGTTTGCCGCCCTCCTCTTCCGGGGTGGGGGAAGTGCGCCTCGGGGCGGTTGGTCGCTGGGGCCCTAACTCGGCGTCTAGTGCCAGCCAAGCTTGGGCAGGTTGTTGGAGGCATATTTAGTGGGGTCTTGGAACAGCCCGGAAATCCAGCTTTTTGGAACGTGGGGCGAGACGGGAGGGACCTGCCCAGCAATATGGAGCCGGCTGGGGAAAGCCAGGGAGCGTGCAACCCGGAGCTAAAATATCGTGGGCAATTCTCTGGAAACCACAGCTCTTACACTAGTGAACTCTAACCACAGCTCTAACCTAAGCTCAGAAACTGCCCCCCAGATCACAAGACAAAGAGAACAGAAAACCTCTGGCCAGGCACTCCTGTACAGAAATACACTTTGGGAACCAGAATTGGAGCCTGAACTGCAAGGGTATACGCAGAATGGCTGTTACATGTTGAATGCAGAATGTATGTCAACTGGATTTGGGGGAATTCTTCTGTTTCCCGGGGCGCTATTAATACCGGAAAGGTCTCACTTCCACCGTTAATCCCTTGAGCTGCAGCGCTGTTGGTGTCTGCTCTTTATTTGGGGGCTTCATGAATTTAGGTTTTTTTTCTGTTCTTTTCCTCTTTGTCAGCCAGTGCGAAGTACCAGTGGATAAAGCAGTTCCGGGTTTTGAATGCAACATAAGATTGTCATTTTGGTGTGATGAGGCTCAAGATTTAGTAATCAGGCGGGATATTCACAGAGCTTATTGGTCAAGGCTTGATGTGGAGTTATATTTTAATACTTCATTAGTTCTGTTACGTTTTGGCAATCTTAAAGATGGTTAGATATTTGGTAGGAAGGGTTGGAATAGGCAGATAGGTTCATTTCTTAAGCAGGCTATTAGAGTATTAGATCGTCACAGTTTGAATTACTAGGAATTTGGTGACTTCTGCACAGAAGGCCACAAGTATCTTTTAACATTGAAAAGGAAGAAAAAGCAACTCACTAGCTATAACTTTTTGACAGATTACACTGTTCTTGAAAAACAGTTTAGAAGCAAGCAGATAATAGTTTTCTTAGGTGCAAAAGTTGAGTAAACTTTGGGAAGCAAATGTTTCTGACCAGTATAAAGAAAATAAGAGTAATGTGGTGTGTGTGTGTGTGTGTGTGTGTGTGTGCGTGCATGCGTGCGTGCACGCGCGCGCACGGCTAAAGTTTGGGAAGAAATGTTGGTTCAGAGTAAAGGTTTAAGTTGGAAAGGCCAGAGGATGAGGCTCCCTGCCTTGCACAACTGCTGGGTAATGTCACTGCTTGCCTCTTCAGCTTTTATATGCAGGTCATACTGCTTTTTCCAGAGAAGTGTATATAGATTTTTATGATTGGAAGAAAGTTTAATGTATCTGATACTGGCTTGCAAAGTGTAATGTGCATTTACTTTTAACTTTCATCTTGACTTGGGACCTGTTCTTAGTTGCATAACAACTCTGCAGTGTACACACTACTATCTGATGTTTTATCTGCTTTTTTAAATCTGCTTTTTAAAAATGAGTCTTTTCATATCCATGATGCTGTATAGTCAGTGTAAAAAGCATTTTATTTCCCACTTATTAAATGTTTTTTCTTTAGCAATTTTTTGAGTTTAAATATACTAAGCGCAGGAAATCCTCACAGAATAAAGTTAGTTTTGGGAAACAGAAGTGGAACAATAAGTCATGGGAATACATATTTTGATTATTGACAGTGATGATGGTGACATGCGTTTATCTTCTGGTAATGTCAGTTTCACCTAAAATGATTTTTGAAGGACTTTGAATTGTAAATGCAAACCTACTCAAACTAACCAAAATTTTGTACCGTTAAAAGTGTTGGCCATTTCGTTACATTTTTCCATGAATGTCATGTAATTTTTAGGTTGATATGTTGATTGAAATTTCCTTTTTTCTCTTAGGTCGTTCAGGGGAGTATTGTAAAAAGGCATCCAGTCTGAAAGATTGTTCACATGATCATTAAAATAGGAACAATTCTAGTTCAGCTTTTATTGTGTTTGCATTTTGTGATTTGCAAAATGCTTGTTTTATTGAATAAAGAGATGGTGAATGAGCAGGCTGAAAAAAAATTGATTTTTATGCTCAAGTAGAATATAGCCAGTTGAGATAATGTTTGTGTTGGGTTTTAGAATTCTGTCACGTCAAGGCATACACAATGCAGATGATATTGTATGTTTCATATGGGCTCCTCCAGCTCTCCCTCTTGAAGGGCACAGGGTTTGCAAGTGAAGGTAAGAGAATGAAGCATTTTAATGAAGCCCTGGAAGCCTAGAAAGTTAGTTATCAGTGGAAGGAATTATCAAGTTAGTTTTTACTTTAGAAAGCAGAATATAAATTATATCACAGCTTTTTATCAAAAACCTAGGTTGTAATTAATTTTCAAAGTATTCATGTCATTTACTGCATTTTCCCATGCCTCCTTTACATACACCCTAATGTGATTACTTGCCATGATTCTACCAATACTTGTATGGAGTTACTTGCCTAAAAGACTAGCAATTAATGGCCATTTCATGTACATTAAGCCACATGAGCTGAAAAAATAGACTATATAATTACTTATAAACTTGTCTGTTTGGCATTTATTTATTTAGGTGTTAGGTGTTTGTTTATTTGAAAGACTGGAGTGATTGTAGTATAGCATTACTAGAAAAAAAAGTCTACTGTAGAAACATCTTTGGAGATTTTATTCTGCTCACATTGTTTTCCTTAAAGTAAATCAAATACATATCCACAGGCACCTGTAGTCAAAATAGTTGTCAGGTTAATGATCATCCAACAGAGTACTGAAGTCACAGGAGTCTGGCCAAAGTGTGAGGAGACTCCACCAGTGGGTGCAGTGAGCTAATAAAGCCAAGGCATCTGGGCCAGCCATTCCTTGCCTGTTGTCTTCCTCCCTGGATGTCCCAGTGTCCCAGCCTGGGGTTCTGCCCCAGGATCAAGGGCTGTACCATGAGCTACTTGTCTCTACATCCTGGGGATGCGCACACATGGACACATCCCTTGGCCTCTCCCAGGCCTCCTTTGTCCTGACCTCTGCGGAGCCGTCCTCTACCCCAGGTAAGGAGAGAACTACATGGGCAAAGTCCACACTTAGCCTTTATCTATTTACTCCAAAAGGGGTTTAAGACAGCAGGGAGTTTTATTTTAGTTTCATTCAGGATTCATTTAGAACTGTTTGCGAGTTAAGAGGCAATGCAGAAGAAAATGCCTCACAAATGTTTGTTCCTCTGTTAAATCTGAATTGTATAAATGACAGTAGGTGACATTCAATACTAATAGAAATAACAGTAATATCATAGTTGCAGTTTACTAGCTATGTAACTTTAGGCAAAGTAGTTAACTTTTATCTGCTTGTTTTCTCATCTGTAAAATGGGGATAATAGTTGTACTTAGAGTGGTTGTAATGATTAAATGAGTTGATATATGTACAACTCTGAGAACTTTGTGCCTGGCACATAGTAAGTACTATGTTGGCATTAATTATCCTAAGCTCCTATTATCAAGTATGGAGCTAAGTGTCATTTTGTTAATCCTCATAGTGACTCTGTGAGGTGTAGGTTTGCTTGTATCTGTCTCACAGATGATAAAACTGTGCCACAGAGAGGTTTAAGTGACTTTCCTGAGGTTACATATTTAGGTACTGATTGGGGCAGCTGCTTGAATCTGAAGCTCAGTGTTCATACTAACCTTGCCAAGAAGTTTACAGAATAGCATCTTTTTTTTTCAAAAAAAGAAAGACTTAAAATCATCCCCTTCAGTCTTCTCATTCCTGCCCCCTCAGGTCCTCTCCATTGTGAGGATGCAGAGAACCAGAATGATCAGTCTCATGGCCTTTTCTGGGTGATAGGATCTGTCCCTTAGGTCCCAGAAGCTACGTCACCCTTTCTCCCAGCCTCCGCGTAATGGCTACTGCGTTCCAAAGCGTTGCCATCACCTGGGCCAGGGTCATTCCTCTGTGTCTCCTGCAGTGCCTTCCCATCATGTTGGCTGCTTTCTGAAGAGCCCTGTCTCCTTGTTGTGTTACCTGGGCTTGTGCTACCTGTTCTCCTCTCCCTCGCCCCATAAACACAACACCAAAAGGGCTTGTAGGTGAGAATTACAGCCTATACACCCTATTTACCCACACCACACACCCAGCCCTGAGCATGGCAGCATGCAACACATTCTGTTTAGTTGGTTGGTTTGTAAATGAATTTGATGTCTATTATTTGGGGTTAATCTAAGCCCATTATTTTCATTTTATTTTAATTGATATAAAATCCACATACCATAAAATTCACCCAAGTTCATCATTTCAAATTGAAGGCAATTTATTATGTTTACTAGGTGCTATGGGTTGAATGTGTCCTCCAAAACTTACATGTTGGAAATGTAATCCCTAATGCAATGGTGTTGGGAGGTGGGGCCTAATAGGAGGCTGTGCTCTTATGAATGGATTAATGTCATTATGGCAAGAGTAGCTTAGTTATCTTGGGAATGGGCTTGTTATAAACTCGAGTTTGGCCCCATCTTGCTGTCTTGCCCTTGCAAGAGGAGGGAGGACGAAGGCCTTCACCAGATGCCAGTGCCGTGCTCTTGGACTTTCCAGCCTCCAGAACCAAATATACTTCTGTTGTTTATAAATTATCCAGTCTCAGGAATTCCATTATAACAACACAAAATGGACTAGGATATTTTAATTTTGTTCAGCTTGATTTTCATGATTTCTGGGACACCATGATTTGGAAGGTAAAACATTTTTAAATAATGATTTTTTAAAAGACTGTATGAATTTAGGTGAGGAACTTGACCTAGACTCTGAGCTAGCACACTGAAGTTAAAAAGACGGAATGTAGAGAGATATGGGCTGTGGGCCCAGGAATCCTTCCATACCCTCCTGCCTTGGTTGAAGACCCATTTTGCTCTGCCATCCAATGCCAAACTTTTAATTTCATTGGGAGATAGAATCACATGACTTGGATATATTCTTGATCAATTTAATGTGATTTAGAAATATCCTGTATTCCTGCCTCTCCATCACGTTTTCCAGATTCTTGCCATTTCTAAAGGGGGAATGGAGTAACTCAACAAAGTCAGAGAGGGTTTTTTGTTTGGCTCTTTTCCAAAATGCCTATAGGTTAGAGGGTTACACACAAAATCTACTTTACAGCAGTTGTACTTTAAGTAGCTTTGGATTGCTACTTGTCAAACATCAGAAACAATTTCATTTTGGGGAATAGAAAGAGAATTGCTCTCTATCTTAGCAGGGACAGAAAATATGCTTCTGATTAATGGGATTGCAGGCAGTCATTAGAAGGATTGAAAGACTGGAGAAAAATTCCTTAAAATTTTGAACTGTTGCATATGATATTGTATAAGAGTAAGTTAGTTTACTTGTTCGTAGGATTCCTTTATACCCTTTGTTACAATAACTTATGCATGCACTAGCTTGGAGCCTATATCAAAAAACTGCCTTGGTTATTTGAAAATATTACATTGTAGATAATGTTATCTACATATAAAAAACCTTTGCTATGTGAATAATCATGTCACAACTGGGTGAAAATCGTTCAGTGGACAGGTATATGTAGCGAAAGAGAATGGAGGCATACTAGAGTGAATCTGAGGAAAAATCCTGTTGATCTGGATAGTTTAGGCTCCAAGTCCATCTCGGTGCAGGGGGTTGGTTACACAGGTATTGCCAAATACCTCAAGCTGCTGGGTGCAGTACTGTGAAGAATTTGAGGATGAGAGAAAAGAGGACTTCCCAGTCCTCTAAATGTAACAGTCCTTGTGGCAGTGCCATATCCCCCCAGGTAGGAGCTGAGTTGTTGGAAATTGTTCAGTGGAGGGGCCTGGGATAGTGGCAGGAGGCAGAGGTGCTAAGAAGGATACAGGTGGCAGAAGCTAAACTCATAGAGCAGAAATAGGCAGGATTCCAGAAGTGGGCAGCCTTCCAGAAGTGGGGTGCCCAGTATTCTTTTATTCACTAGTTTATGGACTTCTTTGGCAGGGACACATTTTAATGAAGTCTCTTTGGAAGAAAATTTGCATGGCTGAGATGCTGGGTTTTGGAGTTGATGGAACTGCTGCCGAGTTAAAATAGCTTTTTTATGTGTGCAGGTAGTGTGAAAGAGCCACATACACTATCAGTAAAGCCGCTGTCTGAGAGAGTTGAAGAGGCACACAGACAGTTAAGGTTAATCAGAGTGATCAGCCTGTGTAGGCCAGGAATCTGCATCATTGACACCAAAGCAAGTTGAGTTCAGGCAGTAGATGCTAGAGGTGTTAAAAATGGGACTTACAGAGTCAGACTGCCTGGATCTGAATTCTAGTTCCTCTTCACAATTGCTGAGTATTATCATGACAGAGATACTCTCTGTCCTATGTTAAGTGAGACTACTGATAGTACCTGTTTTTATATAGTTATCTACACACACACACATATATGACTATATATATATAGTCAGCATCATCATATCATCTAATACTAATTGGAGCTATATGTGTACAAACTCAATCATCATCATCATCACCCAATGCTTAACTGGAGCTTTATGTGTATTAACCCATTCAATCCTCAAGAATGACAGACATCAAAATGGACATGGCAGTCAGGAGAAAGTGTACAATGTGCAAAAGAGTAGGGGTGGCTGCCTTCTCTATCTAGCTAAGGGCTCTCTACACCTTATCACCTTGTGGTCCTGTCCCCACCCCAATGACTTGTCTGCTCTCCTTTTTTTTTTTTTTTAAAAACAACATTGCCCTCAGACCACTTAATTGACACTGACTAATGGCTGGCCTTGAATTAATGTCTGCATCAATGGGTGGATGCCCTGTTTGTATCCGTCTTCCTGGCCTTGCTTTGGGATCTCAGAAGACAGAAATGGTGTGTTCTATTTACAATCCTAGAGTCATAGAAGATTTGTGGTTCTTTTTATCAGATGAGGACCCAGAGTTCTGCACAGGGTTCTTCTTACACACAAAGTAAGGTTCTTCTTACAGGTGGCAAGGGAGAGAGAGTTTGTAGAGACCTTTAGTTCTCTGTCACTTCTGACAGGGATTGCCTCTCTAGTGTCTAGCCTCTAAAAAGTCATCATGTTCCTTAGGTTTCTATTTCCCTTTGCACAAATTTAGCCTCAGGCAGAGTCAAGCACAGCTTTTAGGTTTGTAAAACCTTGACAAGACCTGGAGCCTTTTCTTAATACAGAGCCCCCTGGCAAGGAACAGCTTCAGAGGTAAGCTGTGGGCAGGGGCTTGCTTGATGGTTCCTGGGGGATTGAAGATGGCGGACAGTTTGTTCATTATACTTCCCATTCTATTAGGAATCCCACCAAACTGGCCCACTGGGTGGCTGGAATAAAGGAAGTGCTAGGAAGCAGCTGGCATAAAGATCTACCCAGCCTACTGGTCGAGGATTTTTTTTTCCCTAAAAGACATACATTGCCAGGAAAAGCTAACAAAAATTTCAAGGCAGATTTGGAGGAATTAAATTATTCTTAGGCATATTGCCTGGTTTCTAAGCATTTAGGGATATGTAAATGTTCATGTTCTTTAGAGGTCTGTGTCTCTTTTGTACAGAGTACATTAGTACTAAAAATGAGATTTGCTAGTTCTACATTTTCATGTGAATTTATGCAGTGAATATTCAATTTGATTCTGGATCTTTCAAAAGGAAAGGCTTTCTTTAAACAAATAATATGGCTTATTTTTCTGATATGCTCTACTGGTTGCTTTAATTCTTTTCTCCGACAACTGAAATGCAGAGTAGAGTACTGTCCCCAATTAATATTCTTGTTCCACAAAGACTTCCAGTGTTTGTTTTTGCTTCTTTTAATATGTAACTCTCCTAAGTGTGTTATTATATTACAGCTAAGAGGCTTTAACCATGTAAAGTTGAATACTTTACACTTCTGAATGCCAACATAACAATTAATCTGTGATTAGATTTTGCTTCTTAAGATGCCTCCACTGACGAGTGCCTATAATATTAAACTTCTAAAGTGTTCCACTCTTTAAAACTTATAAAAGCTCTCTTTGATATAGCCCACTGAAATTCTGTGGCTATTGTTTTTATTGCTTTATTGTACAGCCAGCTTAACTGAAACCTTTGGGTGACTTTTACTCTTTATAATAAAGATAACATTGAGAAATGCCTGGAGTACAAAGTGTATATGTGTACATGCCGTTCTCAGCCATCTACTCTGACTTAGTAACTCTCTAATTCCCTTGCCTCCACTATGTTTGAGAACAAAAAAGAAAAACACTTCCATTTCCCATTTCCTCCATCAAGCTCTCTTTATAGAGTGATCTGCAGCAGCCATTGCTACTTCCTCTCTGATATTTTTGAACTCCTTAAGACGTTCTTACTGTCCTCACTACTGGACTGGAATCTGCGTGATGATTCCATCATGGGCGAAGCCCCAAATTATTTCGCCTTGACTCAGTCTCTCCTGTCTGGATGCCTTTGTAGGATTTAGTCTTAGGGATCACATTTTCCTATGAACTCTTCTTCCTTGTTTTTGGGACGTTGTCTCTAAACCTTGACTTTCCCTCCTCAGTTACATACATTGAACTTCACTATTTGGCCCTTGGATCATTTTTTTTCTTTTTAACTTTTAATTTGTCCTTGTGAGCGCTTCCATTCCATTGAGTTCAGCCTTGCCTAATTGTGGCTGATTGCCAAGTCCCTAGTGTGTTTCCTCTTCTGAATCACAGACCAGGGTTTTATCAGCCACTAGCACACTTGCACAGGGGCGCCCAGAATCATCGTCAGCACATCAGGTCACCTGGCTTCTCTTTGCCTGATAGTGCTACAAACTCTCATTCACGCAGGATCAGGAGTCCTTTGCTCCTCTCGTTCTCGCCCCACATTTAAGCATTTGCCACATCCCACATGTTCTTTCTCTGCAGTGTTTATTTCACTCCTCCCCTTTCCACACCTGCCACCTCGGTTTGTGTCCTCACTGCCTCTTGGCCAGACCTCTGCAACATACCTTTCTCACACATTGTGGTTAGACTGATGTTCCTCAAGTGCAGCTCTGATCCTATTGCTCACTTTTCACCAAGCCCTTTCAGTGTTCCACATGGTGGACTGAATCACTCACAAACTCAGCATGGGCGTGCATGATGTCCTACAGCCCCTACCTAAATCTCTAACCCCAATCCCACTGCTCCCTCTTTGGCTTCAGACTGCCTGTTCTAGCTCTTCTCAGAATATGACATTTTCTTAGTCACTTCTGTAACTAGCATCTCACCACACATTCCGTTCTGTCTTCAGATTCCTGCAGTTAGTGTGCTTTCTCCCTCGTTTGAACCCTGTAGTGTTTAGTTTCTGCCTCTCTTATGACATGTACTAGTGTTGCGGCTCTTTGTGTACTAGTCTTATCGCTGAGACATTGCCTCATGCCGACACTCCTCCCCTCTGCCCCCGCCCAGTGTTCTTAGAAGGCAGCAACTGCCTTACTAATCTTTGTTGTGTATATTGTGTCAAGCAATAGCACACTGGCCTGTGTCTGTCTGCCAAATCGATTAAGTACTTGTTGAATGGAAGTAGAAATTCCAATTAATACAGATGGCAAAGTGTGGTGTTCATTCTTAAGTCTCGTTTTTTTCATTCCTAGGTGAAGCTCGTGTGTGGAGTGCCACGGTACAATCAGACGACAGATGGACAGTGTGACAAAAGTGTCAGAAAGGATTGGGCCTCGCTGTGAGAGTCAGCCTGGATTCAAAGTGTTGACAAGTTGCTGAAAAGGAAGCCAGTGGGAGGACTGTGGCACGCAGAGGAAGTGGAGCCCTGTCTTCGGTCACACCATTGATGGAGGACAGATGGACAGCCGTATGGCCAGTCACCTCTCCTCTTAAACCTTTGGAGAGTGGTCCTTTGTCCTCTGCTGGACACATAATAGGAATTCTAACACACTGTCTGAATTCACTTTTCATAAAAACGTAAAATCAGACTGCTCTGTACAGCCAGGCTCAACTGTTGCATGGTAGCAGATTTGCAAACATGAGTGCTGAGGGGTACCAGTACAGAGCGCTGTATGATTATAAAAAGGAAAGAGAAGAAGATATTGACTTGCACTTGGGTGACATATTGACTGTGAATAAAGGGTCCTTAGTAGCTCTTGGATTCAGTGATGGACAGGAAGCCAGGCCTGAAGAAATTGGCTGGTTAAATGGCTATAATGAAACCACAGGGGAAAGGGGGGACTTTCCGGGAACTTATGTAGAATATATTGGAAGGAAAAAAATCTCGCCTCCCACGCCAAAGCCCCGGCCGCCTCGGCCTCTTCCTGTTGCACCAGGTTCTTCGAAAACTGAAGCAGATGTTGAACAACAAGGTCAGTATTGATAAGTGGTTGCTTAATGACTCCCTTTCTTTTTCTTTTTAAGGAAAAGTCTGAAGTTTGGGTTGAGTTGTTATGTTCTGGGCAGAAGTTATCTTGGCAACTACACCTGAATTGATGTGTGGTGCAAAAAAGCTTGGTCAGTCATTACACAACCAGAAATTTGTGTTTTTGACACCCAAAGGAAATTCTCATTAGAGCATTTCAGAATTCAGATTTTCAGATTAAGAGTGGTCAAGGGGTATAATGCAAATATTCCAAAATCCAGAACAACATGAAATCTACAACACTTCTGGTTCAAGGCATTTCAGATAAGGAATACTCCACCTGTGTGTGTCTAATAATAATTTTGGGAAAGTGGAGGGTAAGTCTAATGTAAGTATGTTTAACATGATTTGTATGGAAAAATAGAGAGAGTAATAAAATGACCACAGAACTCAGCTGAGAAGAAACCATTGTTTTTATAACCCGGTATCTACCTCTTGGTTTCCTCTCCAGGATCGCTGTGGGCAAAGCTGAAACCCAATCCTATAGTTAGTATAAAAGTAAAGGGATTTCACTTCCTTTGTGGGTAGTGTCATTTGTAGCATTAATGCCTATAGTCTGGTTCACCTTCATGAGGGGAAAAAACATTCACTGAATACTTTTCTTAAATGGAAACCACCTTCATTCAAAAACCACTTATTGCTTATTGGAGATGGTCCATACTTGCGCTTCGGGCACAACTGTGTCTTTAAGGTTTATCTTCTGTTTGGTTTCACACAGAGACAAGCCTTATGCTCAGCTTTAGTGTTATCAGCTTTGTCAAATACCGGTTTCCTCACTAGTAAATCACATGCATTTTTCTTTTTTCTCTGGTAGTCTTTTTTCTTAGGATCTAAGAAGGGAATGGGAAGGAATGTTTAAGATGGGTGGGCCAAACTGCAGTAGTTATATATTGAGGAGACCTGACTGGCATCACAGGATATTTCTGGAAGAGATTCTGGTACCATTAATAAGGTGTTATGCCTTCTTTAATGTTGCCTTTTTCTAACACAAGTGAATAAGACAATGAGAACTGAGAAACAGAATGCAAGGGTAAGAGCTGCCTTTCAGTACTGAGTAATAATAGATTGGGAATATTGTGTTAAAGTCAAGGAATTTATTTATTTATTTATTTATTTTTATTTATTTATTTTTTTTTGAGGCGGAGTCTCTCTCTGTCACCCAGGCTGGAGTGCAGTGGCGCGATCTCGGCTCACTGCAAGCTCCGCCTCCCGGGTTCCCGCCATTCTCCTGCCTCAGCCTCCCGAGTAGCTGGGACTACAGGCGCCGCCACCACGCCCGGCTAATTTTTTGTATTTTTAGTAGAGACGGGGTTTCACCGTGTTAGCCAGGATGGTCTCGATCTCCTGACCTCGTGATCCGCCCGTCTCGGCCTCCCAAAGTGCTGGGATTACAGGCTTGAGCCACCGCGCCCGGCCAGGAATTTATTAATGATACCTGAAGGGAAGCCCTTTTCTTTCCCACACCCAGCCCAGAAGGGATACTTATTTCATAAATGTTACACTTTATAATGTTCAAATAATATCTTTTATTATATTGTTCAAAAGCCAAAGTTAATTTTGCTTTGCAGGTGAATCAAAAAACCATGACTCTCCACACATACATAAGTGATTTTGTCAACCATTGCAGCACTTAGCAGATTGAAGATACATATGTATAATCGTTTTTCTCCACCAAGTTATATATTTTTCACCTTTTATTTTTTTAAGTTAAAAACATTTTCTTCAGTAGGCTAATTCAAAAGAAAAAGTGATTTAATTTTTCCCAGAATACAGAGCTTTACAGAATCATAAAAATATCTCAGTTGAATTAGAGAAGATTATTTACAAGGTGGAATAAGGGCACCTTGTCAAGAATAGTTACAAAACAATTTTATAAAAGCAGTCTTTCAGCAAAATTGCATTTGATAATTGCTATCAGGTGTAAGTTTCTTTGGATATGGTGTACAGAAAAGCAAGTCTTTCCTTATAGAAAAAATCATTTTCTCTTTTTATATCCTAAACTATTTTATAATGCTTCCTTTCTCATGTAATGTGATGACAACTGAGATTTTTAGCAGCTTTTCCATTTTTCTTTAATACATGGAAAGGTGGAGTGAAATGAAAATTTTTAGCAGAATTCAAGAAAGAGACCCATGATAATGGCATAAAAGTATTAGAGCCTGAATATAAATGAGAAATTAGGAATAACTGAAAGGTTGAAAAGAGAGTGGGCGGGGGGGCCGTGTGGGGAGTATAATACTAAACATTCAATTTTCTAGAAATGTTGGTCTTGTATTCTCATTTAAATATTCCTACGAAGTGCGAATTCAATAGCTCCTATGAGTTGCATGTTGAATTGATATGGAAAGTAGTTATAAGGATAAATGGTATATGTTGGAACGTATGAGACTGGTTTCTTTTGCCTCCGTTTGTATTTCTTTGAAAAGCTTTTGCGGTGACAAATTGTATGAAGGCAAGAAATGATAGTTCTGTTCTGTTCTTACTGTAATTGAATTCTTTAGTTCTTTTTTTTTTTTTTTTCCTTTTAACACCCTCCACCTCCACCTGACTTAGCCAGTTTTTCATGTTATGCTGTGTTTATTGCTTTTAGAAGGTTATTCCTCACCAATCCCCCGCCCCAGGTCTAGGATTTGTTTTGTGGACTTGGCACACCTCATTAATGGGCAGCAGGGTAGATAGAGGGTGTGAGGACAGCCTGCATGCCAATCGTGTGTCTGTGTCCTGCTGAGCCTTGCTATCCTCTCTGTTTTTGAAAGGAAGTTGTCATTAGACTCTGGCCAAAAGTACATTCTGTGAGAGATTCCTCCCTGTACGATAGAGTCTTACTTTTCTACTTTGCTTGTATGTTCTTGGAAATAAAGCTGTGATGTTTTACTTTTTGAGAGAAAGAGTCAGAAACCCTTAGGAAATCTTATATACGGCGCTGTACTTTCTTCCAATACATTTTGCATGCAGTTTTTTAGGAAGCCCTGGCATATAGATTGAATGAATTGTTCAAATTGGATAATCTTGGATGTTTTGGGACTTAAATACATTTAGTAAGCATGGCCTGAGTCCTTATTTTGCGCTAGAAAGCAAAGATAAAAGATGAAATTAAGACTCAAGAGCCAGCGTGCCCTGAGATGCTGTCTCATGCCTCTCTTCCACCTTAGAGCTGTGCTTTGTCCCCTCTGCTTGGACAGCTCTTTCCCTAGACATCTGAGACTGACCCACTCTCACTTCTCTGCTCAAATCTTTCTTCTCATGGAGTCTGACTCTACTCACGATATTCCATGCTGGGACCTACCTCTCTGCTTTTGCAAATCATTGATTATTTAACCCATGATATCATTTACTTATTATGTTTATTGTTCATTGACTATTCCCTCTGTTAGATTTTTAAGCTCCATAAGGGGAGGGATCTTTGTGGTCATCCATTATCCTAAGTATCTAGGACAGTGTGGTAGGTTCCCAGCATGCTGGTAAACATGAGCTGCTGCAGCTCATCATCTATTTCACTTTCTGCATTGCTTTTGAAATTGACCACGTGCTCTGAATGTCATGTGCAATCATACAAAGCTTAATGGCCCATCTTGTTTTAGAAAATAACAGCTTATTTGTTATCCACATCCTCCACATCTGAGGCATTCTGCCTTGGCCTTCACCATTGCCTGCTATGTCTCCAGAACTCTTCATTTTCTTCCCAGGGCCTGGGACAGGTAGTTCTGCTGGTGGGAAAGTGGGTTAAGCTGATAGTGCCTGCAGTCACTTAAGTCAAGTGAGTACAGGGTCTGTCCTGGCCAGCGAGTATCCTCAGGGCAAATTCTGTGCCCTTTCTCCCACCCTTTTATCTCCTTCCCTTTGCATGGGGGCTAAAATTGCCAATATGATGATGACATTTCATTTTTCTAGAAACCAGTAGAGCCCTATGTTATGTTCTTTGGAGAGAACCTCTTGCATGCTTTGTTTGGATAAAGAGTGTGCTGGGTGTACAAGGTGGGTGTTACATGCTCTTAGGTGAGGCAGCTATTGAAAGGCAATCTTCTGGCTTAGGCTGCTCAGATCCTGGCATCCCGTCCCGCTACACACAACCTCATTCAGCCAGGGTCCTATATTTTCTCTTGTACACAAGGAAATGAGTTGATGGAAAGTGGGGATCTAGGGATATGGGAATAAAAATATATTCCTCTGTCATATGTAAGCCATACCAGTGAGGCTATTTCTCAGGACAGTGGTTTTAACTCATACTTTGAGATCCTTTAATTAAAGTCATGCTAATGCAGAATATTTAGACGAGTGAGTCTGTGCCCATGTTAGTTTGTGGAGTGCACTGAAACCTGCTAGCATAAGAGATTACTTACTGCATCTTCACCTCCATCCTGACCTACACAACCCTCGCTGGCTCCTCCTGCAGACTCTGACAGTGGATTTCAGCTGGTTTCAAACGTAAGACATAAAGCGTGCATTTGGCATGGCTTATGTTAAATTTTGATCAAAATCGCTTCTAAACAGAAAAAAAAGGCCGCCATTGGCGTTGGTTTTCATGGTTTCCTGAGGCATGTTATTGTTACATTTTTCACATTCAGCATTCAAGTGTCCCTTCATGGTTGTTGTTCCGTGTCCAGAAAGCAGGGCTGCAATAAATCACAGACGTTGATACACTGTACAGAGGTCACAGAAAATAGTGACCTGATCCAAAATTACACACCTCTGCTGAGCCCGTTGGTCATAACCTACTGCTGTCTCCTTGAGGCAAATAGTGGTTGTGCAAGTTATTTGCTTTGCTTCACAAATTCCTGCCTTTATGAATTCTGTTTTCTTTCAGAATATACTTTCTCATAACATTCTTCACCTTCCTTCCTACTTAAATAAGCCTTTGCTGTGAACTTGGAGGTTTGTCTTGTTAAGCCCAAGTGATGGGGAAAATCACCCAATTTATGGTGCTGACTGCTCGTTCTGCATCTATCAATCACTTTGTTTTTGCAAGAAAGTTGTGTCAGTTACAGGATCTTAGAAGATAAGGGCCTTTGAGCTCTGTCTCTAACTTCTGACCAACCAGAAAAGTTCATCAGGACATTATGGAGATTTCTACCCAGGCATAAAAATTTAAGTGTTGGCCCTCTGTGTTTCAGTAGGAAATGAAATATATTTCTAAAAGACGTAATGAATATAATTGATTAAAGAGTGTGTCTGGAAAAAACAAATGTGCTAATTATTTTGAATAAAATCAAATTAGCCTAACCACTTATCTTAGGGTCAGAGAATATGTCATTTGCATATTAAATTACGTATTGCAACACGGTTCACCCTCTCATGAGCATTTATTTATATTCTCATTACATTTTTGATTTTTTAAAAACATGTTTTCTGTTAATTTTAGTTATTTTGTTTCCCTAAAAATGTATGAGTGAAAGAAAAGTAGCTCTAATTAACAATTTGTGTATCCATGGTTTTTTTGAAAATGAAATTGACAAAAAGAGGATTCTCACCTTTATTGCTTTTTAGCAGGAGGGTTCTGATCCTGAGCTGGCCTGACCACTTGAGGAATTCACAGGCACGCTCTGAGGGGCCCGAGAGTAGGGAGGCTCTCTCGCCCAGAGAGGAGAGGAAGGCATTTCTCCCTCCTTCCCCCAGTCTGTTATTGGAAGGGAATTACTTGAACTTCTCTCCTAGAGCTGTGGTGACAGTTAAGTCCAAGCTTGCAGAATAAGACATTATTTGAGGGGAAGCTTTCTGCCAGGTGTCCGTTTCTGCCTCCGTCCTTTAGAATGTTTGTTCAGATGCTTTTGTTAAGGCTTCTGACTCTATACACTTCTTCCTGTGTTCTTTTTTAAAAAACGGGAAAAGGGTCCAGTGTCCTTATATGTACATCCTAAGTGAAGCCCTCACACACCTCTGATTCAAATAGGAGTTATTTAACTAGAGGGAGCATATTTTGTTTTGTGGCAACTAAGTTAATGTTGATATTCGAATACAATTTTCTTTGTTATAAATATGGAACTCTCTATTTAACTTGTCAATAGATTCTTTGATAAATTTGATGTCAGTCTTCTCTGGTTTCTAGATGAATGCATCTTTGTCTGCAAGAAGAGACGTTCTGATTAGTAAGAATTTCTTCTCTGAGTTAGAAAAAAAATTAGAAATTCTGAAATTCAACAACAAATGGTGACTTACATCTGCTAAGTAGCACCCAAAAAGGGGAGAATTTTTCACCTATGGCAAATAAGAGTGCCAAATATGACATTATTTGCATATCCATGTTTTGATTAGTAAAAACCAAACAGATGTTAGTACAGCTGGCTCTTGCCTATATGTGTATCTTTGTTGCTAACAAATTTCCATGGGGAAGGATGTAACATTGGTCTGAAGGCTCAGATAGGAGAAAATAACGTGGTGTGATAGCTTGAAATGAGAAGCATAATTGCATGATGGATTATATCTGAATGTTTTGAGGTCTTGAGTTTATACCATTCAATATCAAAGCAGTCCTT
Organism: Theropithecus gelada; assembly: GCF_003255815.1. Lineage (NCBI taxonomy): Eukaryota > Metazoa > Chordata > Mammalia > Primates > Cercopithecidae > Theropithecus > Theropithecus gelada. The sequence goes on from NC_037673.1 coordinate 65,434,276, forward strand.
AGGCTTTCAATAGAGGAGGACACGTGGAGGGGGATGAAGCGAACTAGAAATGGGCTTTATTTCAATTACTTGGGTGTAGTGTACCTAAAATGTCAAGTTGTTTAACAAAATATCAGACTACTTTATAAATGTGTTATTCCTTCTTACCAATTTATGTAAAAGACCACGATATTTTATTTTTACTATGAAAATTCCATGCAGTATACAGTGAGTAGAATTATTGTAGAAACATTGTTAAAATATAACTTTGAATTAAAAACAAAACATGGTATACATTGTTATATAATGGATAACGTAGTGTATACATTGTTAAAATATATCCTTGTAGTTACAAACAACACAAATTAGCTGCAAATCTTTGTTTAATTATGTATGCAGAACTTTCTCCCAAAGACTTTATACCACCTAAAGCATGGCTGTGATTTTCAGGAATACCCTCTCTGGACTGTTTCTTGCATGGAGGTGTTTGCAATGTATTTGTATTCATCTATCTCTCTATTCTCGGTTGGTAGATTATGTAATGCCTATAGATTATTCTGTCCTGTCACAGTTTGATTGATATTGAAGTTATAACTGTGAATTTATTATAGCGTATTGCAGGAGCCGTAATTTGATGATCAAATCTGATATCCAAGAGAGTAAAGAATATAGACATAAGTGAAATATAAATCTGTGACATATTATTTGAATCAGAAATTCCACATTGCTTTGCTTTCTATAAATTCCTTAACCTTCTAGTTCCAGTGTTCTCTAATTATCAGATGAAAAGCTAAATGCTGTCTCTTTCGAGTTTTGGCAGAGTTTTTGTTTCAATCCTTCTCTTCCTAATCAGAAGAATTGTCGGAGAAATAAGACCCAGAAAAATTGATTCTCACTAGTAGTGTTTCCCCAGTAATGCAACCCAGAAGCCCTGTATATGAGAATAAGGGAATGCAGTGAGAGGATTTATGCAGAGAAGCAGCCTATGATGGTTGGAAAGATGTACGTACATGACCTCATTGCACGATCCGATTGGAGACTGATCCATGGATTGTATGGGATTATTGCTTATGAAAGTGCCTACCTGGTATCAAGTTTTTGCAAATGCACGTGGTGTATGGTTTTAAGATATGTTTCACCAGTGTGAATATTTAGGCTCTACCTCTGTTGGTGGGCAGTTAGCAATTGCTGGTATCTAAACTGGTTTGAAACTTACTGCCTCCTTTGAACGGCATCTGTGCAGTAGAGCTAAACTCGTTGACGTGATCTGTGCTCAGAGTTCCTACAGATTTGTTTCATACATATTTGTTAAATTTTGCAAGGTAAGTAGAGAATGATGGTTATAACATTTTGTTTATTCAGACCCCTCTAAATCTACCTAAGAGGTAACACATTAGCATAGACATTAGACAAGGCTGCATTGTGAAGTCAGAGTGACTGTCTGGGGTTGTCATTGTCATCTTCCAAGCTTTCTCCTAAAGAAGAAAATTGACATAATGCTGTTAGACTCGGCACATGAGACCAGTGCCACAGCAAGCACTGGTTCCAGCCTGCTACTGGCTTTTTGGTAAAATGCAGTTTTCAGAATTACTCAAGGGCATTAATAAGATTAATTTTTATGATATTAGATATAGTATGTTAACTTTTTAGCTATTGTTAGTCTTAAACACTGATGGTTTTATTTTTATTCTATTTAAAAGAATAATTTTTGAGGCCAGTTGCAGTGGCTCACACCTGTAATCCCAGCATTTTGGGAGGCCAAGGTGGGCGGATCACTTGAGGTCAGGAGATCAAAACCAGCTTGGCCAATATGGTGAAACCCCATCTCTACTAAAAATACAAAAATTAGCTGGGTGTGATGGTGCACGCCTGTAATCCCAGCTACTAGGGAGGCTGAGGCAGGAGAATCACTTGAATCTGGGAGGCGGAGGTTGCAGTGAGCCGAGGTTGTGCCACTACACTTCAGCCTGGTGACAGAGTGAGACTATCTCTAAATAAATACATAAATAAATAATAAAAATAATTTTCAATGCTTAAGAATTTTTTTATCAGTAAACAGTGCATTTGAAATTTTTTTTTTTTTTTTTTTTGCATTCTTGTGTCCCAACTATAGAAATATAGCTGAATATTTGTGGCATCATTAATGCATAATTTCAAAGCATTTTACACATTGTTAACTTAAATCTTACCATGTTCTTTCAGGTAGCAAAAAGCAAGTTTGTTTATTATTTATTCAGAAGTATTTGAAGAAGTTAGAACAAGATGATTTTATTGCTAAATAATAAGGAATATCTGTGGAGTACCAAGGAATGAGATATAATGAATTTGGTTAGAGTATATCAAAGTGCATATTATAGTTTTTGTCTCACACTTCTCTGTGGGTCTGTTTAACTGTTGAAAATGTCTTCTTCAAAATGAACCTTAAACATTTGCAAATTTAGTCTTTGCTAATTATTCTGCCAGGCTTTTTTTTTTTTTTTTTCCTGAGAGTCTTGCTCTGTCGCACAGGCTGGAGTGCAGTGGCTCAGTCTCAGCTGACTGCAACCTCTGCCTCCTGAGTTCAAGCAGTTCACCAGCCTCAGCCTCCTGAGTAGCTGGGACTACAGGCGCCCACCACCACACCTGGCTAATTTTTGTATTTTTAGTAGAGACAGAATTTCACCATATTGGTCAGGCTGGTCTCGAACTCCTAACCTCGGGAGATCCACCCGCCTTGGCCTCCCAGAGTGCTGGGATTACCAGTGCAAGCCACCACGCTGGCCCTGCCATTTTATAGATATTTTTCATCTGACCCTCACAACCACCCTGCAAAGATGGCATATTATGACCATTTTTGAGATTTAAAAACTGAAGGTCATGTGATTGTGTAAATATTTAAAAAGAAAAGGGACTTCTTAGTGATGGTGCATTCACAAGATTCAAGAACATTTTGGGCAAGTCAGGCAGTCGTGGGGATTGCCTTAAGCAGTCCCTTGTGAAGTTATCGGTAATTGAATTCTGCTTTTTGGGTGGTCTTCAATTATGTCTGCTCTATCTGTTAAGTTTCACTAGCTATTACATTCATACAACTCCAGAAATTTACCTCCAATTTATATGTGACTTACAACATTTTCTTATGTCTGGTAAGTATTTGAAAGGATTGAATTACAAAGAGACGGATAAGGCCATGAAGCTAAGACAAAGTTTTGGGTATATGCATGTAAATGCAATTTTTCTCAGGAAGAAATACACCATGATCAGATAACTCAAAAGTTTTATAACCTTGATAAATAGATTTACCTTCATTTCTGTTGTTTTTGAAGAAGTTAAATGTCTGCTTTAAATGTTTCCCTGCACTTCAGGTTTTCTTATTTCAGACTCATTATATCATTTTGATTAAAATGGAGCACAGACTGGAGTTATACTTGCTTAAAAGCCAAAAACTTGAGGGTATCCAGCATAAGAATTGTGTGTTTTGGCCTGTGGATAGCAGCTGCTTGAAATCCATAAAAACAAGAAACTTGAAGTTGACTCAGATAAATCTGAAGTCTTGTACCTGAATTATGTCAAGGTTAGCAGTAAAAGCCATTTAAAAAGACTGAGTACAAATTGCCAAATTCCTTTGAATGCCAAACCGTATTTCTCAGGAAAGTCGGCCACTGCCAAATTTATAACATTTGTGTTTCTGTTACCTGAATTCCAAGGGCAGAGGGGTGGATGGAGGGGGTAAGTGAAAGGCACAGGTGAATTTTATTTTCAGGTATCTAATAGGACAGTGTGACATTGCCCAGAGATCGTCTCTCAAAGGTAGTGAGTGCCAGCAGAACTTCCTGAATGCATTTATTTTTGCTTATTTACTTATCTTCTCATTGAATTAAAAAAACCTTTAAAAAATGTTCTCTGAGTTAAAAAGGCCTCTGGCTGGTAGTCCTGAGACAGCTTCTTGAGAGTCTCCAAGAGAGCCTCTTCTCACTACAGTCCCGAAGAAGACAGGAAGAAAAAAAAATTATTCTGAATACATAAAACTAGAATTAGTGGGGAGAAATGCATACTGTAAACTCAACAGAACCAGGGTTAACAAATATAGGATAAGTTTTGACTACCTAAAAATAGCAGGGCAGACCCATCTCCTCCCTAATTCTGTCCATAATTCAGAAAGGGCACAGGGAACTATCCTCAGGAATGCTCTTACCCCCTCTTCCTTGTCCTCTCCGACAAAGCCTTTCTAATCAGTAGGAGGTTACAACTCAGAAAATAACCAGAGAGAGCTGGAATGGTAAGTTAGGGGCTATTACTGTTGTATCCTGAGAATCCTGATCCGTGAAAATAAAGTGCTGAAGGTGGGGTAGAGTTAGAAAGACCTGTGTTCATGGAGGGTTTTGAGTATTACAGGCTCTCCATCCCTCAGAGCACCAGAAAGCCAGGCGGCGAACGCAGGAGATTTTTCTCTCAGGCTAATCAAAATCATGTTGAAATGAAAACCACTTTGGAATTGGCCTGTTCGTCTCAACCTGCCAACTAACTGTAGGCCTGATACCAGCACCCAAGTGGATCCCTTGGCTCACAGCAGTCACCAGGCGTGGGTAGATCTTTCCTTATTTAGTGATAAACAGGAAAAACCTAACCAAGCCTACTGAAGCATGTCCATCTATAAAAGAAAAAGGGAGATCGTATTGGAGATTTGGAAGAACAGTAGACCTCCAGAACTGATATATTACAATTTACTTCTGTTATAATATTTCAGCTTATTATTATGATTTATTTCTGTCCCTCATGAAAGGGACAGAAAGTAGTCAGATGGTTATGAGCTGAAAAGACAGTAGGATGGGATGAAATCAGAGTGAAACAATAAAAAAAAGACTAAGTTAAAAATGTAATAGCATATTAAAATTCATGTTTTGAGGGGGTAATGAGCTGAAAATAAAGTCTGTGTTGTGAAGGAGAAACAAGATAAGGCTCTTTCAGAATGCAAAGGATAAAAACATAAAAGGGAGAAGATATATGGAGAGAATATCTAACAGGAGAGAATTACAAGTGTTGATAAACGGGAAACCACATCAAGTGAAATAGAACAACATCATTGTAATAAGTTTTCATGCATACGTGCAGATTTGAAAGTGTTCCCCATATTTTTCATGTGAAATCAATGAAAAATATGTTTGGGCATTTCTTTTTAAGAATAATGTTAAAGTACCTTGCCAAAATATCTGGCAAGATATTTGCTACCAGGAAACAAAGATGTTTTTCTTCCCTGTCTGGCAATAAATGCCAAAAAAATAGTGCATTGATTTCAGTAGAGTTTTGAGGAGAAAAGATGGTGACTTAAGAACTTACTGAGCTTCCTCCTTGTATTTTATGTGGAAAGGCAATTGAGAGGCATTCACTGATCAGCGGGAGCTCAGGAAAGATACACTGAACCTCTTGTTCACGTGGGAGGACCTAAAGGTTGCCTTTTTATTGTTAAGCTTTGTAATTTAAAAAGGTATAAATTTAAAAGTAATTCATTTTGGTTACCTTAAAAAGTAATTATCAAAATAAAACTATAAAGTATATATCTTCTAAACACGTAGAAATATATATTCCAAAAGATAGGCAACACAGAATAAAAATATTACAGGGAAAATGTTTACTGTATATGAATAAGAAATACAGATTTAAACATATGTATGTTCGTATATACACATATATACATATAAAATTGGCCATATACATGTATTTATGTGTTCAACACACACATTATTTTTCAGGTACTGCACTAACCTTTTATTCCATTGACTTGTACTTTTCCTAAGAACTCTGTGACACTGGCCTTATTATACCTGTTTTAAAGATAAACAAGTGTACTTAGATGATGGCCCAAGGTCACACAGCTAGTGGAGGAGCTGAGATTTGACCCCAAACAGTCCGACTGTTGACCCAATGCTCTTAAGCAACTGTGCAATATAGCGAAAGGGCCGGCGGGGGTTAATGTTCACACTGCTTCATGCTGCTGACTTCTGACCAGCCACAGGGCACCCTGGAGCCAAAGGCAGATGACTCCCTGGCTTGCCAGTGACGTATCATGCGGTCTGATATGACAAAGTGAATTAAGCAAGCAGATTTTTCCTCTTGGGAAACACACCCAATAACAACTAAAAAGAATAAAGCAGATGTGTGAGTTACTGTCCTTACAGCAAAAGAACCTCATCAGAACCACAGACTGGAAAGAGGTGATTACTTTTAAAGGGCAGTTCATTCCTTCTGCATGTTGGAACCTGTGGCTCTTAACTGGCTAAAATTTTAACCTTCAGTGTGGCCCTCACTTGGCTTGTACTTCTTAATGTTGTAGATAACATTATAGATTTATATAATATTCAACTTTTATATATATTATATATAAATGTTTATGTATAAATATGTATTTGTATTTGTATATGATATATAGTAAATGTTATATTTAAACCATCATATAGAAAAGCCATTATTGGGTACACTGTACAAATCTGCCTTTATAATTGAGCGTGCTGTTTCACTAAAAGCAGCTTTAGAGAAAGGACTGAAAGCTAGCTCTAACTTGCTACTTCACTAGCCTTCATTGTTTGGATTGGCGTTACATGCACAGTTATATTGTAACTGTCACTTGTGGTCTAATCTTCCCCTTAGGGGAAACTTGAGAAACTCGGTCAGCTTTAACATTTAGAGGAAGTTTAAACATATTGGACCATAACATTCACAGTTGTTTAACCGAAACTCCAGTTCTTGTCAGACCACATCTCTGCAGCCCTTCTGTGATTGGAATCATCTAACTTTGGCCCTCACTAAGGAAAAATTTGACAAGATGCAAAAAAATGTTTACTCTTGTTTTCTTTGCCAGGAACCTGAGTCTGTGCAGCAGACTCTGAGACCTCTTTGCCTACCCCAAATAAGTGAATTGTCAAATTCAACTAAGTGAATTGTCACTGTAACTGTTTTTTATTCCCATAACTGTTTTCAGTGAATTCCAACCTAGTTGTTATATCCCTTTAATATTTTGGGTAATTATGTTCTTTAAGAATGAAAATATTTTTTCCTTCCTTCCTTTCTTCTTTCCTTCCTCGTTTTGTTATAGTCTAGCTGTGAGACCAGTTGCCCTTCATATATTCTAGAAGAGAATGATGGGGTGAGTTTCACAGTGATCTTTTTCCAAAATGCAAAACCACTGTCACTCCACCTCCCAGGCAACCCCAATCATTCTATTTTCTAGAACACATTTAAAATATAGTTGAGGGTTTTGCTTAGATGATGAGTCCCTTGATTCAGTGGACTCCTAAGGGACCATCTTTCACCAGCACTAAATGCTGTTTAGTTCACATATTGAAATGTTTTAAATTATAACTTAGCAATTGTAAGTAGTAATCTTCAGATTATATTGTCTCACATTTAATGTATAATTTCCTAAGAGAAGGAAATGGTCCTGGTGGGGGTTAATAGTTATAGTAACTATTAATAATACTGATGACTACTAGTTAATAGTAATTAAAGCCTCCTAAAATGAGAGGGAAAAAAATCTTTTGTTTATAAGGGTTAAAGAGAAGAGTTGATACTTAATATTTTTAGTAAAATCCCAGTGCATATTCGATTAATTTTGTTACTTTATTCCAGGCATGTAGTTGAATAATCACCTGAATTTTTGATTTGCTGAAAAGGTGGTAGTTGCAATTTTTTTTTTTTTTTTACATTACTGTTTTTAGTTCATTACATTAGATGCTACATTTTCCTTTTCTTAAATACAAGCAAGATAAAATGTTTTACCTCTGAGATGAAAAATTTGAAATTTCTTCAATGTGACTCCTTACTAACACAATTGCAAGCACGCATTGAACGTTTGCTTTGTGCCAGGCACCGCATGCTGTGTGCTCTACCTACCTAATCTCACTTAGTCCACTTAGTCCTATTTGCAGGTTGAGGCTTAGAAAGAAAAAGAAACTTGCCCAGAGTCCAACACTAGTAGCTGGTAAAGAGCGGGTCTTTGCATTAGCCTTTCTCACTTCAGGATGGGTTCTTCCCAGCACCACACTGTACCACGCTCAAGACGAGTTGCAGGAGGAAAGGAACCTCTGGCAGTATTAACTAAATCTTAGCAAGTAGTTGCCTGTAAATTGTAGACTTTTAAATACAATCTCACATTTCTATGATCTTTATCCAGACACCAGTTACCTTCAAACTAATTTAAGAATCTTATAGATATTAAAAATGCTTGATTGGCCAATCTAATTTCTGTGAAAATCAGGTACTAGAAGCATGTATCAAATCAGAGCCTTATTTGTGACAATTTGCACACACATTTGCACAAAATGCATCAACTTCTTTCAAAGTTTACTTGAAATAAAAAGGGAAGAATATGAAGTATCATAGGTTAAAGCAATGCCCTCATTCCATTTAGGCAAAAGTATTGTGATATTTGAATATTGTTAGTTTGAGAATATGGAATTGTACTCCTTATAGCAATTCCAACCTAGAAAAAGATTTATGTTTTAATTGATGGGTTAGGCAAAAAATTAATCTTGGCATAGAGGAAGGAAACAGCTCTGACTTAGAGGACTTGAGGCTAGAACATGGATCAAGTGTCTGAAGTTTTTCATGTGGCCTCAAGTTGAATCTTGCTCAGAGAATACACAGTGGTCAAACTTTGCATCATAGTCATGATGTATGAAGCCAAAAGAAAAGTCCTAGTTTAGTTGCTGGGTGGTTCCATTAAATCATGAACGTAGGTTTAATGATTTTATTGGAAGCATGACTTCCAGTGAGGCAAGGCAGCAGGCCCCATGGGTAGATAGGAACTCAAATGCTTTCCCAGACTGGACCCAGGAGACCATGTCAGGGACTGTGATACGGCTTACCACCAGGACAGATCATTCTACCCATCTAAGGAGTTAGGGTATCCCCAGGAGCTGTGATGGGAGCTGGAAATTCACACCTGTGAAATGGGAGGTATGCTGGGTTGAACAGGATAGCCCAAGGCCTGTCCATGAGCTGAGCCATGGCCAAGGATTTCTTAATTCTAGAGGCCTCCTTCTTGAGCTTGCCTTCTTTTGAACTTGGCCCTCAGTGTCTGGGTAAGTTGGAGCGTGACTATCCAGGGAAAGCCCCTGGTTTGTATTTAGTCAAGTTGGCCAGAGAAAACTGGATCTAAGCGGGAATAAAATTTGCTGACCCCCATCTCAGAGGTTAACATTTTCATTTGTGTTTTGCATGACTCATTTTAAATTACAGTGCTCTACAAGTATAGAAAGAAGCCTTCCTCTTCCCACCCTCCCCCAGACACCACATAATGGAAAAAGCAAGAATTTTCTGCATAAGCAAGTCCTTAAAAAAAAAAAAAAAAAGAAAAACACACACACACACACACACACACAAAGGTCAGCTTCTGATGGGACTTATTTCCTGCCAGAAATCCCACTGGTCCACTGTCGCAATTTTTACAAAAGGCCACGATGAAAGAGTAAAGCCCATTTTGAGCCCTTTGCTTCTGTATTATGTGAAACATAACTTGTATTTCTGTTCTTGGTATCAGAAGAATTGTTAGTTTTTGAACATGTAAAATCTACTAGGCTCTCTGACTGTTGAAATATAATTTTGATTAAGAAAAGATTTGTTCCACCGCTTTGATTAGACACATAAAACTTTGAAAAGTTTTGATGTTCTGTTTCCTGTTTTAAAAAAGTATGTCCTCTCCTGTGAACTCTAACTAGATGAGAGGATTTTCCTCAGAGAAAATTCAGCCCTGGGAAGAACCATCTATGGAGGTCATAACCTAGAAAATTCTTCAAGGGAAGTTGCAATGAATTAAAAGAGGTTGGAGTTAGAAAGTTCTGTTCTACCAAATTTGTGCTAATAGTTGCACCTTTCTTTCCCAGAGTGGTCACTGGAGAAAATGTGTAAACCAACTGCAAACAAGTATGTCTGTTGTAGCTTTTCTTTTCCTTTAGTGACAGTTCAATTAGTTAACCAAAAGAAGCTACTGTACCATCAAGACTAGCTCCCAGCCCAGGGCTTCAGCATAAAGCAGCTGCTCAATTAATTTTGGTGGATCAGGGGCAGAAACAAGTTACCTTTGGGATGCAGATTCTGAAGAGTCTGCCATGAAACGATTAAATGAATGAGAGTGATGAGGGGCTACTTAATTGGAACTATGTAAAATGGCTCCTTAAGCTTCATGGACAATTGAGTAACTTCAGTTTCTTCTCCACTCTTGTTTACTTCCTGCTCTTCTAGAATCAAGTGTTAGGTATTCTGGTCTTTTACAGTGAGAAGATTAAACAGCTGTAGTTTAAAGCATTAATCTGGAGTGTTCTGTGGCTGCATTAATTGTATTTTCTACTAAGATTAAATTGCAGATGGATATAAGCAGCAATATACGTTCATCCAGGGCACACCAAAATTCTGTAACCAGCCATCCTTGGTGACTTTTTATTTGTATATAAAGACCTTTTTAAATTGAAATAATTTAACTTGATTTTTTCCCCCAGTTAGGTAGAAGAAAAATGAATTGGATGCAGAAAACAGTTGTATGGAGTGTATTTTCATAGGTACAGGACTTGAGTGACAGAAAATTCTTTTTCTTTTTTCCCCGGTGGGATTTAGCAAAAAGCATGTGTTGAAAGTCTCTTGACAAAATGGGTCATAATTAAAGACTTTGGGATTTATTTATGGGTATTTTAATTAGAAACATTAAGTTCACTCAATGGTCCTTGTGAAAACTTTTCTCTCACTGCCTATTTTATATCAAGCAATAAAATTTTTGTGAGTATAAAGATAAGTTTTAGGGCTGTTCATTTCTCCGGGACCCCCATCTGCTTCAGAGAGCTTTTCTCTTTCTTTTGCCTATTAAACTTCTGCTCCGAACCTCAAAAAAAAAAAAAAAAAAAAATGAGTTTTAGCTGTAACCACATTGTAATTCGTGCTGAATATATGAATGCTGCTGTTCACTGAATAGTTAACTGGTCATATCCCTTGTTAATTTGAAGTTTTCTTCCTTTGTTTTGGAATAATAGTTATAAGGCAACAAGTATTTTAGAAAAAATGCACTTGTTTGAACTTGTCAGATGTAATGTGACTCTGTGGGACTAGACGTTAAGAAACTATATGTTTAATTGAACATCATCTATGATATTCCATCTCATAACATGTTCCATGAGTTTCATGGACAATTTCTAAGAAAGTAGCATGCAGTTTTATCAACCTCTCTGCATCCCTTGGCACAAGGAATAATTTTTCTGTCATCGAGGGGGCAAAACAGAGGGGTAAAGGGACTCATACAGTTAGTTGCCAGATTAAGTCAGGCATCCAAGTCACTCTGCTTTGGGTTGATTCTCTGAGACTCAGCTGCTGACTTCAAAGGGAAGAAATAGATTTCAACATTGGAAAAGAATACAGTGTGGAATATATGATGGGTCTTATTAGCTATCTCTTATTTTCTAATCCAAAGAGCCTCCTAGTTGGAGGAAAAGCTTGAACTACATACGTATATCAGCAAATCTTCATTATATTTTATAATTCTTTATTGCATTATACGTGAATATATTTAGCAGTGGTTATACATCTTGGAAAGTTTAAGAATTTAGACAAATATACTTTTTTTAAAACTAAGCTGGTTGAGTTTTGAATATGCTGTTTTGGTCCTTATGAGCATGTGGGAGATACATAGGAGAAAGAGTTTGTTACTGATGTTATAGAATCACCAACGCAGCATTGCGCTTTTGTTCTTTTCCATTCATTGTTCTTGCTTACGTGGAGCACTTGCAAACAGGCTGGACATCTCAGAGTTCTGAACAATGCCCTTGGCTAACCGTTAGTCCTAATTGCTGTGACTAATGTGCTGTGTGACCTAAAGACGGTAGCATACTTAACCTTGGTTTTCTCATCTGCAAAATAGAATTGATGACCTCTACCAAGCCAAGGATTTCAGTGAGGCCCTCAAAAATAAAAACAAAAATACATTTGGGACAAACACGAAAAAAATTACTTTTTAGACTGAAGCGATGCATTTAAACCTGAAGAAAATGAAAGGAATTGAAATTGTTTAGCCACAGAAGATAAAGACCAAGGACCAATTTAAACAGTTGAAGATTATATGAAGTAGTGTTTTATGGAGAGTAGTGATGAACTCTTCTTGACCTTCTTTGAAGCTGTCCAAAGAAGAAATGAAGTTAAATTATTGCAGAATTACATAAGTTAGTGAGCATGAACTGACCAGTTCTTTCGAAGACACATAATTGAGTATTCTCTTCAGTTGCATTGAAGGTGACAGTGAATTTGCTGAACACCTGTGTACATGTTTCCCCGAAGAGACCACTGGAATAAAGTTTTGTTTTGAGACAGAGTTTCCATTGCATTTATAAGTCTTGTCCCTTGAAGGATGTTTTCTGGTAAACACCTTTATTCTTTTTACATTATATATCTTCATTACCTGTACAAGTTGGTTGTGAACCATTCCAGAGTCTTTAGTTTGCTGTATGGGTGTATTCTATACTTTATGCCTTATTTGGAAGTCATAATAATGTCAAAACCATGCCTAGCCATCCCCTCCCCTGCAAAGTCTCTTTTGCTTTGTCCACTTGGTGTGTATATGTACATATATTTTTTTGAGACAGAGTTTTACTCCTCGCCCAGGCCGGAGTGCAGTGGCGCGATCTTGGCTCACTGCAACTTCTGCCTCCTGGGCTCAGGCGATTCTCCTGCCTCAGGTCCCCAAGTAGCTGAGATTAAAGGTGCCCGCCACCATGCCCAGCTAATTTAGAGAAAGGGTTTCACCATGTTGGCCCTCCTGGTCTGGAACGCCTGACCTCAAATGATCCATCTGCTTCAGCCTCCCAAAGTGCTGGGATTACAGGCGTGAGCTACCGCGCCTGGCCATGTGTGTCTTTTTAAAAAGATTTCTGGGACTTCTTTTTCCTTTATAAATCCAGAATTGCATTAGCTTAATAAATAACAAGTATCTTGGTTATATGCTTACTAACTGTCAAATAGCTCATTAGTAAGAGAAAAAATGCTGAGCCTTAAGAGGGGAGAGGAAAGGCAGTCTTTCTGAAGCTGAAGCCTTTGCCTAAATCCTTAGCAATAAAGATTGCCACCTATTGGTCAAAAGAAGAACTAAAACTCAAAGGTGTTTGCCGTTCTGACAGGTAGTTTTAGTGTGATCGAAATAGAATTCTTTCAGTGGTGCTCTTGAATAAGGGACTTGGAAATCTGGGATTTGATAAGGAACTTTTCCCTCTGTTTTGAATTTGTCATGGCTCGTCTCTAAGTCATAATAGTTTTTTGAGTAGAGGAGGTATGCTGCTCTCATGGTCTGTCTTAAAATTATATTTTTGAGATAGAATTCCATTTTAATGGATAAGTGGATTTTAATTGGACACATTTTAGAGGCTTGACGATTGATTTTGAAAACATTTCTCCTTTTTCTTTCTTTCTGTCTTTCTGCCTTTCTTTCGACCACAGCTCACTGCAGTCTGAACGTCCTGGGCTCAGTTGATCCTCCCGCCTCAGCCTCTTGAGTAGCTGGGACTATAGGCGTGCACCACCATGCCTGGCTGATTTTTCTGTAGAGATGGGGTTTCATCATGTTGCCCAGGCTGGTCTCAAGTGATCTGTCCGCCTCAGCTTCCTAAAGTGCTAAGATTATGTGTGTGAGCCACTACAGATGGCCTTTTTTTTTCTTGAGACAGAGTCTTGCTCTGTCACCCAGGCTGGAGTATAGTGGCATGAACGTGGCTTACTGTAGCCTTGACATCCTGGGGTCAAGTGATCCTCCTACCTCAGCCTCTGGTGTAGCTGGGACTACAGGCTGAAAACATTTTTCTAACTCTATTGTTTGTTTGGGCTTTCCTTCATTCCAGCCTCTGAAATCCATTATTTCCTGCACAACTGAAACGGGACAGGCCAGTGGTGACATTGGCCTTTGGTCCCAGGACCTGTTTTTCCAGATCATGGGCACCATGCAAAGACGACTGCCCTAAACAGCATCATTTCCCCAGCGTCATTGAATGTCCTTAAGGTGCGTTTGATAAAACAAAAAAAGGTTTTTGTTTTGAAAATTCTCAAGGATTTCCATACTGGGAAAATGTTCTCTTTTTTTTGACAGGGTCTTGCTCTGTTGCCCAGGCTGGAGTGCAGTGGCAGGATCTCAATACACTATGACCTCTGCCTCCTGGTTCAAGCAATTCTCCTGCCTCAGCTGGGACCACTGGCATGTGCCACTAAGCCTGGCTAATTTTTGAATTTTTAGTAGAGATGGGGTTTGCCATGTTGGCCAGATTGCTCTTGAACTCTTGACCTCAAGAGTGACCCGCCTGCCTTGGCCTCCAGAGCGCTGGGATTACAGGCATGAGCCACCACGCATGGCCAAAAATGTTCTTTTCAATGGTGTTTTCCCCACTATTTGGATGGATATATAAATTCAGTTACTAAGATGACTTAGATTTAAATATAAAACACCAGCGTAGCAGAATTTGATTCTTAAATCCACCTCCCCTTATTCTCCCCTGTATCTAAACACCCTTCAATTCTTGAGAAAATTACGATTTCCATAGATTAGTATTCTATCTGTGATAGTGTGTGTTGGTAGACACCCTAACAAATTTATGAATAAAGCCAATACTCTTTTGTATAGTGCCCTTATTTTTTCTTTACGTCTGTTCATATTTGGAATCTAAGCTTTTTTATATGAGGCACTACCCAAATAATCATTTGATACCCTTTGTTGGCATTACATGTTTGGTCAATTATTTTGGCAACAATTATTTATCCGCCACTGGGAACTAAGCACTGTAACAGCTAAAGAAAGAGGTCATACGAGGGAAATTGGAAGACCCATATGTTATTTGTTTCAGTTTTTATGTAGTATACCTATATATGTGTGCAAAAAAATGTAAACTGTTACAAAGCAACATATTGATGAATTTAAATGAGTAGAGCATAATAAAAGCAAAAACCGAACAGAAGAGTGGTTGGAGTGAGGCCATAATAAACCAAGAGATATTTTCTGAAGGAAATGAACATGTTTGTATTTTCCAGCATACTGCTATGGATGTCAGCATTAGGCTCATACATAGTATTGCAGCATGATTCAAAAAGGTGAGATAGAGGGGAAATAAGATAGCTTCATAAATATTACCGAGGAATTTAAGACATGAGCATTTTATGTAGGGAGGTTGAAATGCATTGTTATAATCAGGCTGTGTAATTTCCTTCTGTCAAGACCTGCCCATTTACCAGTAATGATACCTTCTTTCTCTTCTATTTTTGTCTCTTCCTTTAGGAAAAGGAATATATGCTTACTCATTATTTAAAATTCAGAGTCATTTTCCTGTTGCAGTTGGTTTTGTTCCTAGAACCACCAAAGAAGAGTAGAATTAGGTGCATGTGAAACTTTTATTTCTGCTTTTTCTACTCAATCAACTTTTATCTCTTTTTAATTTTTACTCTCTCAACCATCATTCTGTATCATGGTATCTCTCCTTGGTCTTTGTGTATTGTATTTCCATAAAACCCAAGGTACGGGGTTGTTAAAATACTGCTTGGATATATTATCTACCCTGGCACTAAGTGGTCCTGTCACAAAATCCAGTTAAACACTCACTGAAGTATTCAAATTGTTTCATTTTTAAGTAACATCATATTGGGCATTGGACTTCTTAACTAAACTATTTCTTTCCTTAAATGACATTGGTTAATTCAACAAGCCATTGTAGGAATTCTGTTAACCCAGTAGCTTCTACTACTATGCTACTATGGTAATGACTTAGCTTCCCATAAAGCTGCATTTTAATAGGTGTTTATAGTCACCAATTACCAGGTATTTCAATTACCAGGTACTCTTTGAAAGGAGACTGCTTGTGGTGGGGTGGGGGGCGTTAACATAGATACTTTCTCAGTCAAGTAGCTATTGAATTTTTTCATGTAGAAGACAGTTCATAGACTATTTGGTGGGCAAATGAATAACTGGATGAATATCCATCTGGGAACCCCTAAAGAACTGAAGATAATTCCCTGGCCACCACTGTTGACAGTCATCTATTATGTGCTTACTCTATGCCAAGTGTTGGGCTGGATTCTGGGGTCACCAAAGGGAAGAGAAAATCTTCACTGCCTTGAGGGTAGCTAAAAACTTAATGGAGGGAAGCTGAGAGCATGAGTGAGTGTGCCACCCAGCTGGGAGAGCAGCACAACTTGGGAAGAGCTGTGTGTCTTCCTTCACCCTTAGCACTTGCTCCTCTCCAGTTCACTATGTTTCTCTTCTCTCTGGGGTCTAAGGAGCTTAGGTTTCACTGCCTGCTCCTCAGATTGTTGGAGCAGAAGCAGGGAGTGGGTGCCTGCCACAGGACATTGGGTCCTAGAGACAGGCCCCAGCATGGGAAGTCGGTGGAAACCCATGCATTGCTCTCTGGCATTGCCACACCTCTTCTGCCACCTGCCTCCCAGCCCTTTGCTTTTCCCCAGCTCTGTCAGCTCCTTGCCTCTGACATCAATGATGAAAGTCAGGGGTGGGGGGATTAGATTATTTCCATTGGCCTTGATAGACTTAGACATATAATAGAAGCTATAATAAGTGAGTTAGGTTTCCATGTTTGTTTGCTGAAGTTTATATTACCCTTTATGTCACCAAAACTTGCCCATTTGCAGTCATCGCCATTATAGTCATGCAAAATCACTTGAGTGAAACAGACTTCAGGGGTCTAATCTGGGGACCTAGTCACCATTTATAATGTTTTTTTGGGGAAAATGTGTTCTGGATTTTGCACAGCCAACTTACAAATGAGCCTTGGGGACACACTCCATATGTAAGTCGGAGACTTCCTATTATTAGCATTCAGCCCTGTGAGGAGAGCCCTTGCTTTGTTAGCAGGCCTGTGTGTCCTCAGCCCTAAGTTCCTAAAACCACCACTACTTCAGGAGCTTGAATTGGTGCTCTTGGAGTTCTTTAGATTAGTTATAAGACTTCAGAACCTGCTTACCATCAGTACTGAGCTCAAGGAGACCTAATTCATATCCTTAAGAAGATTCTTTTAAATCAAGAGAGTGTGTGTGTTTTCCTTTTGTGAACATAGGAAAGTTAATCTGGTGCTCGGTGCCTGTTTTGTGACTCCCCAAGGGAGAAGGGAAGGGAGGACAATGATTGATTTCCAGACAGGATAAAAACAAGTCAGCACACAATGGGTTACTGCCACCGCTTTCTGATAAGGATCCTGCTTCAACTATCTGAAGAGATTCTTCAAGGTGGAGGATACAGTGGTTACATTACTCTCACCCTTGTTATTGTGGAAGGTAAAATTCCTGGATCCTAGATTTAATTTTAAAATAGTAATTTAATAATGTCTGGTGGAAACCTCTTAAAAAAACACTTGGCAACACATCTCTGGTAGCCCTGTGCTTGAGATGACTTTTAGGCTGTCAGTTCAGAAGGTGGAAGATGTAAACTGTGTTGATGAGTTGGTTTTTCAGCGTATCCTGTTAGGTTCCTTCTTTAAAAAAATAATAATTTTTATAATGAGTATGTCTTTGTGAGCCCTCACAGCCCTTGAAGTTTTTACTTGTTTGGCAGAACTAAGGGCACTGGACGTTTGCAAGCCGCTCACTAACACTTAGAGGAAGGGCATAAAAGGGTGCTCAAGTCAGTCTGTAGGTGGTGGGGGCAGGGTGGAAAGAGGGCATTCCTGTAGACCTGGATGAATCAGCCACTGATTCCTGATGGTAACCCCAGCTGCAAAAAAGTAGGAGGCATTTTTTATGGACAGAACTGCAACTCCTTTCTTTCAGGTTTTTCAGCCTTTTCACACTTTTCCATTCTTCAGACTTTGCAAGTTTTTAAACAAAATCTTTGTATTTCCTCAAAGGAAAGCACACAGTGGACTGCATTGTGAGAGGGAAAGGAGCAAACTCTGTCTCATCTGAGGAGGGGCTCAGATCAGGAGTTGTGTAGGACCCTCGCCTGATTGGGGGTGGTGGAGCCTTGGCTGTGTGCAGGAGTGACTGTTCTTGGAGATGTTCTGGTTGGATCATGAGTTTGGGCTTGGTTGGAAAGCACTGCCTCAAGTTCATCAGCAGGAATGAGGCAGAATTCACTACTTGCTGTCTTAAGACCTTTCTGTCTGCCAAGTGTTTGAGCAATCCCTCACATCTCCCCCTTGAACTAAAGAGCAACGACTGGTCAAGAGCCCAGCAGGGATGAAAAAGGTTGGCCCCTTGCATCCTTCATCTGCTGTTTAGACTAAGGGCTACATTCTAGACCACTCTCAGTCACGCTGTCCTGAACCTGAGGATCAGCAGAATTACAGGCCCAATTTCAGGCAGACGTGAGCTTGCATCTGATGACAGGCAAGTACCTACATGTGTCTTTCATTATTCCATAGCCTTAGGAGATGCTGTTTAAGTTGGCAGATATACTTATTGAAAGCAAAGCTTGTTGCTGGTGAGATTACTGAATTTACAAAAAAAAAAAAAAAGGGATCAGATGCCAAGGGAGAGGGAGGGAAGTGTGTAGCATTTAAAAGTGTGGTGAAGCCATCAAGTTAACAAGAAAAAGTAGAATAAAATGTGGTTTCAATTTGTTGTACTGGGCTCAAGATGATAATATTGCAATAGTAAACTGGAGGGATGTGTGCGTGCAAATGTAAGCACATGTGTGCTTGCTTTCTGAATTCAAAATCCTAGAAGTTATTAGAAGTTCTAATTTTAGTTCCCAATTTAATGTACTCTGATAGTAAATTAGTAACTTTCAAGGGATTTACTGATAATCAGAACAAAGGTTTGCAATTTCTAGGACAGATCCCCAATTTTGGGGGCGGGAAGGAGCACTTTGTATTTCCCTGAAACCTTGAGTTATTGGGGCCGAACATGTAGGACAGATACTGAATGACCAATCCTAATGCTTTTAGCAACTTTGCTAAGTAAAACCCCGCTGCCATCCAGTGGCAATTGGCTATACGGCATGGTAGCTGTAAAATATGCCCTTTTCTGCCTTTTCTCCCTCAGATTCCACCTTTCTCAGATGCTCCCAGTTTTGTTTTTTTCCCAGATGGCACCTGACACAGTACTTGACAGGAAAAATCAAGTTTATGTCTGGCTTAAGTAATTCAGGGCAAATGTGCATTTATTTACCTTGTCTTTTCTAGCAATACTAATTTTTATCTGCATTGCATTTTTATTTTCTCCCCTGATTTGTCATAAAACACATACTTTTTCCTTGAATATTTTTGTTACCTTAGCTAAAGAATTAATGCTTGGTGGTATTTCTGCTCATCATAGTTTTACTTTAGAGTAGATTTCGCTTGTATCTTTGTATTTATGCTTTGAGCTGTGGTTTACCAATTTCCTAGTATGTTTCATGACACTTATCCTACATTTCAGACAAGGATTTATGTGTCCCATAGGATTCAAGCTGGACTTGGAGAAAGAGCCAGCTAGCAAATGGAGTTATTCTGACTTGTGAAGGGTTCCAGCCTTTTTAAACTAGGCTCTGAGAAATAAAAAAACAAATATTCTTGGGAAGAAACTGGGTTTGTGAGTACTTGGCTAGAAATTTTAGGAAAGGAAAGAACATTTCCTCTGGCCTCAGGAGCACATTCAATGTGAAATATTGCTGCCTTTAAAAGAGCCAAACTTAAATTTCTATTTGGGTCATTTATTTGACTTGAAAATAAAGGGATCTATCTATCTATATATATATTTTAAGGTTCAGAACCCTATTTTAAATAAAATGACATTCTAGTAAGTCAGGCACAGGCAAGATGCCACCAACATGAGCTATTAATTAAAAACAGCCGGAACTTCTAGAGGTGTTTGCAAGTATCTACCATGAGCTTGGGGACTGGCGAAATCTGGTACAAGTTAGTTCCAGCTGCACACATTTGCCTTATTACAGTTCTTTATAATAAATTAAATGCATGCTTCATACATCCTTTGGTGTAGTCATATTCTCTCAGCACTTGACTAAGCAGGTGGAAAGTTTATTTAGTCAGAGGATGACTGAAAACAATGAACTATAAACGCATCTATATCCACTCCAAGAAAGAGCTAATAAATGTCATGTTTTTTATTTTCCCGTGGACCCCCATTTTTTTTTAATGACCTTTCCAGAATCTGGAGTGATTTTTAAATGTTTGCCCTTTGGTCATAAATGCAGCAAGTAAATGTGAGTCTGCACACTCGAATGTTATATAAATCAGTTGACCAGTCAGTGTTGGAGCAAACTTCTCAGGATTGCTCTGTGAACTCCCTGTTCTCTGGCACAGTCGCCAGATACAAAGATAAACCAGGAGAGACTTATTCCCAAGAAAAGAATTATTCTGCATCCTTAACTTACATATCAACTGTTGAGATGTTTCATTTTTTTGTATGGTCAAGCCCCTTCTCTTGTTCTCTCTCTTCATCAATTAGTATGGAAATTGGAAGTTTACTGAAAAGAGTTTCGAATCGTGGGATTTTAGATTTAAAAAGATCAGAGGGATCATCTACTACAAACTTGCCAAAAAATACAAAATGAAACCCCCCAAAGAATGAATGATCCATTGCTGGGACACTGGAATCTCTCTATAAAGGAGAAATCTTATTAAGGTATTTTCATCTTAGGCCTCTAACCCCAAGGGTATCTTTACAAAGACTTTATTTTAGTGAAGCCTTCAATAAAAAGTGACCTCATGTCAAGAATTCTAAAGAGAGGGTTACGGAATATTGGTTTGATATTTAAGTCATTGTTATCTTGGAGCTGGCCTGAATGGACTGATAAGTGGACCGTCACCAGTTGTAACTTACTTTTACCATTTTAATGTGATTTAAGGGAAGACACTCTTGGAAACGCTTAGTTATGGTTCATACCCATAATCGTGTTTCTTTTAGGTCTTAAAATTTTATGTAATACAGGGGAGTAGATTGCATCAGTGCAGTCTTTTCTTTCTTCTTCTTCTTTTTTTTTTTTTTTTTTTTTATGATGCAAACAAAGCAGTATCTTAAATTAAATTAAGGTTTCTTAAGGTTCCAGATTCTCATTCCTAAATTTTCCACTGAGTAACCTCCACATTCTTCTCCTGCCTTTGTCCCTAGTTGACACAAGTCAGGCCACAATTTTTTTTTTCCTGCAAATGGACGAGCTGCTACTCAGAGGCTGCACTTACTGGTGAGAGATCCTTCAAGGGAAATGAATCTAGAATGGCCTGGAACATTTGTCGTTGGGTTGCTCCAGAGCTTGATTAGAGCTTCTGAGATTTCTAAGTAGGTGATGAAATTGAACAGCATCTGATTTTCTAAAATGACCAAAGGAGAATTGTTTCAGTCCCTGATTTGCAAAGTACTCACTTTTTGGTCCTCTCAGAATTTTTGTCAGATAAAGATTTTTCCATGCCATGAATGTAAGAAATAACCCACTCTTACTGACAAAGGGAAGTTAGTGTTGTAAAGGAATAAGTGATGATTCGGGGCTCTTGGAAGTCTTTGGAGGTATTCATGCTCGATTAAGCTATATCCCAATACCATCATTATCTGGGTCAGCCTCCGATTCAGCCTCATCCTGTGCTTCAGCAGTGGGGTAAAACAAATGTCACTTGTTAGCTGCTGCTTCATGACCTTTATAGACTTTGCATTAACTTGAAGCCCTGTCCCCAAAAATAGTGCTTGGGGGGAAATGAGTTAGTGATTTTATGAAGATAATGGGAGTTGAGGAAAACACTTAAGTTTGCTTTTCTGAGCTCTAGCTTCATTTTACTTCTCAGCCTATTTCATTGTCTCCACTGCTTTTTCTAACTTGGAAGGAAATCAGATGGCGAAAGTGAAACATACTGGCTGTCAGTGTGAAAAAGCTGCTCCCTATAGCACTGGAATTCTCTTGTCATTAATAGCTCTTGTAATCAACAGATTCTAATGTACAGAGTCATAAATGCTCTTGTTGTCATTTGGAAAATTACAAACTCCCAAAAAGTGGTGATTATTTGGGGCTTTGGGTCTGCAAGACAGTTCACATTAAAATGCTGATAATATCTTCAAAAACCACAGAGCCATGGGCCTTGCAGGCTTGGTAACTGACTGCCTTTGTGGTGTGGTTTTATTCTTTCCACTGAAGCACCTGTTGAAAGGAGTGGGATGCTGAATTCATAGGGGCGTGTTCACAGAAATCTTTAACACCAAGTATCTGTTTATTCAAGATAGTGCATAGTTCAAAGCAACCCTGATTCCTTAAACTAGATGTTTGTATGTTCTTTAATGAAAACAGCCTGAACATGGTTATTAATCTGGGTCTTTCTCCATTCTGACCACCCCACTCTGCTTTTCTCTTTGAGTATCAAAGAAAAGTATAAAAACATTTTGTAATTATTTATTTATTTATTTCTTTTGAGACGGAGTCTAGGTCTGTCGCCCAGGCTGGAGTGCAGTGGCCGGATCTCAGCTCACTGCAAGCTCCGCCTCCCGGGTTCATGCCATTCTCCTGCCTCAGCCTCCCGAGTAGTTGGGACTACAGGCGCCCGCCACCTCGGGGCCCGGCTAGTTTTTTGTATTTTTTTTAGTAGAGACGGGGTTTCACCGTGTTAGCCAGGATGGTCTCGATCTCCTGACCTTGTGATCCGCCCGTCTCGGCCTCCCAAAGTGCTGGGATTACAGGCTTGAGCCACCGCGCCCGGCCTCTTTTTGTATTTTTAGTAGAGACAGGGTTTCACCGTGTTAGCCAGTATGGTCCCGATCTCCTGACCTCATGATCCACCCACCTTGGCCTCCCAAAGTGCTGGGATTACAGGCGTGAGCCACCGCGCCCAGCAACATTTTGTAATTTTTTAAAGTGCCACATAAATTCAAGGTATTATTGCTATACTTCTTTTCTGTTACCTTACGAAGTTGATTGTTGTTGAAGCACCAGCAGTATGCATGCATGGGTATTCAGAATGACCATCTAGTCTCAGCTGTGCAAAATCCACTATTCATGCTGGGCACAGCGGCTCATGCCTGTAATCCCAGCACTTTGGGAGGCTGAGGTGGGCAGATCGCTTGAGCTCAGGAGTTTGAGACCAGCCTGGACAACATGGTGAAATTCCGTCTCTACAAAAATTAGCTGGGTATGGTGGCATGTGCCTGTAGTCTCAGCTACTTGGGAGGTTGAGGTGGGAGGATCACTTGAGCACAGGAAGTCGAGGCTACGGTGAGCCATGATCTCACCACTGCACTCCAGCCTGCGTGACAGAGCAAGACCCTGTCTCAAAAAAAAGAAACAACAGCAAAAACAACAAAATCCACTATTGAGGGGAGCATTTTAATGATCTTAATTAGACCTATTCCAGTGATTTATTCACAGCAAAGTACTAAAGAGCTATGTTTTCAAGAAAGATTGTGCCTGAAATTCTACAATTAGAATTTGGCTTGAGGCCCTGTTAAAATCAGCAACATCTCTGTAATATAACACATAAAGCTTCATTGGTCATTTTTCCATTTCATTTTTGGTTTTTCATTTCCGTGTGATTGAGTTTAATAGACTCTTCTCTAAGAGGCTAGCTTTTGAGTGGCGCAAGACTAGAGAAGACCATAAGGCACTATGCAGTCTCATGGATTGGGAGGCGTGATTAGCAAGCGTGTGAGATAATGGAGAACGAAAAATAATGCCAAGCTGGGTTAAAAAAAAAAAAAAAAAAGTTTGGGAAAGAAAAAACAGGTGCTCAAGATAAGCCTCCTATTTTTCAGTTTGGCCTAGCCCTAGCCCTATTGAAGAAGGTTAGTACATTCACCTGGCCAGTTGTAGCTAACTTGGTTACCTGGCAAGTGGCAGGGACACAGTACATTAGTACTTGTCCTATGGTACAGGGCATGCTTCTCAGGGTGTGGCCACTCCAGGGAGAGGGAAGACGTGCTTTATGGGGCCTACTCAGCCATCACTGTGATATGTGCCACCAGGATCTCAGGACCTTTCGTGGTCCAGTCTGAGGTGGGAGAACCACAGAAGCAAGAGCTGCCCGGCCCGGCCAAGCCCAGATTACCCTAAAATCTTACCGCTTTTTTCCCTTCAGCATTTTAAATTATAGGAGCAAGTAAAAGTATACATAACACAAGGCAATCTGAACAGGTGGCTGATAGCTGTTCCATCCAGGGAAGAGTCATGAAGTTCCCCCTCCCCACACATTTCACCCCGTCTTGTCTACCAGAAATCCTGTGGAAATGCAGACATAGCCATGGAGGAGTAACCCATGAACAAAGGGCTGGTAATTATAATTTAATGTTGTTCTTTTTACCCCTTTGGCTGGCTGGCTGTGCAAAGACAGGCCCCGCAGGGAAGTAATGTATTTGTGACAGCCAGTTGGGGTGGGGAGAGATGGGCTGTACTACACTTTGAATTTATTATGTTCTGCTAATACTTTTACTCCTATGCTGGAAAGTTATGTTTTCCTTCCTTTGTTAGACAATTTTTGCAGAGCAGTTTAACATTTTCAAACATTCACTATATATAGCACTTTTAAAATCCAGGAACTGTCATTTCCAAAGAAGACTCCATGTCTATAATATTAATTTCCTGTCCTCTCCTCATGGCCTTTTTCAGACATCCACTGTAGATAGCCTCTGTTCCCCAGGAACTACCATTTCCAAAGGAAACTCCCTCGCCTATAATTCCCTGTTCTCTTCTTGTTGCCTCTCCTGAATAATAATTTTTGATTCAGTACCTTTTAGCTATTTATAATGTTATCATATAATCTGAGTTTGGGAACTGCTTGCCACTTCCAGTTTCTGACACCCAAAACACATTTGCTGCTTAGGGAAAACAGTAGCATCCTGAATTTTTAGAAGACATAGTTTTCTCTTGGGGATCCAAACTGGAAGCAGATATTTGAGCTGTGAAGCCCATTTTTTCTTAGAAGAGTCAATTAGGAGCTGGGCTGAAACTTCACAGTCTATGCACTTAGAGTCAGGTTTTAGGACTAGAGCAAGCACTGTGGGCACCTGTTGTAAGAAAACATCTGACAGCGCGAGGTGCTAAATTGCTTCAAAATCTCCTCCACAGCTCGTTGGGATGCTACCTTTTTAGCAGGAGTTTGAAGCCCAGGATGCACTTAACATTGTAACCAACACAGTTGAAAAATAGGTTCTATGTTCTGTAGGGATGGATTCATTAAACTGCATGTTCTGGAAAAAGGATGTATTAGAGACTTTGAATTTGAGGCTCCTGTGTTATGTACATCTCTGAGCCATCTTAGGAAGAAAAGCAGCTCCTTAAGCTGCCTGCCTCTGCCTCTAATACTAGGTACATATTTTGACCTCTGCCCTCTTTAAGTTCTTTTCATTTGTCTTGTAGCCAGTATCGGACACGTTAATGACCACTAACTTTATAAATGAAACTATTGCAGTTCATAATGTCAAGATGTGAACCTAAGCAGGCCTTCGGTTTTCTGACTTAATAGCTGAACCATATCAGTCTTTCCCTGATCGTGGAACCTTCTGTCTTCTGCAGTCAGCAGACTGTCTCTAATGAGAGGTGCACAGATACTTTTGATGCTTATTTTAAGGGAAGCCAGTGGCAGATGGAGAGCCATCAGATGAAACTGTTATTAATCACGCCATTTCTGAAGATGTTCTGACTCTACACCCTGCATGGTGACAAACGCCAGGATGCCAAGTTCCTAGTATTCCAGCAGGTTCTTAGTATATAACAAACACTATCAGTGCCCCCAGCTCCCCTGTCAACTTTGACTAAATGCCTTCCAATAGAGTTAAGCTGTTTTTATCTAATACATGCTAACAGTAAAAGGACATAGAACTCTTATTTGACCCTCTTAGCATCTAAGGCATATGATACTTTTTTTCTTTATACTTATCTTTGAATTCAAAGCTAACACATTCTTCAAGTAACCAAGTTCACACTAAAGAAAAATTGAAGGCCATCCTCTAGAGCCATGCTGCTCAGTGTAGGAGCCAGCAGCCACATGTCAAAGCCACACTGAGCCACTGAAAGGTGGTTGCTATAAATTGAGATGTGCCGTGAGTGGAAAACAAGAGAGAAATGAAGACTAACATATCTGCTTAATAATTTTTATATTGATTGTATGTTGAAATGATTATATTTTGGATATATGGGGCTAAATAAGAGATTAAATTTCACCTGTTGTTTTTGCTTGTGATGTGGCTACTAGAAAATGTAAAATTACATGTGTGGCTTACAGTGAGACCCCACTATTTACAGAGCACTGAAAGTCATTCTTCCCCTTAATTCCTTATCTAAACTCGACTCATTGGCTATTTTGTGTTTCTGCACCTTTTCTTCCAAAATGAAGTTGCTAGAAGGCATGACTATGGAAACACTTTATCTCCTACTGTGATTTTTCAAGAGTGAGGAAATTTGGTTGTCACCATGAGGGGGAGGGGTTCTGTTCTCATTTGGTAAACATAGACCAGATACGCTAAACATCCCATAGAATATCTTAGAAAAAGAAAATTACAGTAAGTAGAGAAATTGATCAAAGAGTGGCTATTCTTGAACTGTCTGCTTTCCAGGTCTTTTTGGCTAGAGAACTCTTTTTCTAACTTTGTTGCCTGGCTTTTGGCTTAACGTCCAAAGTAGTGCACTGAGCTGCCCCCCAAAAGGGGTACAGTTTGTAAGGAAACCATATGCCCTATGGGGCCTCATGGGATGACATTGAGTGCATTAGGATCTCTTGGAAGGGAGCTGCCTTTATGTCCTCTAAACCAGGTCATCTCTTATCAGTTAAATCCTGGTGCTGACTAGTACAGCTGTGTGAGCCTGGACAAATCACTTCTGAGCCTGTTTTTCTTCTCTGTGCAATGAAAATGATGATAGAACCTTTCTTATAATGTTGTGAAAGATTATATTTTCTGAGATAATTTTAGTAAAGCAACTTAGCATAGAGCCTGATACATACTAAGTATGTTGTGTATGTTGGCCATGATTATTATTGGCTTCTTGGTAATGAGAGCCTCAGATACTAAGGGCAGTTTTTAGTGTATTATTTCTGACCTTGTGTAATCAGAAATACCACATTTTTGAGAATGTATTCTTTTCCAAAGAATTAAATGACTCTCAGAGGGGAATGGATAAACCCACAGAGGTTTTGGAAATGGAGCTGTTTCCTCTAAGTTTCATGACTTCTAATTAAGCCCCTTTATCTGTTTTATCCCTGACATTTGTACTCACTGTGTAGATCATGAGCTCATTTTGCATGGACTCTCCCCTCCCATCATCTCTTAGAGCTCAGCAGTGCTGTGCATGCATTGGTTAAAAATCTCAAACTGTCCAACTGAATTGCATTTATTAGCAATTTAATGCTGAAACTCAAAGAGGGAGAAGAGGAGAAAAAAAAAAAAATCAAAGATGAAGTGGAAAGAGAAGGGCCCTTGGATACAGCCAGACAGGGGTTGTAATATCTGCTCTGCCAAACACTAGTTAAGTGATCTTGGTGTAGTCACCAAACCTCTGAGTCTCTTTCCCACATACAAAATGAGGTTGATGTATTTCACAAGGCGGTTATCATGACTCAAGGAAATAACCTAAATGACTAGGGCAGTGACAGTTCACCTCTCTCTCTTCATGTTGCTCTCAGTTTCATGATCTCCTCCTCCCCGCAACCCCATGATTTATAGAAGCCAAGTTACATTCTCTGATTTATAACTGCTGTAACTTTGGAATACATTTAAGAACATGGAATTGGTTGTCTTTTGTTAGATCCACATACAGAAGTCACAGAAATGTTTTCATCATTTTGAATTTTACCGTTCATTCTGGCAAAGTGAAAATTTATACCAAAACACTATTTTAAACCACCTATCCCCTGGGTTAGAAATTATAAGTTAGTGTAGCCCAGTGAAGTATAATTAAATGTTGCCATTCTCCCATTTATTTAACTTCCTTCCCTCCATATTTGAAGTAATTTTCGCTTGGTGCCAACTCCAGCCATTCTCCAGATGCCTGTGATCTCTTCCAGATTTTCAACACGTAGTGGCTAAAGATAATATAGAATTATTTTTTAAGTAATTTGCGATTAGATGTAAATTTAGTAATTTTATGTTGGGACATGTGATCTCCTTGACATTTTCTCTAAAACACAGAATTTAAGAACTATAAATGATTTTAGAACATCTAGTTAAACCTCTACCACTTCACTGTTATGACAGTGAGGCCCGGAGACATTAAATGTTTTGCCCAAAGTTACCAACATGTTGTTGGCAGAAAAATCTGGAACATATGGCCTCATCCATTGTCTGATTTTTTTCTACTAGCACAGTGCCTTTTCAATTGCTTTTTATATGATATAGTGACAATCATAAATAGGTAGGGGATTTAATCAATACTCTTTAAAAAGTCACAGAAAGAAAGCAATTGTATTGAAAACCCCTTTCTAGTTTTTCCAGTAGGTTACATTAAATGGCCCCAAAAAGTAATTTATGGGCTAAAATGAATGTCTTCAGAAGGCTAACATAAAAGATGACCAACAAGGGGAAACCTGAAACAGCCTTTTAGATAATTTGCTTAACTTCTAGCCCTTTTTAAAAAATTACTCAAGCTCCTATTAGAGCCAACAAAGAACATCTGTTGTTTTATTTATAGCCACAATTTCTAAGAAGCATATTCTATAGCAGATGAAAAAGTAGTTGACAGCTTATAATTCATAAAGTTACTGAGGCCTAATCTAATAGAACAAAATGTACAAACTCCCTCCTGTGGTTCAGGCCCTATCACTTCCCTTTCAGCTGAAGACAGAAATGGCGCAACAGAGAAGTGGAGCATAGGTTGTTATGGTTGTTAAGGAAGAGGCGACTCTGAGATGATAATGCAGAAAGGAATACCCCGCAGTGATAAATGATTGCTTTCACCTCTGGGCCGTCCACCAGCCTGAGTCACTGCTACTTTTTCATTAACAACGTTGTACGGATTTTCATTATAGGAGGCCAACATTTTGCTGTGTTCAATCTACAGATTGTTAACATTGTATTTCCATCAGGAATCTAAAGTGTTAATTAAAATGACCGATTGAATAGTTCCCTCTCTGAGTGAAGCTTTTAGTTGACCCCTTTCACCAGTTAGCTCTAGTCTATATTGACATAACTTTCTCCCTGCTGACTCTTGAGCAATTATTAGAATTCACTCACTACTCAAATATCACCTCTCTGTATCTGTTGGCTTATTTCTGAGAATCTTTTTGAGAACATGACCAGGCTTCTTTCTATAATCGATATATATATATATATTCTATATTTTGGTTCTACTATATCTACAGGGTCTTCTGTATATCAGTTTGGTATGTTTTTTCTTAAGTGCATTGGTTTGGCACTAGTAACTGTAGTACTATTTATTACCCTGAGCTTTTTTGAGAATGTAGTGATAGGGTCCAACATCTGCCCAAATTGACCCATCTCAAGTTATAATTCTAAAACCGTAACCAGAAGAAGCCCAATAATTTCTTTAGCAGACAGGTGAACAGCCTCTTGTTCATTTCACTGCTGATCATGGTCTGTTTTTGTCTGAGGTAGTGAAAGTATGTTGCTTCATTTTATTAAACTCTGATTCCTTACACAATTAAGGATTGTGTTTACTTTTATCTCAAAATTGTTACTTTTTAATATATATAGTCTTTTTTCAGTGATCTTTTCAAACTTTTAAAATGAAGTCTGAATAAATATTATCTTATGCATTTCTTCTGCACCAGCTGATAGGGAATTTTCTGTACAATGTTTCCAGGCCTCTTGCCTTTCTTGCCTTTATTTTTCTTTGCAATTCCACATGCAGTTCATTGCTTTCCCTTTCTCTCCCTTTTTGATCATGGGTGCTTCAACTCCCTTCATATATTTGTTAAGCATATTTTACTAAGATTTCATTTTGGGGTGCTTGCAAATATATATTACAAAATATGTATTTTAAAAAAGTTATTTGCGGGGCCCTCTGTCCACCTGATGATTAACTAGAAGAGTCTTTTGTACCTTGCTAAAAGTGATAAGTTAGCTAGCTATATTTAGCTGTATAAAACCCATTACATCCTTGGGGAAGAATGTGCTTTGTTTAGCTTTATGAGAAAATATTTAATAAATGCTGTCTTGAAAATATTTAGCCTGGCTGAGTGGGCTGGCAGGGCTTCAATACTGATAAAGCAGAGGTGATGGTGAGAAGCTGGCCTTCCAGTCCAAGCTCAAGTTGAAAAACGCACCTCTTGTCACTAAGGGTTGCAACTGTCGCCAAGTGCTTGTCCATCAGTGTCATGTAAAGATTTTTTAACCTCACATATGGCATCACGCAGCGTGTCTGCCTAAAAAGGCAACCTAGATTCACAGAGGGGTTACAGTTGGCTTTGAAGTCCCATCTGTTCTTTAAAATCCTAGCTTTATTTCTTACTACTGGTATGACTTCAGGCAACTTGTTTAACTTTTCTTAATCTCAGTTTTCTCACCTGTAAAATGGGGACAATGATAATTCCTTCGAGCGTTGTACAGATTCAATGAGATAAAACGCTGAGCAGAGTCTCTTACACTAAGTGTTCACCACATGGGAATTATCATCAGTAGTAGTAATTTGTCATCAGCCTAACATTTTCAGTCCCTCCCTAACTCCTCCCACCCCACAGGAAATACAAAGAGCAAAGTCCTCTTGAATGTGGTGAGGTGGGAAAGGCTCTGGCATGGGCATCAGGAGGCCTCGGTCCTCGGCTGGAACTTCCTGTGGGACCTTGGGCAAGTTGTGGCTTACATAGTCCCTCCCCACTTATCAGTACACAATGCACAGGGCAGCAGAGCTCCCGGCTGCTAATCTCTCTTTTGATACCTAATTCATTGTGATATCAGACCGAATTTGATATGATAGCTAGACCCTCCAGTCCATAAGCATCAACTGGGGTCTGGTGTAAGATCAGCCTGTAAAATTCAGGCATGTAGGCAACAAGTTATCAGTAAGAAGGTCAATCACTGGGATTCTGTCTCCCACAGTGGTCTGGATTTCCTCTTTGTGGCAGGTGGGGTCAGCCTCAATCCTTGCTACTCAGAGTGTGGTTGTGGTGCGAGGACTGACAGTGTGGGCGTCACCTGGGAGCCTGCTGGAAATGCAGAATCCCAGACCCCACCCCGACCTGAATCAGGCTGTTAATATGTACATTAAAGTTGGGAAACCACTGCCTCAAACCACTGCTCTTGGTAATATTCTGACACATAGAGGGTATTTACTAAACACTTACAGAATTTGTGTTTGACATTGACATTTTCTAAACAGGGTTCCATTCCTTTCTTTGGGTGTAGTGTACTGATGTGTTAGGTCAGGGTTACCATAACAAAACACCACAGACTGTTTATGTCTGTACCACCATAGACATTTAGAAATCTATTTCTCAGAGGGTGCCAGTGTGGTTGGGCTCTGGTGAGGGCCCTCTCCCTAGCCTCCAGGCTGCTGCCTTGTCACTGTGATCTCACATGGGAAGGGTGGGAAGAAAGGTCTCTGGTGCTGCTGCTTATAAAGGCACTAATTCCATTGTGAGAGCACTTGTCCTCAGGACTTCCTCTAAACTCAGCTGCCTCCCAAAGGCCCTGTCTCCAAATACTATCACATTGAGGGTCAGGGCATCAACATGAATCTGGGGGGAAGGGACACAATTCAGTCTGTAGCGGCTGACTTCGCATCTGACTTTAAAATGCATCTTTTTTTTTTTTCTGAGACAGAGTCTCGATCTGTCGCCCAGGCTGGAGTGCAGTGGCCGGATCTCAGCTCACTGCAAGCTCCGCCTCCCGGGTTTACGCCATTCTCCTGCCTCAGCCTCCCGAGTAGTTGGGACTACAGGCGCCCGCCACCTCGCCCAGCTAATTTTTTGTATTTTTTAGTAGAGACGGGGTTTCACCGGGTTAGCCAGGATGGTCTCGATCTCCTGACCTCGTGATCCGCCCGTCTTGGCCTCCCAAAGTGCTGGGATTACAGGCTTGAGCCACCGCGCCCGGCCTAAAATGCATCTTTTAAAAAAAAAGATGTGCTGGCAGATAAACATGTAAATAAAGCCAATATGATAAAATGTTAATCGTAGAGTCTAGGTGAAAGATAATGTGGGCGTTCACTAAGCAATTCTTTAAACTTTTCAGGATATTTAAAAATGTCAGAGAAAAAAACTCCTACTCTCTGTAGTTATTTGAAAGGAATCTGGTGCTTGCTTTTTTCTCCTCGCTTCCATCCAGGCTTTCTTAAGAGTGCTTGTTCGGTCTGGCTGGACAAACTTGCCTTTTTGGCAGTTCCTCTCTCTCTCCCCACTCACTTTCTCATTGGTCAGCCAGTGGCCTGCTTCTGCACTGTCAGTGAGGTCCCAGCCTGTATCCAAAGCTTCTTTCTGGTCTCTAGTCTGCCAGTAGCATCTTTCTGTCCAGTTCCTCTCCATCCCCTGCCCTGTCCTAATACTAATCAGGGGATCTTTCAATTGCTTGTGACATCGCAGCTTCTCAAGTTACATTTTAAGACTCTGCTTTATTATTTTTAAGCATTTCTAACATGACATTGTATAAGTTTGACTCTGAAATTTATCATCACATGTAAGTAGGAGAGAAGTGTCTCCACAAGTTTGCCCTCAGCCAGAGATAGTGTGGTTCGTCTGGAATGCCCCTGCCTTTCTCTGGTTATTAATAGGGGCTCCTATTGCTTTTCCATTTACAGTGTTAATTATCTGCATTTCAAAGTAGTTCATAACGAGAGAGAATATATTAACTTGTTATTTGGGGAGGAAGTACAAAAACTGCTATTATCAAGATCATTTAACTTGAACATAATCAGAAAGTATTAAGGTTATTCCCCTTGTGGGGTTGACCATCAGATATCTGTGTGTTTCGTAATACCCTTATTGCAGATACCTTTTAAAGAAGGGAGGCTTGCGGGAAGTGTTGGGAAACTTACTATAAGCTTCTTTCCTTGACTGGCACTTGTATACTCTGGCGCAGGGAAGACAAGCCCAAACTAAATACATAGGCACTACTTAAGAACTTTGCGACATTGGCCAAATAGTTTCCTTGCCTTTAAATTGGGGATAATAGAGACTATA
Organism: Theropithecus gelada; assembly: GCF_003255815.1. Classification (NCBI taxonomy): domain Eukaryota; kingdom Metazoa; phylum Chordata; class Mammalia; order Primates; family Cercopithecidae; genus Theropithecus; species Theropithecus gelada. The sequence continues at coordinate 65,467,215 of NC_037673.1, forward strand.
TACCTTTGAACTGCTATGAAAAATAAATGAAAATATTTTTGTAAAATACTTACTGTGGGAATGTGGCTCCTAGTTGATGTTCAGTACTAATCATTCATTCAGCAAACAGCCTACCGCCCATTGCGTGGTATGGCCTATGATTTGTCTTTTTTCTTTTGGGGGGCTTCTGGGTCACACATCGTATGAAATGTTTCTTAGCACACCGAAAGACCAACTTTCCTTATAAATCATTGGCTTCAAAAATCCTGTGGACTCAAGTATAAATTATTTTTCTGATGAGGAGAGGAGGAAGCCCCTTCTTCCCCATTTATATCCTGCCTAGCATTTTAATTTGCTACACACTGTAAATTGTAATCTTAGAATCAAACTCCAATTTAGGTGATAAGGATCACAATTAATTAGGCTAGCCTGTCAAAGATTAAATGTAATCTTGCATTTCAGTTACCTCTTAACTCTGAGGCTTTAGCTAAGGCTATCAGAAACAAAGCTGTTAGGTCTGCTTATGTTTAATAAGATCTTTGCCTGCTGTTTGTTTTCTATACCAGTCTGTTGTCTAGAAATAAAACGAATGGACAGAGGATCTCAAATCCCTTTCATTTGTTTTTAGCTGTGCGGCAGGAGAGATAAATGGGAGAAGATAAACTTAACGATATTAAAGACTAATTAGGGTATCTGAGGAGATTTGCAAACTTCTAGTTTAAATCTGTTGGCAACTCTTTTAATTCCCTCCTGCTAGTTATCTCTGAAAATAATATAGTTATGGCTGAAGATTTATTTCCACGTCTACTCTTTGTACTCTCATTTTCAGTTGCCCATACTTTTTTTCTCCTTCCTCCAAAAAAGAAAAAAAAGTTCTTGTTTCCACCATGCTCAATATAATTTAGTACACAGTCGTTCCAACTTCATTTTTTCTTCACATTCAGTGTTCAGTGTTCAGTATTCTGAATGTGAAGAAGTCTAGTGACTCAAATATATTAGTATTGTGGTCCTTTTGGGGAAAAGTGTGATAAATTGAAAATATTTTGGTTTTGACTTCTGAGGATTTTGAGTATTATGTATATATACAAAGGCAAAATGCAAGTGTTTACCAAATATGCTTCCAGCTTACTTCCTTAGAACAGTATTGAGAAGGGTCTAAGTATGATAATTTGTGGTCTTAAAACCTGCAGTCGCAATCAGTGGATTTCCATAATCTAAACAATAATAAAGATTACATGACTAATTCTAACAATAATAACTACCTATTAGTTTGTGCTTTCTACATACTGGGCATGAGGCTTGTCATGTTTATATATATATATTATTCATTTAATCCTTATTATTGCACATAAGTATTCCCATTTTACAGATGAATAAATGGGATTCAAGTTAATTAACTCACCCAAGATTGCTGAATTCAGTACGTGGCAAAGCAAGGATTAAAACCTAAGCCTCTTTGGCTTTAAAGCTCTGCTTCTAATCACTTTTTTACTACTGATTAAACAGATGTGTCCCAAAATTAAGGAACTTGTCGCTGGATTTTTTGCTTTGTTTTTGCTTAAAGAGCACAGGCCATCATTTGTTGTAGTGTCACCCATAAAGCTTAATAAGTTTAAAGTTCAGGATGTTAATCATTACAAGCATAAAGTATGAATATGCTTAAAAGGTTTATTTAAGAAAAGAATTGGGATTAGATTTGCCCACCAGAATATACATTTTTCACTTGAAGTCCTGAGAGAGATTCAGACAGAAATAGCTTTGACTCAGTAGCAGTTAGCAGACAGACTAACATCTTGATATAATATTGATCCACACTTTGCATATACACTTTCTTTTCTTTGTATTACATTTTTAGAGGTAAGTGACAGTTTTTCACACACTTCCAACCTGCTTCCATCAGTAACGAAATATTTGGCTTGGGCAGCCTCTGGAGTCCCAGTGTTTCAGCTTAAACTTTCCACTCGGCCCTGCCAGGCACTAACTTGAAAATATCTTTTTTTATGGAGAATGCCTCCCGAAGGTGCAGCTGTGTGCTGGTTTCATTTTGCACTTCATAACGGTGTTGGCACCACTTAATGCAAAGAATGCCACTGTCTCCCACACACCGCTGGTGCCCAAGGACTGTCGAGGCCTGTCCATGTCAGTGGTTTGGGAAGGGCTGAAGTTTGGAGAGAAGGCTCTTTTTCTATTCCGTGTGATTGGCTGTCACCAGGGCAAAGGGGGAAAACCAGAACTAGTGGAAAATGCAGCATCGGATGTGTCATCAAATATTCTTCCTGCAACCTGGAACACCTAGTTCATTGGTGTTCTGGTCAACATTGAAGGCTGAATCCTCCTTTCTTTTGAAATAATGCATGTCTTGGATTCACTACTTTTAAACATTTCTGCTGATATTTATCCTTTTCTTTCTAAGCAATACTGATTTCTCAATGAAAAATGATTCAGCTAGTGAAAAACTGGGATTGGGTTGTAGTAAAGGAATCAACAAATTTGCCCTGATTCTGAAGAGTGGAGTTGGTTCTCCAGACTTATACACTGTGCTACAGCAAGCTTCACAACCAAAACCCATTACTTACTCAGGTATAAAAATCAAAAGCTGAACTGTAGTGAGAATTTATATGTAAACTGTTGGAGGATGGTGCTCTGTTAATCTGTGTTTGTTCCATACAACCCCTCCCATATAATTGATAATATTTGCATCTTTTTGTTCTTAGTCCTATTATTTTTTGGTTCATCAAACTTTGTAACGTGGTGCTTTATCGTGGACTTTTCAAAGAACAACTTGCCAAATTTGGTAATTCCTAGCAATTGTCATTTCCTGTTGGAATTTCTTAAAATTGAATCTAATGGAAAAGTGATTCTTGACCTTGTGTATTTAGTAAAATTAAAGGCATAGTTGATTTTAGGATTGTCATAAAAATTAATATTTTGTTTTAAAATGCTTTTTAGACTTTCAATGGTAATTGATCCTATTGTTGGAAGTAGATGATATAAACTTTAAAGCTTTTTGGATAGAACTTTCACATTCCCCAAGTCTAAATATTTTAAAGAGGAAATGGATTGACTCACAGACATTTTGTCCTAAGGAATAGAAAATCTTTGAATTGCTATTTTAAAAAAACATCCTTGTAAAATTTACTATTTTCAAACTCCAGTTGCAAAATCCTGACCAGCTATGATGATTCATACATTTGAGCGATAAAGCTTTTTTCAATATTAAAAAGTCAGTGGGGAGTCACTCAATACGTTACAAAAAGAGTACTTATACTTCCTAGTACCTATGTGTATTTTTTTTTTCTTTTTAAAGCAGTCTGGTGTGCATTTTGAGAAAAGTTCCAGTGTTCTCACAGACACCTGACTTGGTGTAGCACGGTGCTTTTCAGAAACTTCATCCAACACCTGAATGAGTAATGCATAAAACATACGATGTTTTGTAGCGCAGGATACTGCAGGTAAATTAACACTTTTTGCCAAAAAAACATTGAAAAGACAAAGGAAAGCAAGGAGGTTTTGCTTTTTAAAAAATTTTTTTCAAGCTTAATGAAGAAAGAGAGAGCTGGAAACCCTTCTGTATGAGCATTTGCCAGCCCAGCAATATAACAACTTTTGGGTGCATATTTCAATCACAATTAGATGAAATCTTTAATTATCATTTAATTTAACTTTCATATTTGCCTGCAGAAATGATTGTGTTGATAAGACTGGATTGAGACAAACCTTTATTAAGTAATTCTATTTTCAGAGCCAACATTAAAGTTTTTTTTTAATTAAAAAAAATGCCTGTGTAATTTATGAGAAAAGGGGAAGAGGAATTGGCATGTTGGTTGCATGAGAGTTGCATGGATATGTATTTACTATTTGATCTTTAGCTTTTTGAGATCTCGGGTGTGCTAAGTCTTGTTAGTTTGAGAGGCCTAAGGAATGACACAATGATGGATCTTAATAACACTTTTCTACATCATTTCTCTACCTGTATATTTCCCTTCTATTATATATGCTGATAGGATGATATTTCATTGTGTTCAGTGTAGAAGGTGTTTGTGAGAGAGGATACTTTTGTGAGTAGATATTAAGGCAAAGGGAAGTGGTTTATAATTTATCAGAGGAAATGAAATGGTGTGCCCTTTCATTTTATAATATTTCTTTTAAAATTTTATAATGATTTTAATTAGACTATGAAATCTTTAAGACATTTGTATTTTAAGTGCTTTTCAGATATATTTACATTTTAACATACAGAGATTTGAGAGGTGTCATTGCTGAACTTTTTCATAGGATCACCCACACGAATTTTCTTATCAAAAGAGTATGTCCTAATGCTTATTTCTAACCCCAAACAGATTACTAGCCCATTCCTGGATGTTCTGATCCTGAAGATTTAGGATGGTACCTGGGAATCAGTATTTCTAGCACATTCTCCAGGTGGTGCTTAGCTCTGGCAGGTGTGGGAGACACTGGAGAATGGTGAAGTTCCCACCCAGCCCTCTGCACAGTGACTGGAAAGTTAATGGCTGGTCGTTCGTGCTTTTATGAAACCTAAGATGTTTTACAGTGATGTTGCAGTAGGACAAAGTCACTCAAGAAATCGAGTGGTAAACATTGCAGGGCTTTGAGTTCAAATATTGATTAGCTCTATGTTAAGATGCCTTGTGTTCAGGGATCGCTTTAGAGTGGGGTCTCTAACACAAAGCTGACTTGGGAATCTTTCATCTGCCATTGACAAAATTTGCCCTTGTGCAGGCAGATAAGACTATACTCTCTAATACCGTGGGCAGTAGCCACATATGGTTGTTTCCATTTACATCAGTTAAAATAAAAAATTCAGTTCTTCAGTTGGAATGGCTGCATTTTACTCAATAGCCACCATGGCTAGGCATTGCTTTATTGGAGGGCACAGCTGTAGAACATTTCCATCATCACAGAAAGCTCTAATAGACAGTGCTGCTATAGGATTTTCCGTCATAATGTAGCTCTTTTCTTTTTATCCTGGGTAGTTGCAATGCTAAATAGAATTAGGTGGAAAGATCATGTGACAGTCTATGTACTGCACATTGCGTACTGCAGTCTGAGTGTTTTTGCAAAACGACTTAATCATACTTCATTCTCTGAGATCAAAATTTACTAACACTACTTTGGTAGCATGAATGTGTTCTATGTTGACTTTTAGTACTTGAAATACAGGCTTAATTAAAAATTTTTGGTCAGGTGCAGTGGCCCACACCTGTAATCTCAACTTTTTGAGAGATTGAGGTGGGCAGATTGCTTGAGTCCAGGAGTTCGAGACCAGCCTGGGTAATATGACAAAACACCCTCTCTACTAAAAATATACAAAAAATTAGCTGGGAGTGGTGCTGTACACTGTAGTCGCAGCTACTCTGGAGGCTGGGGTGGGAGGATCACATGAGCCCAGGAAGTTGAGGCTGCAGCGAGCCATGATCATGCCACTACACTCTAGCCTGGGTGACAGAGCGAGACCCTGTCTCAAAAAAAAAAAAAAAAAAGAAATTTGTTTACCATAGTATATGGTTTATAATAAAGAGCTATACTGGTAAAATCTCACAGAAACAAAACCGCAAATATTTAGTCTTTCTCAGATTATATAAATTGTTCCTAGAAAAGACTGCAAGTGATGAGGCTAATAAACAGGTTGTACGTATATTTTCATAATGACTTTAATTTACCTTTATTTTGCAGTTTCACAAATTTAAGATGAATATATTTAGCTCCCTCTTCTGGCATAATTTGAGAATTTTTTTGCTTACAATGGTTTTATTTTTTTGGACTGAGAATAAGGTTATCAATGTAATGTTGAGGAATGTTATTTATGAGTGTCATCCAGTTAGATTTTTTGGTATCATTACAAACGGTTAAAACGCACGGAAAAAGTTTATGAAAACACCACATTTTAAAAACTACTAACTGACCAAAAAATATATAAACAAAGGCTTTGACAAAGTTACACAGAAATTTAATTTGATATCAAGTGGGCAGTATTCATTCATATTGGCTTCTGGATCTGAGACTCAGCCCATACTTGGCATTTGTGAGGCTTGGGGGCAAGAATGCAAAAAAGAGGCCCAAGTAACCTGTGCCTAAATATTTTTGTTATAAATCATGTCCACATGATTTATAACAAAAAAATCAATAAAATCTGTCCAATAAAATTTTATTATCTGTTCAATAAAATCTGTCCCGTCCTTTCTGGGCAGTTATTTCTTCCTAATAACCAGGAGGAGAGATCTGAATTCAGGTTCTTGGGCTCCTGAGAGTTCTGCCCTAGAGTGTGGTATTATGCGGAGAGCTGGATCCTGGTTCATCCCTGGCTTCTCCCTGCACATCCAAACTCCCATCCATCCTGCCACTCCCCTCAACTTTGGGGCCCAGGGGTGTACCTAGACAGGGGGGTTTGCCCTGGGGAGGGTGGACCTGGGGGAAAGGCCATAAGAGGCCACTCAGCAGGAAATTCTGGGGCATTACTCTGAGCAGACTCTAGGTGAGAAGCAGTGGGCATATCACTTTGGCCTGGACAGTGCAAAAGCCCAGAGCAGGGGTTCTTCTTGCTCGGGCCTGGGTTTGCTAAGATCAGATGTAATTAAATTATTTTGTACGTCCTTCATTGTGGTCTAATGCATTCAACTATCCAAATTAAATACAATGGTGGGATTTTGTTGTTTGCAGCTTTGACTCTCCCGGATCTTGCAGAGCAGTTTGCCCCTCCTGACGTTGCCCCGCCTCTTCTTATCAAGCTCGTGGAAGCCATTGAAAAGAAAGGTAACCAGACTGCCAGAGGGCATCAGTTCACCCTTATTTCATGGCTGTTATTATTTGTCTCTTGTGCATTCATTAGGTAAATTTCCTGCTACCAGCTATGTCCAGATACTCTGCTGGACACTCAAACTGTTTAGGGCTAAGTACTGGGGAAAATGTCTTGGTCTATAATTTCTAACTCTAGATTAACATGTAGTTTCCATATGGAAACTATTAAATTCTTCATAATTTAATAAATATGATTAACTTTCTTCTTAGAGGCCAGATGGTTTTGCCAAAATTATCGACATGCCAGATAAGATTAATAGTACGAGTTGACTTCCAAGAATATTTGGTACGCATCTAGAACAGATACTGGATGGAAACTGGAATGTCTCTGGCAGCGGGCTCACAGGTTCTCCAGAGAGCTGTGTTTTGCATACATAGTCTGTGGTCTGTTTTGTGTCCTAGGTCTGGAATGTTCAACTCTATACAGAACACAGAGCTCCGGCAACCTGGCGGAATTACGACAGCTTCTTGATTGTGGTAAGTGTCACAGAGCTAGAAATACAAATGGGAAAGACAGGTCTTGGCTTTCCCAGGTAAAGCACACACAAAAAATGGAATTTAATCTATGCAATGTTCTAAATGTAAAGGGAACTCAAATCATGCACAGCTCCCCCTGCCCTGTTACGGTAACAGTGCAGACCTTTGACATTTTTCTCCTGAGTTGGGCTGCAAGTGTGTGCATGCCTCCCTTCAGGCATGTTGGCCATCATCATAGCCAGCAGGCCGTGGGTCCTGCAGAGGAGAGAAACGACCTCTTGATGTTTCTCTCGCTCTGTATATCTACCATCTTTCCTTGATCCTGAATTTGGCTACATCTATTTCATCTGAATCAGTTAAAAAATATTTTTAAGCCTATGTCACTTAAGAAATGTCTCTTCTGACACCCTTTTTCTTTTATTACCTTTCCCTTCCATTTTCCTTTTCCCTTTCCCTTTCTTTCTGGCTTGTCTTCTTTCTTGCTTTTTCTTGTGTTGAGTACATTAAGTAACATCATGAGATTGTTATGTTCAGTGGTGTGCTGATAAACCAACTCTCTAGGAAGAAAAAGGCCCTGGTTGGTAGCGTCTGCCCATTTTTGTGGCATGAATATTCCCACCGAGGCTTATTTCAAGCTAACCAACATGTCACTGGATGTGGAATTGGGAAGAATTGAGGACAGTTTGGTTAAATGACACTAATTAATTTAGCCAAGAGGACTTTAGTACCCCACACACCCACTTCCTCCTTTGGCATAGAGAAAAAACTACACATCAATTTACTTGCCAGCATTCCAGCAAGTCATCTTCTTATATTGACTTCTAAAATCTCTCAAGATCCTTCATTCCCTCATAACACTTTAAAAAAATTATATACTGCCTCACATCATTTTAACTGAACTTAGGTGTTTAAACCAAAAAGAGTGAAACCCAGTTTTGCACTCCTTCAGAGGTATAATTGTACAAAGAATGCCCACATGATAGTAAATGAGAATTTGAAGCGTGAGGCAGTTTCAAAATGAGGCAGCTTCTGAGACTTTCTAGAAAAGAGGTCTTTTTGGAGAAAAGGAGGAGACTAGACCTTTATCAGTATCAGTAAATTCTTACACTTGAAATGTTCTGACCAAATGTTTTAAAAAAATGTTTTAAAAAAATATTTAACTTCATTTTTTCTTTGTACATGGAAATCAGTTGCATGCGAACAGGGCATATCCTCTTTGCTGCTCTGCCTCCTGCACATCCCACAGAGCAGATCATTAGAAGTTAACATGCAGAACACTCACGGTGAAAAGGCTTGTTTTTTGGTATTTCTGACAACTTTATCAGAGTATTAAGGAAACGCTGAATTTTGTCCTTAGCCAATTGAAATAAAGACACATGTTTGGGTCAGAAAATTGGTCAAATTATGAACATGTTTAGTCACAGGAAAAGTTTAGACATCAGAGCCTGATGAAGTGGAAGTTATTTGAGAAATAGTGGTTAGGTTTGTAATGTGATCAACACAGAATGATGCAGTTTAGTTGTTAAAAAAAAAAGAACAAAAAACCCTTCACACCACTTGCAAGATAGAGTCAACAACCAAAGACTCACGTCAACGGTACATTTTGACCGACAGCTTTCCTTCCCCAGTGAGATCAAAACACATAGAAAAGTGGTTTCATTTGGAGTCTGTGCTAAAAAAGTGAATTTTGTGCCCCCCCCCCAAATATAAATAAATATTGTCCAAACTTGGGAGTGGATCTGCCAGGTCTGTTTCCAACTCAAAGATTTTTCAATACATAAAAATATTGTATAATATCCTGGAGGAGGCTCCAAAATAGTCACTTACACCTAAAAAAAAAATTATGGCTTTTAACTAACCTTATGAATTACCAGTGTTTGAAAAGGACAGACATGGCAGACAATAGCCCACTTTTATTAGCACCTGCTAAGCTATTTCATCCACACACTAACCTTGTGATGTACATCCTAGTAACTTTAACTCAGCAGAAAAGAAAGCTGACCCTCAGGTAAATAATTTCTTTCACATTTTTTAGTGGCTGAGTGGCTAATTTTTCTGACTCCAAAAGTCCTTGATTTTTTTCTCTTTTTTAATTTTGCCCTAAAATAAATTGTTTCTTTGTCTCATGCAAGTTTTAATGATTCAGATCTTCACCTGACAGTTTTTGGTTTCTTTTAACTTGACTCGGGCTTTCTTAGCCTTGGTACTATTGACATTTTAGGCTGGATAATTCTTTGCTGGAAGAGTGGCAGCCTGTCCCATGCATTGTGGGATGCTTAGCCACATCCCTAACCTCTACCCACGAGGTGCCAGCAGCATTCTTCCCCAGTTGTGACAATCAGAAATGTCTCCAGACATCTAGGGAGAGACCTGAAGAAGAGGGGACTCCATTCCAGGGGGAGGGAGGGAGGAGTGAAGGATTGGAGAGTTTACGGGGTACCTGTCGTGAGTAGACTCAGTGAAAAGTGAGGTAGGAGAGAATGCAAACTCCTCCAATCAAGACCTAAAGATTATGTAGCTCTTCAAAAGTCATCACATGACAGGTGTGAATAGCTAGTGGGAGAGCACGTTAGGCCAGTTTCAGTGCAGAAAAGGGTTCTTAGAGAGCAGAAGTCAGAGAAATAAAACAGACTTTGTCACTAACTCTAGTAGAATTTGACATAAGGTAACATTACCCAAAGACCTGCATAAGATAATTTTATTCATACACTATAGAAGTTCTTTTGATATACCTCGTGTTAGAGAAGGGCTTTGACAAATTAACTTCACTCTAAGAGCCTTCTAGTTCAGTCCACAAACATTTAACACATTGTATGTGCTAGACACTGAGGGATGCGAGAAGAGCAGGTGACAGCCACAGTCCTTGCCCTTGACATACCTTGGTCTAGCAGGGGGAAACATAATCCCATATAATGATTATACTCTTTGGGAAGTGCCTTGATAGAGGGATGGCTCATTAGCACTGCAAAAGCACAGAGGGAGACCCTGCCTGAGGGAGGGATGTGTGTATATTTATTATCTTAATATTTATATTGCATCACCAAATGTTTTGTCACATATTTTAGGATAAGCAAATTGAGTAATACTAATTTTCCGGGCAAAGAGACATTAGATGAAATGCACAGGGGCAAAGTGTATGGGAGACCAGAAGCACGGCCAAGGGTGGTGACCATAGAGAATTCCTATAGCGACACACACACACGATTTTATTTGACGGTATTTAATTATGCTCACAATTGCATTACCTTCAACATAGATCCTTTAGGCAAAGACTTGCAATGGTATTGCCCCTCCCACATTTGTTAGACATGTGATAGGTCTCTGGTTAGTTGCTTGTAGGACATTTAAGAGATTTAACACTTTGTCTCTCACCTTTTAAATTTAGTAATTCTTTTCCTCAAGTTGACCTGTCCATATCCTATTCCAGTCTGACTTTTCTTAGAGCTCTGTGGTTGGGTGACTCACTTTTGGAACATTGGCCTACTTAGTGGGGCAGGTTTGGTTTATGATAACGATATGTCCAAGGAATTTTTGTAGTCTTAGGCTCAACCTCGAATGATTTGTACTATCATACTTCATTGAAGGGTATCTAGGATACTACCTTCTCCCACTCACTTATACTCAAACACTTTGCAGTAAACTTTCATACTTCCTCATTCTCTCCTAGGCCACAGCCCAATGCAGTCAATCACTGAGTTATATGAGGTCTTGATAATATCTTGCACATTTCTAACTGCATTAGAATTCAGACCCCCATCACCTTGATTCAGAGAACTAAAACTGGTAGTTTTACTTCTAGCAGCACTCCTTTCCAATTTATTCTTAACACTGTCATTAGTAAAGCTGTTACAAATGTAGTATCTTGCCCATCAGCCCATCTTTTCTCCACTGAGTACACAAGTCCCCAGATCACTTTCCTCAAATTACCCTTCACATTGCTAGTGTACATCCTTCAGCAGCAGCCAAAGACCTCTTCTTTTCTGGAGGCCCATGGTCAGCCCTGCCCCCAGATCTTTGTTTCTAGCATCCCTTTTTTCTGCTGGGCATTGTGTCTCTTTCCAACCCAAGTGTTCAGAGTGCCATGCATAGTGAGTGCCTGGTGAGTGGTTTTGATTAGTATCACCCCCGTTATTGGATCGCTTGACCTGTTTCCCAGCTGAGGCATTTACTGGACAGGTATGCTCATTTGATTTTCTGAAATAGTCTGATGTCCACAGGTTAGATTAGTAATACTCAGCCAGAATTAGGGAGAAATATTCTAAAAATGTTGAAATTATTTTCATGGATATTGTTGAGCTTGGTTGCTAAAAGTCTGTAGTATCTTACTGTTGAATCCGCCACTCTGTTGGTGACATTTACATGAATTCTGAAATGTATCAACTCAAGTCTTAGGAAATCTGGGAATATGCATTTTTCAAATTTTCCAGTTGAGGTTTTCGGAAACATTTACTATATGACTAACCATTCCTAGTTAGAACCCTTCTCAGTCAGGGCAGAACCACCCTCAGAGGGTGTTAGGAAATGTTTGGATTCTATATTCGTTTGCTCAGGCAGTTATAACAAGTTACCACTGACTGCTTGGCTTAAAACGCAGAAACTTGGCCGGGCACAGTGGCTCACGCCTGTAATCCCTGCACTTTGGGAGGCTGAGGTGGGTGGATCACAAGGTCAGGAGTTTGAGACCAGCCTGACCAACATGGTAAAACCCCGTCTCTAGTAAAAATACAAAAATTAGCCAGGCGTGGTGGTATGCACTTGTAATCCCAGCTACTTAGGAGGCTGAGGCAGGGGAAATCGCTTGAACCCGGGAGGTGGAGGTTGCAGTGAGCTGAGATCACACCAGAGACGCACTTCGGCCTGGGCAACAGAATGAGACTCTGTCTCAAAAACCAGAAACTTACTTCTTGTGGTTCTGGAGGCTAGAAGTCTGAGATGAAGGCATGTTTGGTTTCTCCTGAGGCTTCTGTCCTTGACTTCCAGGTGGTTGCCTGCTCACGGTGTCCACAGCGTTTTTTCCTCTGTGCCTGTGCATCCCTAGTGTGTCTCTGTGTCCTCATTTCCCCTCCTAGAAGGATATCAATTAGATTGGATTGGAGTCCACTCTAATGGCCTCATTTTAACTTAAATGCAGTCACTTTCAGAGGCATTAGGGGTTTGGGCTTAGAGGGGTGGGATAGAGGATGGGGTAGGTAACCACTGAAGATGCAGCCCAATTCAGCCCATAACAAAGGTATTATTTTTTGTTGCCCCAAAGTCCAGAGGTCTGCTACTGGCATCATGGGCAGGGGGTCAGGCATCCCAAATGCTTGCAATTTGTCGGACAGACCTCACAGGAAAAACTGTTCTACCCCAAATGCCAGGATCAACCCCTACAAGAAGTACAGCTAATGAATACTTTGTGTCTTATATTTATCCTCATATTGCTTCCTTTTTTTTTGTCACATGAGTCAGATGTTCAGAAAATTAGCCCAACTGATGTATTCTTTAAAATAAATGTCTGAAATATTTCTTAAAATGTTTCCTAGATACAGCCTCTGTGGACTTGGAAATGATCGATGTGCACATTTTGGCCGACGCTTTCAAACGCTATCTCCTGGACTTACCAAATCCTGTCATTCCAGCAGCCGTTTACAGTGAAATGATTTCTTTAGCTCAAGGTTTGTTTTTTCTCTTCTGAGGACCTCATTGGACATACATGGAGATGTAGATATGCTTGTATATGTGTTGCATATATAGAGATAGTGGTTAGAAAATAGTGGTAGTAGCCACCTGTTCCTCCTCCAACAATACCACCTCAAATTTCCTCCTCTACCCAGGCATCCAAGAGAAGCCCTAGATTCTCATTTGCTTGGGAAGCCCGTCTGCATGTCAGAATCAGAAATGGCTCATTGTTAACCTACTGGTCTTAACAAAGTTTGTATGTCAATGAAGTACACGGTCTTCCAAGTACTAGTGTCAGATTCAAGGAACCGGGACTAGGATCCAGTGATGGGGGATGTTCTTGTCACCTTCCCTGAGTGGCCATAACAGAATGTGTTAAGGGAAGAGGGCTCTCAGTTTTAGGAGCTAAGGTTCAGTTAAGTGCTCTGGGGACAGGAAACTGTGGTTCGTAACCTTCAAAGTTAAAACCTGTGATACTTATCTGATGCTCCTCTGAGTTAGCCAATCACACATGAAGCTGCTCAATGCTGGGTAAGTTGCTGCCAGCACACCCTAAACAGCTTGTGGTTTTTTTTACACACTGAGCTTCTTGCTTTTCCATTTGACCTGAGATTTCTTCTTTCTCATAATGCATTTTTTAATGAGAAGGACAAATGTACCGTGTGCTTCTCCCAACAACTTTTTTAATGACTCCTATAGCTTGAAGAAAGAACAGAGCTTTTCTAGGTGTTTATTCACCGATACCTGGAAATAGTCTCTTACTCATTTCCCTTTTCTTTTTTTTTTTTTTTTAAACTTGTAGAAGTACAAAGCTCCGAAGAATATATTCAGCTACTGAAGAAGCTTATTAGGTCGCCTAGCATACCTCATCAGTATTGGCTTACGCTTCAGTATTTGTTAAAACATTTCTTCAAGCTCTCTCAAACCTCCAGCAAAAATCTGTTGAATGCAAGAGTACTCTCTGAAATTTTCAGCCCTATGCTTTTCAGATTCTCAGCAGCCAGGTAAGTGAAAGGAGACAAACATGTATTTTGGGGTGATGAGGGTGGTCCTAAATGGATTGGTCATGACAATGTATTCTAAATATACTACTCCAGAGATGCATGCCCAAATGCTATCACACATGTTCACTTGAGTGTATATAATGAAAATGAGTTTGCTTTTAGGGAAAAGGTTTCTAATAAACTCTCTTTCTTACAGCTCTGATAATACGGAAAACCTCATAAAAGTTATAGAAATTTTAATCTCAACTGAATGGAATGAACGACAGCCTGCACCAGGTAATGCTTTTTGAACATTTAACATTCTCTCATTGTTCCTTTTTTTAGAGCCTTAAAAAATGGTGCCTGTAAACCTCCTTTGAAGTAATACAGCTTCTTATGGAATTACGATTGGTAGTAATATGTTACCTTGTGATTTAAAGAAAACAAATAGCTGAGTGATAGTGTATATGTTAATTATTATCTGAGTTTCAACATTTGCGGATTTTAAATTAAACTTGGTTTTAGGTGAGAGTTTGGAGAGTTCCCTGTACCCTTCAACATTTATGCTTCAGGTTGTTGAAGAAATTTATGGAGTTCATTTTAGTTGTTGACATTTTTGTTTTTCTTTCTAATACTTATAAAGTAGGGGATTTATAATTGCTATATAATTTAAAGTATTTTAGAATGTGTGTTTTGGAAGTGGGTATGCTGAGAAATGCCTGTCAAAATAAACATTTTCAATAATGCGAGCAGTATGAAACCAGAGTGTTCACTGCAGCAAGTTTGAGCAAGCCAGACACTTCTTTGAAAGCAGGCTGCTGTTCAGTTAGCCATTTAACAAAGCAGGAAATGTAGACCATGTTAGCAATGCATTTAATTTAAACTGATGTATTTTTCTTCTACTGTGGAAAGTCTAAACAACCTCATTTTGCTATATACCAGTTAAAAGTTAGCTAATCGACAGTGGTGATTTAGAATAGTGATTAGGGTCCTATACGTGAAGTTTCAGGACCAGTAAAAGGTGTTGCTTGTAGTCTTAATTTATTCCTGGAACTTAAATGAAACTCCATGAATATATTTATTATAGGTAATACATGCAGATTACCACATTTATCTCGGTATGAACAGGCATGGGGACTCAGTTTCATCATCATGCAATGGAGAGTTAAGTTGTGCTTTTTCTTAATTGGGTATTGCACAGCCAGGCTTGGTTACTTGCATCTGGATGGGGCAGCCTAAGAGAGGCCAGGGCCTAGACTCAAAAGCCACCTGCAAGGGGGTAGGATAGAGGATGGGGTAGGTAAACAGTGAAGATGTGGGTATTGGGAAAGGTTTATGTGGACAGGCCCAAAATGGTACCTGTGGTACCAGAGTTGAGAGGCATCAGATATAGTAGATAAGGCAAGCATGGGATGTTCCAAATCACAGCAAGCAGAATGTTTAACAGGGGTGCCCAGAATTCTAGGTAAACTATGTCAAAGAAGGCTGTCAACAGGTAGGGCCTAGGACTTCAGTCCAGGGGGTGGCCAAAAGGCTTCATCTCGTGTGAGTACACAGGTCACTGTGAATGGATTTGACAGCTCTGTGCTGGTGTTCAGAGGCTGCCTTTGGACTTAGTGGAAAAGAATGGGCATAGGGATGTGGCACGTGGCACTTAAGTTGAGGCTTATGTTAGAGACTAGGGAGAGCTGGACTCTGCTTTCAGTGAAGGGCTAGTAGGGGGTAGTCCTGATCTTTTCAGTGGCCACCCCTCTAGAGAGAAGAGACACATGGAAGCCAACGCCAGACAGGGTTTGACAGATACCCACAAATGAATTTATCACATGGAATTTTGGAAAATTTCTACTACACAAGGTATAGTAGAATCAGTGGTAGAGTTTGATTAGCCTGACTGGTGTCAACTGGTTAAATGTCTTTGTTAGTTGCATCCTAATTCCACCCAAGTAAAAATGGGTATCCGCACTATTTTCATAATGCCACCCAGAAAGCTGTTTGATATGTCAAAGGACCCTATATTTCTCTACTGAGCAATTGGTGCGCCTGTTTCAAAGGAGGATTAGTTCCATCAGCTCTGCTAAAGAATGACAAAGCCTTGAACATTTGCTGGATCATCCCAGTATTTATGTGGCCTCTTTAAAAAATTAAATCCAAGTAGGTTTTAAATTCTAGTTTGAGCCGTTTTCCCAGGAACTTTGTGTGATTTGTATAGGACCTTTGGAATTAAATGGCTGTTGTAGTATCTTCTCATATGTGCATACATTGTACTGCCCACTCCAGGAACAAAACATCCCCATCCAGAACATTTTTGTATTCAGGAATGGCTCCAGTGCAAATGACTAGTATGGCAACCTGGGTTGAAGAAATGATTCTTAGGCCTGGTTTAAAAAATGCAATAATTTCTTAGAGTCCTTCAGCATTGCCACAGCATGTGCTAGTACCAGACAGAACTTTGAAAGCATAGCACCTTACATCTCCAGTGAATGGCCATTTACAGTTACATTGTTGTGAACACAAATGAGTACCTGAATGATATTTAAGGGAGACAAAAGCAAGACTCTGTTATAGGGCAGATAGACAGCATTTCTAATTATTACCAGATAGAACTTGAAATGACAAAGCTTATGATGTTTGAGGCAAAGTTTCAGTTCAAATGAGACCAATCAGCACATAGTATCTAATTAAATGGTAGGTGGGAGTCCACAAACTCTAAGTACAAAAAGAACTTCAGAGATGCAGCTGGTGACTATCTAGGGTAATGGAGTAGACAGAAAAGGCTCATAGAAGAAATAGGGCTTGAAATGTGTCTTGAAGAATAGGTACAATTTGAATAGGCAAAGGAGAAATAGCATTTTGATGCATGGAGTTTAAAGACTTATTCAAAATAAATTACACAGTACAAAATAATGGCTTGGTATTTTACAAAAGCAGTGCATATTTTAAGTGATAGTATCACAAAAGAAGCATCATTTTAGAGTTGAAAGCATTGTCCAGCTTTACCAATTTAGACATGAGGAAACCAAGACCCACAGAGAGAGAGATTTGCTGTGTGCTACCCAGCCAGTGGGGGCCCAAACCGGGTCTGCCCAGGAGCCGCCGCCTCCACTCCACCCCGTTCTATCTGCCATGCCCTGCTGCCTGGGTTTTTGGAATCTTCATGAGCAATGAGGCTGCTTTTAGTGTCCAATCAAAAACTCCTCTGAAGTTTCCAGCATGTAATAAACTAAAAATATGTGAAATTAGCCCCCATGGGTCACACATAGTAAACAATGTCAGGGCAGTGTTAATACTTTTCAGGATAAGGCTCCAAATCACTCCATGAGCCATGCGGTGGAAAAAACAGTGGGCTTCTGACTCAAATAGATCTGGATTGGAATCTCAACTCTTTCCAGTAACTCAGCTTTTCCAAATTGTTTTCCAGACTGTGGAACTGGGTTAATGCCTCTCTCCTGGGGTTGGTATGAGATTTAATGAACTGATCATTTCTCTACTATCTATCGCATCAACTCTAGCTTTTGAGGCCTTATGGGAGCTGTCCTCATTCAGCAGGTCTGATTCCTTCAGTCCACCTATTCCTCATTAATTGTGTGAATTCTGTCAGGCCTTTTTCCTCACGCCATGTTCCCAGCCAGCAGAGCTACGGCCTCTAGGAGCCTGTAGGGGCAAAAAGAGACACTCTGGGAAGTTGCCTCCCTGATGTGGGTATGTTGCTTGGAGGGAGGAAGGTACCTTTGTATGAAGCCCTTCCTCTGTATGTGGCTTGGTGAATGGAGCAGCCTAGATTTCATCACCACTCCTCCATCTTGCCTAGGTGCCTTTGCACAGTGCACAAAATATGCAACTATACGTAGCTGCCCCAAGCAGTGCCATCCACTTTATCTCCACTCAAGTAGGTCCTTCCCCTGTTTTATATGCAAGTTAAGTCGACCCATTCAGTATGTTTATGCCTTTAAGCTTTCTGTCATCTTATATTTAACTGTCTATAGTTTTTCCTATTAATCTACATAATTACATTTCTAAAGGGCAGGGATAAAGGCTTTTTCTCCTTTCGAGCTCTTCCTAGCAGAGAACTAGATACAGCATAATAATTATCCAAATTTATTCTTTGATAAACTTCCAACTTTCAAAGAATAGTCACACATCAACACATCCAATGCATCCAGCAATCCTGTGAAACAAGGATTCTCCTCATTTATGGAGGGAAACTAAGATTTGGAAAAGGTAGGGCACAGAGTAAGCTCTCTGAACTTTGTTGATAGTTTGCTGTTCTATGTTGTTACTAAAAAGTCTTAAAAATATTTAAAGCCAAACGACAAGTTTTCTTGAATCATTGTGTTCTCTTTACCCAATTAATACTTAGGTAGGTAAAGTAGATTTCTGTAGGCAAACCAAGGTAAAAATAAGTCTATTTAACACAGGGTGCCTTTGAATGAAACCCATTATAACTGTATTTACATATTTCAGATTTCATGGATATATTCAGAAATATGAATGTAGTATAATTGAAGTCTAATATTGCACCCTCAAGCCCAGAGTGGAAAATAAATGACTCTTTCTCCCCCTTGCCCTTCTACACCTGTCAAAGTTAATTTTTAACCACTGGCACATTGCAAAACATTCATCCTGAAGAGCCTGATTCATAAATCTTGTTTTAAAGGCTCTGGGCTTGGTTCTCAACCCAGACTAAAGGCAAGCACTAAGGTAGAGGGAAATGACATTCAAAGAGTTTTACTTTTCTCTGATTTAATTTTTATTGGGTTTAAAATGTGGTCTGACATTAGAGGGTTGCTTCAAAGGGGAGAAATGCAACTTTGAAAAATTACATGTTTTTAGATGTGTAGAACTAAACAGGAAAGCCACACTAGGTTTTGTCAAACAATAGTTTTATTTGTGCCCTGAAAAAGAGACACAGGTATTTTGGTATGTATGTGTTTAGGAGGGGTATATAGTCAGTTTTACTTTTGTTTTCACGGTGCAGACTTCTCTTTATCTCAAGGGACAGGATCTGAGGGAGAATTGCAGAGGAGGAGTTCTTTATTCTGCTAAGCAGTGGGGATGCCTTTTCAGAAATCTGGTAGAATGTGTCAGATTTTATACATATGTAAACCTGGGCTTATTTATATACTTAAATGGATGTTTTCCTTAGCACAACATCAATTAAGACCAGTGGATATGGAGCAAATAATTTGAATTACCCTAAAAGGCCCTCTGTTCTACACTGTCTTAAAGTTATGAAGGGAGGTATTCATTTTACCCTTAGATGGAAGATTTTGGTTAATTTTTGTTGTCTATTCTTTTTTTCATGGTCTTTGTTCTAAATGATGTCCCACAAAAAGAAGCATTCTAGGTTGGAAGCTGCTTGTGCAACATTTGCCACTTGATGGTGATTTGCACATATGAAATATAGTATTCAGTTTGTAACTTTTGAACAGTTTAAGGATCAAGAGACATTTTCCTGACTATATCTGCTGAGATGTGAAATAATGGCCTCTGAAATGAGTTTTGTGAAACTTGGGGGAGAGGGAAAATGATCCATATTGTTTTAAAGTATCCAGAAGGTAAAGTTAGTTTTCCAGTGTGTCTAGGCCTTTGAGGTCCCAGAGAAATGCTGACATTAAAATACAAGTTTTCCTCAAAGACTATCAGCTTCGTGAAAAGTGTACTTTTTACTGATTATTTGTTAGTGAGTCATATAGATCAAGTGACAGTAATACAACTAGGTGCATTAGTTTGTGTCAAATTTGGACATACAAAATATACAGAAAGTTGATGGTTTTCTCCCAAAGTAGGAGTTACCGATTCATTTCTACCAGCAGAGGGCTCCCTTTTTTAAGCTAATAAAGAACATGTGTCTTGCAGATCACTTTTTAAACACTAAAATTCAACGGGAAAAAGATTCAGCTCACACTTTCGTAATATAACAGGACTTCTCTGGTAGATGATTGTACATATTGTGAGAAACTTGTTTAAGGCAAAGTTTTTCCAACCTATTTCAAGACTTACTTTCTATGCGTTGAGAGAGTACTGCTTTCCAGTGGCTCATTTTCTTCTGAAACAGAAAATATACTGTTGGACTTAACAGAGCATTTTAATCTTAGAAGGTTTTGACATGAAACATCATGTGAATCCAGACAGGTATGCTTAGGAGACTGATGTTTCCAATGTTTCTAGCTTTAGAAAGGCTATTTTTAAAAGTAGGGCAAGATTATGCAGCTCAGGATGCAAGGGTATTCTCTGAACTAACCATATGTCCCTGTGATCAGATGGCAGATTCACTTATAGACTGTTATTTCCATTGGGAAAGTTTTTCAATATTTTATCAGTTGCATGAAAGGAAAGTTTGTAAAATCACTTTCATCGTGAGTTTAACAGCACTTGCCAGATATTTCAAGTAAGCTTGAAGCTCGTTCCTACTGTTGGCCTGTGTGGACTTTATGTGACCACTGCATCACTTTCCCTTGCAGAGTATGAGGGTATTATTGAAAGAACCTATGTCTTCAAAGGGAATGAAATGTTTTGAAGCAAGCTAAAAATAGAAAACAGAAAGAGAGTTTTGTTGGGGGTGTGAAATTTTTTGCATGTGGCTTAAAAGATTAACTTCAGTTTTGTCCATTATTTTACTTTCTCTAGCAAAGAAAGAGAAGTGAGGAGCAGGAACAGTGGGTAGAAAAGGGCATTTGAAACCATCAGAAGATGGGGTTCTAGTCTTAGGGCTATAATCTTCTGCAAACCACTTCACCTCCCTGGGTCAGATTTTGTTCCCCCCCCCCCACCCCCAATGGCATGAAGGAATTGATTGATCTCTAAATTACTTTCTGGTGTAAAGTTTGGTTATTTCCCTGGATAACCTTAAAGCTATCTATGCTGATGCAACTGAAAATTTTCTTAGATCAAATTTTAATTATTTAAATAGTAGTCAATAATCCCAAGTCTTGTCTATTGCCCACTTTCTCAAATAAAGGGCAAACATCCACTAGAAAGGTATGTCCTTCTCTGCCCTTCTATCCTTTACCCCATTAGCTGGCACATAAACCTAATGCAGAGACACCTTTTAATTAGCAGGTCATATGGCCATTTAAATGCGAGTTGCAATCGACCTCATAAAAATAGCCGCAGTGTTTTTTTTTTTTTCTTCTGAATCGTCACATGATCATGGAGTATAGTATGCATGTGGTGTGGGGTTTAATATTCGTCCGAGGATGCCCTCCTACTACTTACTATTGAACACTTTTGTAATCTGCTCCCTGCCCGAGCTGTTCACAAGGGCTTTCCTGTTACACCTGCGGGGCTGTCTGTGCTGGTGTGTGGGAGGAGGTGCAAGAGGTAGACACGAGCGAGGCACTGTGTTCTGGGTTGTTCCAAGAGGTTCAGGCCTTTACAAGTGAGGCTTTGATTCTATTTTTTGCTGAACTAGCTCAGCCACTTCCTGTGTTTGGCGGTGCATAGTGCCTCGCTTCACTGTCGGCTACTTGAGCCTCGCGAGCCAGCCAGCGCGCTCAGCAGCCAGTGAGACTATTTTAGGTCCTCTCACAATGGCCTTCTCATTTCCTAGGCGAAAATGATCAAGTTGGTCTTGCATTGGCCACTTGTCAGCCGATGACAACTTTGACTTGGGCTCCCCTCCCCCTCCCGAAATCCCTAGCTCAGCAAATATTTGAACCTGCCCAAGTTAATCATGAAGCTGCGATCTTTATCTAAGGGAGACGTGCGAGCGCCTGGGCTCCTTTCCTCCCCAGTACAGTAGCAAAATCCAGTTGGCTTCTCAATGAGGAGCCGGCGGTGAGCGGCGGTGGCCCGGACGCCCGGACGCACTGCCGGGCGGGGCGTGGGGTGGAGGGACGGGACGAGCCGAGCCGAGCCGAGCCGAGCCGAGCGGAGCTGTTCCACTGTGCGTGCCTGGAGGGTCCTGGCGGCGCCCCCGCTCCTGCGCGCACTCTCGGCGCCGGGCACGAGCACTGCCCGCCGGGAACAGGCTGGGGGGAGGTGCGGGGGCTTGGCCCACTTGGTGGAAGAACAGCTTTGGGGATTTTTTTTTTTTCATTGTCGGATACAGGCATTTCAAAGGGAAACCGTTGAAATGCATAACCTGCAAAGTAAGTTGCCTTGAATTTGTGCACTTCTCTGTTCCTTCCCTGTGGTTTATCTGAGCGGTGCCTCTCTGTAGTTTGTCTTGGAGTACGTGTGTGTGCGTGCGCCCCTGTAAGCGCTGCCTGGGGAGGACAGATGGGAGATTAGGGGAGACACTCCCCCTGTCCTCGAGGGGGACAGTGGCTGGGAAAGATAGGGTTTAGGTTGGAAGTTCAGGAAGAAGGTACTAATTACAACGTGTTTGGCTGGAAGTTGGTGCCAGGCCAGGGCTTGGAGAGACCATGTAAAATCACCTGTCTCCCTGCCTTCTCCCTGGGTTAGTTTGCCACAGCAGATCCAACAGCCAGACTGGTTTGCACCGACGGTTCCCAAATGCACGGACTGGCACTCTGGGCTGTTACACCGGCCACAGCTGCTT
This sequence comes from Theropithecus gelada, assembly GCF_003255815.1. NCBI lineage: Eukaryota > Metazoa > Chordata > Mammalia > Primates > Cercopithecidae > Theropithecus > Theropithecus gelada. Next base: position 65,489,634 of record NC_037673.1, read on the forward strand.
GGAGAACTTGTCTCCTTGCTTTGGGGGAGGGTCGACATTTTAATTAAACTAAAAAAGAATGTTTCTCTGAATCTTATCTGAGGGCACAACGCCACTTTTACCATTTTTATTTGAATTTGAGTTCAGGTTTATCTAAACTTAGGCAAATAGAAAAGTGGGAGAGGGTGGGAAGGAACAAGGTGAGCCTGCTTTTCTCAATAATGGGAAAATGAATTAAACTAGACGGGGGACGTCAGAGAACAGAATGCCTTGCCTTTGGTCTGCTTTTTCATATATTTTATGATCCCAAATTTTACAGAAAGTCTCAAGGGTTTCTGTGTTTTTTAAATGGTCACACAAATATGTGACATACGTGTGTACATAGATCACAGAGCCCACTATAGTTTTTTAAATGAGCCACATTTACGTGGGGGAAGAGCCCCCCCCCCCATCGTAATATTGTGAATGTAAAGAGATTGGTTCACAATGAGAATGTACAGTGGGCTCCTATAAGGGTGACAGGATTATATGCAGAATGACTTTGAAGAACTAAAATTGATTTATTTATATTAAGTAGTGCTAAGAAAGAATAATTGTCCTGGAGTGAAGCATTTGAGATAGAGGGGAAAAAGAAAAAAAAAAAAAAGTGATTACATCATCTTCCCGTTCAAGCAGTATTAGTAGTGAAGATGGGTTCATCAGTGAAACATTTTGCAAAGATAAATATACCTCTACTCTGCATTCTGATCTATAGCCTCTTTCTTTTTGCAAGAAGCATTTTCTTTGCCCAGTTTTTGTAGGCAGTCACATTAAAATTCTCATTAATAATGTTGACAATTACGTTTAATATTTCTGCTAATAGGCATCTGCATTCCTATTCAGAATTTTCATTGTTCGTCTATAAAGTCTAGTTTTAACTTTGGAATGTTTGGTAGAGGAGGACATTTTATCTATACATTTTCTTTTAACTGTCCTTTCTAATATGGTACATTTGTGACAGTGTTTAAATTCTGGGTTTTCAGTGAATTACGGAGGACTGAAATTAAATACCAGGAGTAGTCCGTTCTGCTTCTCTTATACATGAGAGATATCTAAGGACTATAAAATGTAGCTTCAGTATACCCTTTTAATGCCTTTGTAAGATTTTTAAACCAAGGAATGACTGGGCTATCTATAAACCCAGATGCAGTAAGTGGGGAGAAAAGCTCGGAGCTGCAGCATATCAGCTTTTGTCAACCTGCCAACAGCAGAGCGTACCATGCTGCAAGGAGTAATAAACAAGGAATTAGAAAACTCGCTGCTGGAGGAGAACAGTCAAATTAAACACCTTTTTGAAAGGATGAGCGTGTATATACTGCAATTCTATTAAATGTAGCTTCTCAGTGAGGTTGGCATTATATTAAGGCTGGTATAGAAGAGAACTGATGAAGCAGGAGTGGTCTGGTGACATTTTTCTGACTTGATTGGCTGGGGCGTGTGATGTAATAGGTTTCAGTGCAGCCCCTTATAGGTTTTAAAATGAATTCCAAGACACCATTACAAAGAAAGCCGGACTCTTTTCTTATAACTGAGCTCAGCCAAGGAAACTCTTGCACAAATGTACAATACTGTTTGGAATATGGAAGACCTGGATTTAGAATATGCCAAGACAGATATAAATTGTGGCACAGACTTGATGTTTTATATAGAAATGGACCCACCAGGTAATACTGCGGTATTAGAATTAGTTAATTTCGTGGCTTTTTAATTTGTTGAAAGCTACTGTAAAAAAGATCCTTTTTAGATTTCTGTTTTTATTAATTTGTTTCATTGATAAAAATTAGTTTGCTCATGGCTTAAAAATTAAACAGATTGTTTGACTGTCTGGAAGCAAGCAGCTCAGGCTGTGTGTGGTAAATGCTTATTCTTACTTGAATGGATATGAATTGAACTCCAGTTTTTCACTGGTGTCTTTTGTTAATCGAGATCCTTCCCTGGGTGAGTTATGTTGTGGGATATTGTCCCTGTAATTAAAATGATGCATCCTTTGTGCTGCTTTTCTCTGTTGCCAGTGGATGAGACCAGTGTGGCACTTTGCAGTGATAACAGTACTTTAGAAAGCATGTAAAATGTTGCAGTGATTACAACTCAGTTCTAGATGTTGAGACTTTGCTTGTCCTCTCTTGTATTAAGATATTATAATGAAAAAGGAAGTTGACGTTCCATTATTGTTAGTCTGTAAAATATTCTTCGTAGATAACTGAAATCATTTTTTGCATAAGTTAAAATAGTAACAGTGCTTTAAAAACTTATGACAGAATTTACCTAAAAATCCTAGATTTATTTTGTTTCCTAAGTTGTTTTATTCCAGTGTTAGCTCCCCTGCCCCCATTTAAGATATTCAGGAATATTGCAGTCTTTTATTTGTCACCAATTGGTATATATGAATACTGATTTGACATTGAGGAAGGGGGATATGGTTTTTAATCATACCTGGCATATAGAGCACAATTTATCCAACAGAATATTAACATAAATACTAAAGAGATTTAGGGCACAGATGAGAGTTTCTTAAAGTGGCTTTTTGCAGAACAGTGCCTGAAATACTAAGATTAGAGAAGCCCAATTCCTCCTCTTAAAACATACTGCTGTGGAAAACATACTGCTGTAGATGAGCCTTTTTATTACTGCAACAGCGTTTGTGGAGGACAGAGACCAAATTTGTCTTTCATAATTAAATAAGAGGAGGAAATTAAAGCCAACTCATGTTATTTCTGCTACTCATATGTTCATAGTTTCTTACTTTAGATGGATTTGACCAGGCATGAAACTTTAATATAACTAGAATCTAGAAGTGTAGAATGTCATGACTCTGGATTTACTTTGAAATTTATTCACATGGCCAGCCCAATTTATTTGTCAGTTTCTAAGGCTCTCTCTCTTTTCTCCTTTTCAGTTTCATTTCTTTTTGAGCCATGCTCTGAAATTTTTTTTTTTAAGAAAATTATCTTCCATATTGCATGGAATCGTGAACTAATGCTGTATATTTCAGTTACTCTAATTTTTTGATTTTTTAAAAGTAAAAGTACTTATCTAAAGAAATTTAGTGCTAATGTAGTTGGGATTGCGAACAACTTTTTCTTTTTCATCTGCAGCACTGCCTCCTAAACCACCAAAACCCACTACTGTAGCCAACAACGGTATGAATAACAATATGTCCTTACAAGATGCTGAATGGTACTGGGGAGATATCTCGAGGTAAGGCTACAGAAACTTCGTTTTCACTAGATACAGAGAGTTTCAGATTAAGAGAAAGAAAAGCACCAGCTTGCTAAGTTCCATTTTTAGGATATCATCCAACATAAGCATGAAGCATAGTTGGTTCTCTTCCAAAGACGACCAGAAAAAGTCACTGAGCGCTGGAGAACTGTGGGTGCTGGATGCCACAGGAAATTAAATACCTGGGAAGTTTCATTATTGACAGAGTGTGAAGGCACTCTATCTGTTAAGCACAACTCTAAGAATTCTTGTCTTAAACACAGTAAGAAAACAATGCCATTTTATGTTAGCTTTGGGAAGGGGGAGTAAGGTTGGAGAAACCTTTTTGAGATCATGAGTTTCTGTGCTCATTTGTCAGAGAGATTGTAATGTTTACTTGAAACAATAAAAACTTAGTACCACAGATACACCAGTAGTGAAAGTGATATGCACCTGTTTGTGATGAGACTGCAATTGCTGACATTTCTATTTAAACAAATTATTAGTAAGCTTTTATTAGTAAGCTCTGAAAATGCAATTCATTTAAATCTATGTGGGCAGGAGGAATATGGGCACTCACTGTACTTTTCACTTGATTTTGCTGTGAACCTAAAACTGCTCTAAAAAATAGTCTATTTGAAAAAATATAAATCTGTGGTCACTGAACCTTAAGATGAGCATGGTTTTGTGTTTTCATTTCAGGGAAGAAGTGAATGAAAAACTTCGAGATACAGCAGATGGGACCTTTTTGGTACGAGATGCGTCTACTAAAATGCATGGTGATTATACTCTTACACTAAGGTAAGCTGAGGAATATAGCTGAAATTAGGGTTTTGGGCTGATATTAAAACATATTTCTTTATTTGAAAATGTTAATACCTTCCTTTTTATATTTTTACAGGAAAGGGGGAAATAACAAATTAATCAAAATATTTCATCGAGATGGGAAATATGGCTTCTCTGACCCATTAACCTTCAATTCTGTGGTTGAATTAATAAACCACTACCGGAATGAATCTCTAGCTCAGTATAATCCCAAGCTGGATGTGAAATTACTTTATCCAGTATCCAAATACCAACAGGTAATAAAAACTGAATGAATTATCCAGTTACGATGTTTAGACAAGATACTTCGAATACTTAGAAAACATTTGAAACAGATGAATTACATGTAATCAAGTCTAAAAAACTTTACATTTGTAATTACATAATTGCAATTTTAAAGATGTTTCCATGTCAGCTATTTTGTTAAACAGTTGTTATTTGATTAAATACCTCATCCATTGAATTTATATTAATCTTTCTAGGATCAAGTTGTCAAAGAAGATAATATTGAAGCTGTAGGGAAAAAATTACATGAATATAACACTCAGTTTCAAGAAAAAAGTAGAGAATATGATAGATTATATGAAGAATATACCCGTACATCCCAGGTGAGTTTTCTATGAAAATCAGATTAAAAGTTTAGAACTCTTAGTTTTTGAAGACTAACATGGAAAAAAGAATTTAAAGGGTTTTTATGAATGAAGTGGGGGTGAGATCATTTATTTGTGAATCATTGTTGATTATTCTAGCATATCTCTAAACCTTTAAACCAAAAATTTTAAGTATCAGAATAATAAATTAAGTTCACGTGATACCTGAAGCAGTCACTGAGTTTCAAGTTGATTTAATTCCTGATAGAAGGATCCTGTTTAGATTGGAAGTTAGTAATAACTGGAAGTTTCACAGACGTGTCTAATCCCTGAAACGGAGATTTAGGCATTAATATATATCCTGCAACCAAAAGGAAGGGCTACATTTACTGCTGTGTTTTTCTAGACCCTTACTCTTCACTGGTCACTCATGTATCTGGGAATGCCAGAGGGAATAGAAAACAACAGAGATGCTATAGAAACTACAATAGCTTTTAGGAAGATAAAAACTATGGGAAATTGCCAAGCAATCATTTTTCATAGATTGAGAAAATTCTCCAGAGGAAGTATTTGTTTCTGGGATACTATTTTAATGGATTTTATGAATTCGAGTCCCACCTCTGCTAATAATACAGATCAAATGTCCTGGTAGTGTCTTGCAGTAAGAAATTGTTCTATGAAAGGTATGACATTATCTTTTTAAAATTATGTTGCAGGAAATCCAAATGAAAAGGACAGCTATTGAAGCATTTAATGAAACCATAAAAATATTTGAAGAACAGTGCCAGACCCAGGAGCGCTACAGCAAAGAATACATAGAAAAGTTTAAACGTGAGGGCAATGAGAAAGAAATACAAAGGTTGGTGAACCATAGTTGTTTCCCTTGTTCTTGTGCGAGAGATAACCAAAATCCTCTAAAACCGTTTAAAAATGATCTTGCTTTCTGTGCTTTGAATGATTTAAAAATGACAGGAAGAGAAGCCACGCTTTACCTGAGGAAAACGGCTGGGAAACTATAGTGAAACTTTTCATAAACTTTGGGGACTGTTCATGACGTACCCAGATAATGACAAATGCATTTCTTTTGCCTGCAGGATTATGCATAATTATGATAAGTTGAAGTCTCGAATCAGTGAAATTATTGACAGTAGAAGAAGATTGGAAGAAGACTTGAAGAAGCAGGCAGCTGAGTATCGAGAAATTGACAAACGTATGAACAGCATTAAACCAGACCTTATCCAGCTGAGAAAGACGAGAGACCAATACTTGATGTAAGTATTTGAAATGGAATCCTATAGATGAATAACTGGTGATTGCTACAATTCAGGATGAGTTAATGCGTTCTTTTTTCAAAACTGTTTTTCAGGTGGTTGACTCAAAAAGGTGTTCGGCAAAAGAAGTTGAACGAGTGGTTGGGCAATGAAAACACTGAAGAGTAAGTAGTTACTAAAGATGGTGACAGCAGAAGATTTTTCTCATTTTAGGAAAACGCATGCTTGCTTTGTTTTTAGAACAAGTGAGGAATTTTACTGAGTTTGGAACATCTTGTAGGAGAAAATGTATAAACTCAGTGCCATTATCCAGAATTTTAAAAAAAGAAAGCCTAGCTAAGGAGGACTAGGATTTATTTTTACTCATAATGCTGTGAAACAACTCTGTGTCCATAATGATGTCCCCGAACATCTGAAAAATCCCAAAATATTTTTGGAACAGCCAGAGAAAATAATTATGCTTAATATATTTTAAAGCTTAAGTATATACTTTGTTTGAATTATTCAAAAACTGGCAATCTTCCTCGTCAATTTCCTGATCTAAACTGGATAAACAAGATTGTTTTAATACCTTCCAGTCTGCCCAGGTACCTCAGTGTGGTTGCCTGAAAATAGAAATAGTACAATTGATTGCTAACTCTTTGTCCTGGGAGGTTGCACTGGAGGCTGAATACCAGGAGAGGAAAACTCAGGTCAGGCAGAGGCAGGCATATGATGGCCAGTCTGACTGGCTTGGTAGGGGCCAAGAGGGAAGTGAGGGGGGTATGCCTAGGGAAGACAGCAAGGCAGGCTGATGGCTCCGGCACCCTTCATTTAGAAACTTTCTGCCCTGCCTGCCTAGCCAATATTCGCTGGTGGAAGATGATGAAGATTTACCCCATCATGATGAGAAGACGTGGAATGTTGGAAGCAGCAACCGAAACAAAGCCGAAAACCTGTTGCGAGGGAAGCGAGATGGCACTTTTCTTGTCCGGGAGAGCAGTAAACAGGGCTGCTACGCCTGCTCTGTAGTGTATGTATCTCCGGCAAACTATTCTTTACAACATCTCATGAAGACATGTTTCATTCATTCATTCATTGAGTTTTGAAACAGTCTTGAATAAGCTTATAGTGCAGTAATGTAGAAGAGAAACCAAAGCAGACGTAATACCATGTTAAAGTCTAGCCAGAAGTATATGTTAATACAATCTAATAGAAACATACATATATGTTAATACAGTCTAATAGATACCTACTGTTTAGCTGGAAGACTAGGGTTTGGATTCCCATTCAGTGCTAGTTAATCACGAGACGTCGCTAAACCTTTTTTTTCTCGTCTTTAAAATGGAAGCAGCAATGCCTGCCCTTTTTGCCTCTCAAGGCTACTATAGTTAGAATCTGAGGTAATTTATGTGAGAACATCACCCATAGGAAAAACACTCATCAGGAACAGGTCAAAAAAGAGAAAGGATTCTGATCATTATCCTTGAGACAGGTATACCCACATGGGATCACTGACATCACCATTTCAGAGAAATTCATGTCCTCTAGTAGGGAATGGTTCTAAAAGTATGTTATACTCCATGATCACCTTTCATTTAATGAGGGAAATATTCCTACAGCAAAGAAGGGTCCTTTTGTCCTTACCTTGTCTAAGGGCACATGCAGAGATGGAGAGCTGTGCAGACACCTCAAGGACAGCCAGAAAGAAGGAATCCTATGAATAATCGTCCTGGGAGTAATAGTAACACTGCTAGTCATGGAGCACTGCTGATAGTTGTCCTCATCATGGTTGGAAGCTACCATTTGTTGCATGCTTACCGCATGTCAGGCATTTTATCAAGCATATTGCATGCATGATCTCCTTTCATTTCTCAAAGTAACTGTATTACATACATTTTACTATTGTCTTCCCTTTAAACCATTTTAAAGATGAAAATAAAGTAGGTCAGTGAAGCTGGGTTACCTACCCAAGGCACTCAGCCAAGTGTCTACCATGTGACAGGGCCAAGAGTCTACTGTAACCTAGGACCCTTTCCCCAAGTTGAGACTGCACAATGATGCTTTTTATTAAACATGCTCTGTAGAGTTGTGAATTGGCTTGGGCAAGCTCAAAAGACAGTTTTTCTTCTCTCCTCTCTAGGGTGGACGGCGAAGTAAAGCATTGTGTCATAAACAAAACAGCGACTGGCTATGGCTTTGCCGAGCCCTATAACTTGTACAGCTCTCTGAAAGAACTGGTGCTACATTACCAACACACCTCCCTCGTGCAGCACAACGACTCCCTCAATGTCACACTAGCCTACCCAGTATATGCACAGCAGAGGCGATGAAGCGCTTACTCTCTGATCCTTCTCCTGAAGTTCAGCCACCCTGAGGCCTCTGGAAAGCAAAGGGCTCCTCTCCAGTCTGATCTGTGAATTGAGCTGCAGAAACGAAGCCATCTGTCTTCGGATGGGACTAGAGCTTTCTTTCACAAAAAAAGAAGTAGGGGAAGATATGCAGCCTAGGGCTGTATGATGACCACACGTTTCTAAGCTGGAGTGCTTATCCTTTCTTTCTCTTTCTTTTTTTCTTTGGTTTAATTTAAAGCCACAACCACATACAACACAAAGAGAAAAAGAAATGCAAAAATCTCTGCGTGCAGGGACAAAGAGGCCTTTAACCATGGTGCTTGTTAATGCTTTCTGAAGCTTTACCAGCTGAAAGTTGGGACTGTGGAGAGCGGAGGAGAGAGAGGCAGAAGAACCCTGGCCTGAGAAGGTTCGGTCCAGCCTGGTTTAGCCTGGATGTTGCTGTGCACGGTGGACCCAGACACATCGCACTGTGGATTATTTCATTTTCTAACAAATGAACGATATGTAGCAGAAAGGCACTTCCACTCACAAGGGACGCTTTGGGAGAACGTCAGTTCATGTATGTTCAGAAGAAATTCTGTCATAGAAAGTGCCAGAAAGTGTTTAAACTTGTCAAAAAACAAAAACCCAGCAACAGAAAAATGGAGTTTGGAAAACAGGACTTAAAATGACATTCAGTATATAAAATATGTACATAATATTGGATGACTAACTATCAAATAGATGGATTTGTATCAATACCAAATAGCTTCTGTTTTGTTTTGCTGAAGGCTAAATTCACAGCGCTATGCAATTCTTAATTTTCATTAAGTTGTTATTTCAGTTTTAAATGTACCTTCAGAATAAGCTTCCCCACCCCAGTTTTTGTTGCTTGAAAATATTGTTGTCCCGGATTTTTGTTAATATTCATTTTTGTTATCCTTTTTTAAAAGAAATGTACAGGATGCCAGTAAAAAAAAATGGCTTCAGAATTAAAACTATGAAATATTTTACAGTTTTTCTTGTACAGAGTACTTGGCTGTTAGCCCAAGGATAAAAAGTTCATAACAGATTTTTTTGGACTGTTTTGTTGGGCAGTGCCTGATAAGCTTCAAAGCTGCTTTATTCAATAAAAAAAAAGAAAAAGATATATGAATATGACAAAGTATTGCTGAGTCCAACAATGTTGTTTTAAGACTCTTAAAATACGGTACCTGGCAATGTTTATTTCATAAAGAATTGTGAACTTCTTGAATCTAGGGAGGGGGGAATGTAGTGAAGGGATGTATCAGGTCGGGTGGTGGGAGGGGGAGGCAAGGTTATATGCACTTTGTCTTTCTCATGATTTACAGAGAAGTGAATAACTGCAAAGTGAAGTTGCTTCTTCTACTTCAGTCTTTTCTCACTTTGATTTGCTAGTTATCAATTAATGACAATTACAAACCTACTGTAACTAACACAGTGTGACTGGCCAGGTATTTCAGTTCTTAGGAAGGAAGTGCCAAGTTTGTTTTTGGGTTCCTGGAACAGTGCTCACCTTTGTTTAGAACACTGGTTTAAAGGGATGATCTCTGTCACGTTGGACTATCCATCACGACCAGCAAATACTCATTTTAGGAAAAAAAAAAGCATGATCTGAAAAAATACTTTTGGTGGGATGTTGGTTACTCCTAGCTTTCCATTTGGTTTAGAACATAAAGCAAATGGACACAATCGTACTGTCACTGCTCTGGACTGTGTGGAGCTCGCTAAGGTCATGGCCATTGCAGGAATCCAAGTGGCAGTCCTTCTCATTCATCCTAATCATTGTATGTGCTTCACTACGGGGGAAAAGGAAGCATAGTTAGCATAATGTTTCCCGTTTAGGGCAGGACTGAGAGATCTCTCTTCCTGATTTAGATCTGCAAAAGCTGGTATGTTCAGTAGGAACTGTACATGTGTTAGGAGGAATAAAGACTAATTAGCAACCATAATATGGTCACTACCCTAATAGACTTAAATGACATCTTGCAATTTCAAATTTCCCTTTCTCCATATTAGATTTACCCACAGCTATATTTCTGTTTAAGTACTAGGGTGAGGGTTTTCTGTTCCTTTGTTTTTTAATGTTGTTCCTTTTGAAAGAACCAGTCTTGCAGCTGAGTGAATCATCTGCAGAATGTATTTTTCCTCTTTACATAAAGCTACTCATACTTAAGCAAAAGTCAGTCTTACAGCAAGACTGTTAGCCCTCAAACTTGACTTCACAGATCTGACCATCTCCCTCTCATCGCCAGACAACTGATGATTTCCCTGGTTTAGTCTGTGTCTCTGCTTTAAAGTTATTGTGATATCCTTCTAGATCACACACAAGTCTAACAGTTAATTGGTTAATAGTTTTTAAACTAGGTTTGTGGGTTTTCTTTGGTAGCACATGTATGCTATGACGTACAAATTTTTATTTCTAAAATATAAGATCTGAGATTGAATATTTTTATTAAAAGCTACAGTTTTGTGAATTTTGGCTTCAACAGTCTTTGCAAGATGACGTGGTATTTAGGCAGTTGCCTTATTTTTGCATCTCACAAACATAAGTGCAGTAGATCTTTTCACTGAACAGCAAAGTAGGATTCATCATTCCATATGACTGAGTTACACCAGACCTATTCTGCCCGATGCCTTTTTGAGTGCGGTGTAGCTTGCTCACTGCATTTGTCTTTTTAGATATTTTGCTAGCCGGGCACTTTGAGTTTCATCAGACAGTCCTCCTAACAATAGTCTGAACGGCTGAGTATGACTAGATACAGCAGAGGCACTCCTGATATGTGATTTTATCCATGCATCAGTTTTTCCCACCCAGTGTAGCATCCTAAAGATAAAGCCAGAAGCTAAGCTGCAGTGAGGCTGTGATAGGGCATAGAAGTGGGAGCATTGGGACCTCACGTTACACACACGAGATCATAACCACATGAAAAAGCAAAAAGCATGTGTTTGCAACATCTGATAACTTCACGGCCTTTTGATATATGTATATATGTATATGTGCATGGACTGTGTTTCCGGTACACCTTTCAGCCAAAACAGATCCACAGTAGTTGAGTTCAAGTACATAACAAGCAAACGTCTAGTACAATTCTTATATATTTGTATGGGATTTTTCCCATTGAGGTTGCTTTGTTTTGTCTTACAAAGGTGAAAATTGTTTGCAAGTGAAGTGAGAAGTTCATATTTCTTTGGCTTTTTTCTGTTTTTAAAAGTTACTCCTTTTAGGGAGCTGGTCAGATGACTTGCTTAGCTTGGAAATCCTTGTTTTCAGTGTGTCGAGTCAAAATGTGTTTATGTGAGCTGTCACTGTGGGGAACCAATTGCTTTGTCATGTAGCTGGTTATGAACTAGTAACATGTTTGGGAAGTCCTACTGATGTTCCTTTGGAAGAAAAATTCTGCTGGTTTTAACAACTGTGCTTTTGCTATGCATGGTATCCAAGTTAGTTGAATCGCAGACCCTGAGATCTGTTTGAGTTTAGGGTCATTTTTAGAAAGGGGCAGTTTAAAGCACAATGTCTCACATGGGACAAAGTTCCAAAATGCCAAATTCTTATTTTTTAAAAAACCAGTTCTAGAAAATACTGGTGGGGAAGAAATAGAATTGAGTCAATTGGAAAGACTATCCAACTTAACATGAAACTTGTCACCATGAGATAGCATTAACTGCCCAGGATGCTGCTAATATATATATATATATAAATATATATATATATATATTTTAAAAAAAAAGCAAAACAAAAAAAAACTCATTTATACCTGTGTATTTTTTAAAGCTACAATCAGTTCAATGTTTTTACAAATCTGTTTATATGACATTGTTAAAATAAAGTTGGTCTTTTGACGAGAGGGAGGATGTCACGGTCAGTTGTAATTTTGCCTTCACAAGGCAACTGGGGTGGGGGGTGGGGGTAGTGTGCCTCCTTGACATTTCGTTCAAGTTATAGATTCAGTGGAGCTATGTCTTGTTTTAAGTTGCTTTAATGCATTGTATTAGATCTTCAAACAGAATAAAGGTTGTTTTGAAACTTAAGTTTTGGGTTGAAATTTCACTTACCACCTAAGAAATCTTTCTAAAACAGCTGTCTTGTGGCTTATAAATATTGCTGCTATTTTTATTTCTCCCACCCACCCGCTTTGATCGTTATCACAGTATCTCATTTTTGTAAAGTTGTGAAGGACGTTGAGTGTTCACATGTAAGTAATACTGAGCTGTTGTTAATATATTTCACCATTTTTTTTTTTTCTGAGACAGAGTCTTGCTCTGTCACCTAGGCTGGAGTGCAGTGGTGTGATCTTGGCTCACTGCAAGCTCCGCCTCCTGGGTTCACACCATTCTCCTGCCTCAGCCTCCTGAGTAGCTGGGACTACATGCGCCCACCACCATGCCCCGCTAATTGTAATTTTAGCAGAGACGGGGTTTCACCTAGCCAGGATGGTCTCGATTTCCTGACCTCGTGATCCGCTCCACCTCAGCCTCCCAAAGTACTGGGATTACAGGCATGAGCCACCGCGCTCGGCCAATTTCACCATCTTAAATGAGGAAATACCTCTAGGTGATGTCCTTTCAAGGCATGTTCTCGCTATAGGAAACCTAGAATGTCCATCATCCCTCAATTCTTCTCGCCTCCTCTGCATTCATCCCCAAACCTTGAGAATCATCCTTAAGAACCAAGTGTCTAGTTTTGTCTCTGTTGTACAGTCTGCATATTTTGAACACTCACAGTGCAGGGATGACATGGGGCTGCAGACAGCAGCTAAGCTATACCGCAAATGCAGATTTTACTTTGTATCACCTAGTCAAGATGCACAAGTCTTACTGTAGATAACTTTCCCATTTGTTTTTATTGCTAAGTGGACGTAAGGCAATACCACTTTGCATGTATATGGTGTTTACTTTACATGTAGGCACATGTGAAGGTGAGGGTCTAGATCTGAAGACATAGTCCAGTAGTAGAGGGGAGAGGGACATACAAATAATTACTCTCAGGGCAACAATGATAAATATTTTTTGAGTATGGCAGTAGCTCCAAGACTGATTTTCTGCTTTCCCCCTGCTCTGTTTGGTATCACAGAGAACTATATTCCCTGGATCTCTTGCCCTCCAACTTCTAGGTGTCTCTTCCCTGACTCTAGCTCCTGCCAGATAGACCCTCACTTTCAGGTCTGAGCAAACCCCCTCTGCTCTAGCTCTCAGGAGAAGGCTCTGGAAACATTACCTCCTCCCATTTTTACTCTAGCCCAAGAAGTGGTTGCAGCTTTATGCTGTTGCTAAATGTCTGGTTTCCCTCACCACCCCTATTTGGTTTCCAAGCCCTTCCCTCACCCAAGTAATTATCATCATTCAATTCTTCCAGTAAAAGCTAGGGTAATTCCCACCCCCACCCCCCACTGGTCTCTGACCTATCAAGTGATCATCATCTATTAAACTCTTTGTCTTCCTCTTTCCACAATTATGTGGGTAAGATGATTATATTCCCATTTTTTAGATGAGAAAACAGGCATAGATGTGAAATGACTTGCTCAAGATCATGCAGCATCTGAGAGCAGAGTTGAATGCATAGACTTCTCAAGCCAGAGCTCTTTACCCCTATGCTGTAATGTAATAGCCTTTCAATGGAAAATGCACAAGAGAATGCAAAAAAAAAAAAAAACAAAAAAACAAAAAAAACTCACTGGTAACATTTTGCTGGGGAGGTAACCATGTGGCTTTCAATTAGTAGACAGTGCACAGGTGGCCAATGATGAATGGCAGGAAATAGCCTGGACTTGCTTTAAACCAGTGGTTCCCAAAGTGTGGTTCCCAGATTAACAGCATTCACATCAGCTTCACTTGGAAACCTATTAGAAGTACAAATTCACAGGCTCTACCCCTGACCTACTAACTCTGACACTGGAGCCTAGCAATCTGTTTCAACAAGCTGAGTGATTTTAATGTATACTAAAGTTTGAAGATCACGACTTTAGATCACCTGCTTACTGAAATAGTACTTCTAGTATTTTAACTAAAAACCATTGCCATTAATGAGTGATATGTTACTTTATAATTTATGTTCATAGTATAGGCCATAGAAAAAAGAAAATAGATTGATTTGCAGTTTAGGAGACCCAGCCTGGTCTTTTTATCTGTCTTTAACCAGCTGTGGGAAGCGGGCCAATTCAAGGCACCTTCCAGGCCTCCAACTCCTTATCTGTGAGATAAAGGTTTGGGCCTCTGGGACTCCTTCTAGAGCATATGCTGTGATTAAGTGAGCTGAATGAAGCTTCTCAGTCCCCCAGTTGTCCATTTACAATCTGACCACCAATTTTAACCCACAACTGGTGGTCTTTTATGTTGCCAGTGACTATGGCCAAGTGAAAGCATGCCTAGAATTGGGGTATACTTTTCTTGCTGACATCTTAAACGTGACACTTGAGGTGAATCTAAATTGGTAGCCAAGTTCTTGACAGTGTGGAGTGGAGTGTATTTGGAAATGACACTCTGCCCATCTACCTAAAGCATGAAGTGCTAAGAGAATGTGGCCTACCAAACCCTCTGGGGCATGGTGGGGGGCAGGGAAGTAGAGTCTGTTAAGACCTGATACAGTGTCAGTCAATTTAAGACACCTTTTTTTCCCTGAACTTGTCCCTTAAAAAGTCTATTTAAAAATAAAAATCAATTGCAATATCTTAAATAGATAGAATTGATTACTCACTATCCAAACTTCAGATTATCTTCTCAAAAGATAGCACTTTGTAACCTCCAGTTTGGTATTGCTGTCATAAATCAACTCAACAGAAAACCGCTGAGATGCTTTGGGGGAGGGAGGGTGTGGAGGATAAATGAGTAATCACCAACATGCTAATCTGCATTTTGCTTTCCAGAAGGAAATGAGAAATTCCCTTCTCTCTGTAGCACTCAATCATAACAGTCTGAAGCATAACCTCAGGCTTAACTTGTTAAATAAAATATTCTAAATCTATACCTGTCTTGACAGGTGTAAAGGTTTGGCCTACAATATGAGAACAGGACAGTCAACCTCTAACTACCACCACTAATCACATTAGGAAGAAAGTTACAAGGGAGGTCTATTCATCAACACGACTGCTCATTAGAATTATAGTTTTGACTGTGAAATATACCATACGTTGTAAGACTAACTCACTGGAACCAATTTATTTATGGAGCTCTCATTTCAGAGCTCAGTGATTTATAGTCCAAGCCCTCAGAAACCAGAAAATATAGATAACTTCATCACAATGGAGACAATGTGCTAGTCACTTTGTGCCATATTTACTGTCCTCTAAAAGAGGCCCAGTGCCATGTTCAAACCTATTTAAAATAGTTTTGTTGACAGTGGTGATGATCTGTTTCTTTGGACGCGCGAGGATAAGACATCCGATGAGATGTCTAATGTACTGATTCATTCAAAGCTTTATTGAGCACCTACTATTTGCTTGACACTGTATTTCCCTCTGAAGATCCAGTGATAAGACAGGTGAAATCAAAGATTACAGTCTTCTGGTGAAAGCAAACTCAAACAACTGCCCTCTATCATAAGAGATACAGAGAGGAATGAACATTAAGTCTCAAGTAGGCCTGCATGAGGAACTAGGCCAAGCTTCAGAGAGGAGTTGACATTTCAAATGTTTCCTACTCTAGTAAAACAGGCCCATGTACTCCTGGTGGTTGCTCCTCCCACCAGCCTTCATGGAAGCTGGTTCTATTGAGCCTAGACCATTGCACTTCTTTAATATAATCACTTTTCAGGTGACATGTTTGGTTTTTCAATACTGTCAAAGGCATTATCTCCATTATAAGTTCTCTAGAGTTGAATGTTCCTATCTAAAGTTCCCATGCTGCAGGTGGTTCAGACTGCTGACATCACACACCTCAGCTTCAGGCAAGCCACCTTTCTCCCTGTCCAGGGGCAGATGCCAGGGCCTCAGTTGGCTCTTTACCTTGGCACATTAAATGTGATCTGCATGCAACTGTACTTTTTCCTTTTATTTTAGATGAGAAATTCTCAACCCTAGTTGAACATTAGGATCACCTGGGTATGCATTTAATAGAAAACCTAACTTTTGGAGTCTCTAGGGGTGAGCATTAAATAAGATGTACGGAATGCACCTGCAACATGGCTGGCATTTAATCAATGGAAAGCAATACATATGGTTGTTAGTAAGTCATAAGTCTTGCCTATCAAGATTACATTCCCCAAAACTATCACTTTTGATTTCCTGTCATTTGTAGGATAGGGCTGGCTGGACACATGGTAAACCACCCAAAATGTATAACTTTTAAGATATTTTATATAAGATATTTATGTTTATTCATATCTGTACCTACTTCCAGGAAGTATTTACCTTTTATTGGCTTAGGTACACGACATTGATTTACTCATCATCCAATGGATTAAAAATCACCGATTTATGTGTGATTGGCTGTTCTATTATTCTGAAATATTGTATAACATTAAATACATTAAATGTATTTATAACATTAAATACATTAAATGTATTTATAACATTAAATACATTGTATACATTAATATATATTGTATAACATTAAACACAAGTATGACAAAAAAGTAAAGCCGCGAAATAGACACAAAACAAGTAGGGAAGGAAGAAAGGAAGGGAGATGTTATTGAAAATAAAAACTAATTGTCTCTAAGGAAAATTTAATAATTGAAGGAAAACAAAGCTTCCTATTAGCCAGGCAAAAAAAAGGGGCACACAATGCTTTCATAGTTCCAGTGCTCTGGGAGGAGGAACTTGTCAGTTCAGTGTAAACTGAATGATCCTCTTGCCCTGGACACTTGAGAGGAATCTGTCAAAGAGATCTCTGCAAGCGGTAGCGCCTCTTACACAATGTTCGATTAGAAATGGTTCTTCAGATATATTCTCCATATAGTGCTTTCTTATTCAGTCTGTGGCAGAAGCAGAATATTGTCCTAGAAAGGAGGTTCTGTGACATTGGCTCCAGAACTCTGCTCAAGGTGCATCTTGCCTGTTTCCTAGTACTGTTTGGGCTGCACCCACTTCAACATGCCTGAGAAAGCTGCCCTGCAAGTTCTACAGAAAGAAAGGCCAACAAAATCAGGGCCGCTGTTTATTTGCCAGACTATTCCAGGCCAACAGCTCAGTGGTGAATCTCTCTTCGGGAAGTCCTTGTGACATCTCAGGCAGTGCCAAATCTCAAAGCTGTGGGGGACTGGCCACTCCACTCTCTTATCCAGACATCAGCTTCATCTGGTCTGGAGCCCAACTTCATGTGGCACTATGTTTCATTCATCATTTTCCCCACAGAATATCCTTGTTTCAAGTTCATTTTACTACTTTAAAAATTTTGTCTCTCAAAGATACATTCCAATGATACATTTTAATAACACCCCGTGAAACTGGAAGTTCAAGTTTTCTGGCTTTTTCCCAAGGAGAAAGGTTGTCATCAATATATGGAACTTTTGAGGAATTTCTGCAAAAGTCGGTAATCACAGTAGAATGAAGGAAGTTTTAACTAGCCTATAACATAAAAGGGAAAGTGTCTCTGGTAAGTGGCTGTAAATCCTTAGCAGAACTGCACAGTATATTCTCCCACATCTCCCTAGTTTAGAGAAATTGAGGCTAGGGCTTAGGGTGAACCAGCAAGGGTGCACCGGAAAATGTTCAATCATCAGCTCTTCCACATGTCACTGAACACAGTTGGGAGGAGGTGCACAGTAGCACACCAATATATAGTATTGCCACCATCCAGAAGCAATCGATGAAAAGTAATCTCAGGAGTATTGATAACAAAGTGAAACAATTAGGAAGTGGTGAGTTTTTAGTATTTGATTGTAAGTTTATGATTTAATTTTTAATGATGCCTGTAATTATAATTTATGTGATATTAAGCTTACATCATTTAATGTTTAATAACAGCTGTATATCACAACCAGCTCACAAAATGCCCAAAAAATGTAGCCATTGGCTCTCAGGGTTTGGTCTGAGTTGGCCCCAGCACACCCTGGCAGTTGGTAGGGGCAAAATCTTAAGTTTAAGGATGCTTTGGGAGATGCATTAGATGCCAACGTCCACCAGTTGGCTGTGGACCTCACATCCAGCTTCTGCTTGGAAAGATGTTTGCTAAGAAAAGCAGAAGCAGCTCCATATCAGGTTCCTAACAAAATCAGTTAGGAGGAACAGACTATGTCCTAGCATTGAGGTCTATCACAATAAACATACAAAAAAATTTAGTGCAAGTTCTCCCTTATCCCCTTCGCAGAAAAATGTTTCCTATCTAGTCTAGAAAAATCAAACCTTTTAGAGTTTAAATATTTTTAAATTAAAAACTTTAAATTATTAAAAACATACATATAATTCCTCACCCCTCTCCAATATCTGGGGTTAAAGGATTTGAACAAAGACTCATATAATCTCAGGCAAAATTCATATGGATTCTCATTACTCAGTCACACAGTAACCTCCTTCCTGCTGCAGAAGCTTTACAGCCAATCACAAGGCATATGAAATGTTTCAGTAATTAAAATGAAGGGTTGGAACAAATGTCTCCCATACAAAACAAATTGGCTCCAGGAAAAGGGGGAAAAGTCAAATCAATGTCTCTGAAACTTGAGAAACTTGTACTTATTAATAGGAAAAAGTTTTGAGCTCAGTTCTAATTGCTATCACATGAAACACTATTAGCACATTTAAAAATGGAGGGTTATCAGTAAAAGACAAATTGGATGCTACAGAGACAAATTAGTAAAATAGAATTTACAATTCAAGATATCCTCTCAGAATACAGACACAAGAGAAAAGAGATGACCATGATAAGTAAAGAGACGACCTAGAGAATAGATTGAAAAGATCTAATACATGCACAGTAGGAATTCAGGAGACAACAGAGCAGGTCGAGAAGTACTAATCAAAGAACTGATAGAAGAAAATTTTCTTGAGCTAAATAAGGATTCAGCCTACACATATCAAGGACCCACTGAATAGCATAAAATAATAAGACCCAAATTGCTTGGTAACTTTTCTTAGGGTTCAAGGAAAAAATTTATAAGTAACCAAACAAAAACAGGCTACTATTACAAAAAAAAATTTTTAAGCCAAGTGCAGTGTGGCACATGCCTATAGTCCCAGCTACTTGGGAGGCTGAGGTGAGTGGATCACTTGAGCCCAGGATTTCAAGTCTAGCCCGGGCAACAGAGCAAGACCCCATTTCTTAAATTTAAAACTTTTAAAAAGGGTTAATAATGACTTTCCTTCATAGCACTTAATGACAGAAAAAGGATTGTGACAACAGCTATATAAGCCAAATAATTGTTTATGTTTGGAGGCAACAAAAATTTAAGACATAATGCTAAAGAGTGACCACTTTTACCTTTTCAGAGAAAAAAAAACCTAAAAATCTTCCAGCCAAATGAAAAGCAAACAAAAAGAACACAAGTAGAAGGAAGTTGTCTTCTAAAAATGGTAGAGAACAATGATAGCAGTAACGGAACCAATATCCAAATAATAGTTAACATATTTATGAAAAATAATGAAAGAAAGTATTGAATGAGAATATATGTAAAGATAAATTAAGATTTAAAAAACTAAGATGGATGTAAAAGTTCACATTATTCTAATAATCCTGAGAGCTGGGAGAGAGATTAGGCAAGTGTGTCAATATCAAGGAGCAATGATGCTTATTGGTACATTCCTTTTAATACTGAAATTAATCTAAATGACTTATTGAATAAATAATGGTATAGTATAAGTCAGAAGGATACCATCAGCAATTAAAAAGTTATACATTCATATCCTGTTTATTGGCATGTAAATAAATCTATGTTTATTCAAAATATGTTTTTAAACAATGAAAAAGTATTCCATTTTATTCAACATATGTGTATACATTTATATCTTATAGAGTATGTTTATGACAATTCTGGAAGTCTATTGGGTTTAGTTAATAAAATTACATGGTTAATTTTTTGGAATGTATGTTTTTCCTCAGCAAGCATGGAACACTCACAATTTAAAAAGTTAAAAGCAAATGTCTAAGAAAGCACAGGAGTGGTAAACTTTAATTGGGAGTGTCAGAAAGTCTTTGATGAGATACCGTAAATAAGTGAGGGAAAAGATTTTGAAAGGCAACTGGACTGCAGCAGGAAGAAAGGTGTGGAGGGGTAGGAATGTGTGTGTATGTGCGTGTGTGTGTGTGTGTGCTCGCATGTGCGCATGCAGTTACAGCCTCAGATCCAATCACATACCTGAAGAACCAGTAACTGAGTTACTGTGAGGGAATTTATGAGTTCAAGAGCACATTCAGATGGTACCTTCCAGGTTTCTTCCTGACACTATCTTTGTCCTACCTCAACTTTCCCTTCTAGCCCCCATCCTTTGCGGATGGTAGAGACAGCACATAACAAAATGGTCTTACCAGAAAAGAGTTTCCTGCCCTGGAGTTTTCCACAGTGTGCCTTGAAGTCCAAACTTCTTTAGAACTTGCCAAAGTCCAAGCCAGTTTACTCCATACAATGGCAACCCTGAACCCTTCACTGAATCTAAAGGTCATTGTTTAAAGTTTTCATCTTCTTGCCTTACATAATTCTTGTATCTTCTGCTGGGGGTGGGCGGATGGGGAGATCATAGTGATTTTTAGCTCAAAAATCTGCTTAAAGGGCTTAAAAATAACAAAATGCTGTAAGTTATTTACACACTCCAGGCAAACTTGTTTCGAGGAATCTTTCTTAAGGAGCCTCCTTAACAGGTAATGCAGCTTTGAGAGATGACATTCCCATCTGATAGATGTAACGATTGGATTCTAGAGTTAAGCAGGCATCCCTATGGTGGCATGTAAAGATGGATATAATATCTGATCACTATAATGATGATAGTAGTAATTTCCACTCAGGCTAGTAAATGCTTACTATACACTAAGCACTTTGCATATGTTACGTTGTTTAATTTTTATTGCCCTCAACTGAAAGATGAGGAAGCTGAAGCTTAAGTAGGTTATGCAGCAGGCTCAAAGTTATGTAGTTGGTTTGTGGCAGAGCTGGGACTCAAACATAGGTCTATCTAGTCCAAGAGCCCTCGATGTGACACATCATGTTGTGCTGCCCCTAATTATACAAAATGGCCCAGCCATGTATCACATCTTAGGGATCAGGGACCTGTGACAACCTTGTCTTTAGAGATATGGATTCAGTGATAAATTCTTGGTATGTCCACTCTGGAATGCTATTCTTCATCTCATCTGCTACATTTCCACCTATTCAAGCACTCCCCGTTGACCCCAATTCCACCAATCGAGCCCTTCCACACCTCTCCAGCTCTTGCTGAATTGACCTCACTGATCTTTCAGTGCATTTACTCTCTAACAGTCTCATTTGGCCTTAGTCTTCAACAGGAATAATCAGTAAATACGAGAAAAGCCACCTAAAAGTGGCTTAAATGACTACTACTAAAAGTCTGGAGGTATTGGTTTTGTTGCTGGAATTGGTTTGGTAGTACAACAAGGCCATCCAAGACTGTGGTTCCTTCTATGTTTTGCTCTGTGTCTGGGATTCTCAGCCAAATGTTAATTGTTTCATGAGCACAAGGTGACTGCCCCACTTCAGCCATCACATTTATATTCAGGCAGGAGGGAAAAGGAGCAGTGCCAGTGAGCTCTCCTTTCACACCTTTCTCTTTTATAAGGGAAAGGAAACTTTCTGAACTGCCTCCAGGTGACTCTACACCTCATTGACCAGGACTGGGTTATGTAGTCACCTCTAGCTTCCAGTGAGGCCAGGAAAGCAAATAGCTCACTTCTTCTGCGTCTATACTGGGAAGTGGGCAGGGAGAAGGTACTGAATGCCTCTGGGCCAGACTGTCAATAGTATCTGCCATTGTTGTATTTTTCAGCTTTTTCTTTAACACTTTACCACCCCTAATAGACTCTTCATTGTGCCTCTCTGCTTCTCACCATTACCTCAGAGTTCTGGGGCACATTGTTGGTATTGTATAAATATCTGCAAAATTTAATTAAGTACAAAATACATATCCTAGAAATATAAGGAGCATTCTTTTGATGCTTTATTTGATAAAGTTTTGACTGAGACACAACCTTTGAGTTGTGAAAATACATTGAGAAAACCTGTGAGAGAGTGCATCGTGACTTCATTGTATTTTCCCACTGAGGAAAAAAAATACAACGAATGGTGCAGAAAGGAGGTTGCTGGGCTCAACACCTTTTGTTTTGGCCACCTTTTCTATCCATTTCTGTGATGGCTGACCCCTTACAGAGGCTGAGCAGGAAAAGGCACAGGAAATTAGGCTTACATTTGCTTTTCATTGGCAAGACTGATTACAGGTCTGCTGGGGTGGAAATTTTAAACTATTGACTTTATTTCTGTCTTATAACAAGCACAGTGAGGGATGGCCATGAAGCTGCTGCCTTAGTGCACCTGAAGCTTTTCTGAGCTTCTTTGCTAAATCTTAACTCATTAAGTGTTTACAGCATTTCCTTGCCTCCTCACACCTATTACCTGTGCTCATCCTGCTCTTCCAAATGGCCTTTGGAAAGATGCATTTTGACATCCTATATTCA
Organism: Theropithecus gelada; assembly: GCF_003255815.1. Lineage (NCBI taxonomy): Eukaryota > Metazoa > Chordata > Mammalia > Primates > Cercopithecidae > Theropithecus > Theropithecus gelada. The sequence goes on from NC_037673.1 coordinate 65,512,425, forward strand.
GAGAACAGAATGAGATACTGGGCTGAGAAACAGCCTGAATGTTAGCCAAAGTATTTTCCTAAGATAGTACTTCCAACTTACAGCAACATTCTCAGAACAATAAATCTAATGACACCTGCAGTAGCAGCTTATCAAATGGCCTGTAAGATGGCTCCTGATATTCTGATTTCTGGTGTTCATGTTCCTGTGTACTGTAAAGGGCCAACTTACATGGCCAAGGGAAGGCCTGCTGAGGGAAGCCTGCTATAAAGTCATGAGAACACCAAAACAGCTCTATGGAGAGGTCCACATGGTAAAGGACTGAGACCTCTTGCCAAAAGCTAGCATCTACCTGCCACCACATGAGTGCACCATCTTGTAAGTGGATCTTCTAGCCACAGTCAAGGTTTCAGACGACAGCCCTGGAAATCATCTTGACTTCAACCTCATGAGGGTTCTCAAACTAAAGCTGTCAGCTAAACTGTCCTCAAATTTCTGACCTAATGAACTTGTGTGAGATAACACATTTGTTATTTTAAGCCACTAATATGCTCACCATCTCAGTATTCATTATGTCAGTTGATCCTCATCACTGCCTAATATGAAGTAGAAAGAATCAGTGTAACAATCTACACTCCACTGATGAGAGCACACTGGCTCTCATCACACTGGCACATGGTCAAGATCGTGTTGCTAATACATGTTGGGGTCTGGCCAAGGGCCCTGGTTACCTGACTTCTAATTGGAACGTTTTCTACTGTGGCCCTCTGCTATACCAGTGAGGCATAAGGAAAATGACAGAGTCCTCATTTAATTCCCTGCCCCAGAGCAATGGATCACTAGCTTAATAGAATGAGTTTTATTCAAGTTGACACCAGCTTGGATCTCTAGGCCCTCACTGGGATCAAAGATAAAGTCTTCCTCTGATCATCTTTCTCTCCAAAGAAGGTTTTGAAGTAACGAGGGGAAGACGACTACTCTAGATGCTTGGTCTCAGCTCATGGTTACATTTGTGGTATGTCACTCTCACACGGTTCAAGACCTTCCCAGGTATTTGGAGTAAAGTTTTGGATAGAAAAGAAACTCCCATACTTTCCATAACTCCTCTTCCTATCTTTTCCCCATCATAGCTTTTTTTGAATACCACCCTCCACTTCTAGAAGATCTCTGGTTTCAGGAGATAAAAAATATTATGTGGCCACTAAATTATGTTCACACTTCAAATTCTTTGCTTAGAGGGAAGCTCTCCAGGCTTTAAATGTTAACCATGTTTACTCAGCACAGACCACATCAAGGAAAGGACCATAGATATAAGAGCTTTAAGCAACCCCTTTCTTCAGGACAATAAAACAGGAATTAAGTTGGGCATATAGGTGATAGCAAGCTATTCTGGCCACCTTTCTGCAGTTGAGATCTGCCACTGTGGTAGGGAATGTCCAGCCAAATCCTGCTGGCCAATATCAAGTCAAATCCCCCACTGGTCCACTTTTCCAATAGGCAGGCTTCCTTTCATATTCACATACAGGAGTGGAGCAAATACCTAGGGTCAAATGGGGCTTCAACTTTTCTAATGCACATTGCCTTTGGATAATTACAAGCTGTCACAGTTGGAAAAGTTCTTAGCAGTATAGCTCAACCATTGCATTTTACAGATTAAGAAGCCCAGGACTAAAGAGTAAAAAGAAGCACCTAGGGTTGATGACAAAGCAGGACTATAGCTTCCACACATCTCATGGCCTCACCTGTAGCCTACTCACCTTGCTAACACACAACTCAGAACACTTCCTCTTCTACCATCCCTCTGCCTAAAGCTCAGTTTGAAGATTGACTGCATCAGGGGTTTGGAGTAACCTGCCCTTGGTCTCTCCTTAATGGAAATCAGTGTATGGCAGATGCATCTGACCAATAACTTAATGTAAGCCTACCTCAAGAATGACCCTATAGTCAAGAAGAATGTGCGCTTGGAGTTCTAAGCCTAAGGAATCTAGGAGTGGCCAACCCAGGGATTCGTTTGTCTAGGAAGAACATCTGAACCTCCGGCCCATCCCATGGAATGCAGGTCATACAGGGGATTGAGGCTCTTTGTTTCAGGTCCAGTGAAGGTTATCAGGTGGAGTTTGCTAGGGTGAGGGTGCTAAGTGAAAAGCTATATAAACCGCATGCTTTTTACAAAGGGTAGTGGTTCTCCTGTCCAGCCCACTGCTGCTGCATCACCCTGTACATCAGTCCCCTCAACTTATATCTTGTTCACTGGCTCCTGGTCTCTTTTTCAGCCTCTTGAACATGATGCCATCCCTATTGAAGTCAATAAGGGTCTGGCACGAAGATCAGCTACAGTATTCTGGAGTAACACATACTAAACATTTTTACGTAACCCCTCCGTGACTCAGTTTCTTCATCTATAAAATGGGTACAATAGTGTGTTGAGATATTAGAAGGATTAAATGAGAAAAAAATATGTGAAGAGCCTGACGCCAGAAAACTCCCAGTAAATGTTAGCCATCGATAAGAATAGTCACAAAGAACTTCCTAGAGAGTAGCAAATATTTACCATGAGGGAAGGTGGTCTTTTAAGAGGGCATTAGTCTTTCAGGGGGAACAGCAGTTCTCAAACTTTGGCCAAGCATTAGAATCACCCAGATGGCTTGCTATAGATTGATGAGTCCCACCCTCAGAGTTGCAGGTTTGGTAGATCTCAGAGTCCAAGAATCTGACTTTCTAATAAGTTCCCAGGAAACTACACATTGAGAACCTCTGGTGTAGAACATTGGGAAACAGGAGAGAGGTGTTTTTTGTTTTGAGACAAAAATTTCACTCTTTTTGCCCAGGCTCAAATACAATGGCACGATCTCAGTTCACTCCAACCTCTGCCTCCTGGGATCAAGCGATTCTCCTCAGTCTTCCGAGTAGCTGGGATTACAGGCACCTGCCAATTTTTGTATTTTTAGTAGAGACGGGGTTTCACCATGTTGGCCAGGCTGGTCTTGAACCCCTGACCTCAAGTGATCCGCCCACCTTGGCCTCCCAAAGTGCTGGTTATAGGTGTAAGCCACTGTGCCCAGCCCATGAGAGAGTTTTGAAGACATATCAGTATCAGTTCTTTCAGAGCAAACCATACCATACTGCCTTACAAGGGCTTCTGTCACTCAAAAATGAAGCCCTCATCAAAAGTTGAGCTGGCCATGTGATATTACCAGATGGCTGGATCAGGCCAAGGTGAGAAGAGCCAAAGCCATTTTTAGGGGAGGATAGGAGGAAACAGCCAACAAGTGGGAGAAGGTGGGTGGACAGAATGAGCAAGATGAAAAAAGGAAAAGGAGAACTAGACCAACGTGTTACATTGAATTCTCCTGCACAGCTGGAAAAAAGCCTTTACCTTCCCAAGTCCCCAGAGAAAGCAGCCCTAGGTCAGCTGTTTGATAACAAGGTAGACATGAAGGAAACAGATTGCAGGGTCAGTGAGCTCTTTGGGCTACCCACCTATCACCAGCACTCCCTTCAAAGCAGGCACAGGGCTGGGGCAGGCCCTTAGGCCTTAGATTTCCCCATCGCTGTCTTTCAGCCTTAGCTCTTCCACAGGCCTGCTGGACTGCCTCCAGGTGCGGCTGTGGGCACCTGCCTAGAAGAAAGGATGCGGGAACCTCCACTATTCCCCTGTCCCCAACTGCAAGCCCCACCCCAGGCTTGCCCACCTCGACTTACCTCAGTAGCATTTTCTCCCAGGAGGATAGCTGAAGCAAGCCGGCCTGAACCCATGGCTTTTTGTTGAAAAGCCCCAGGGGCATTTGTGGGTAGTGACCACGTCTTAGCACCAACTGGCTAAGTAACAGTGGCAGGCAGGCTAGCCTCAGATGCCACATCCATAACGTGACGTGAATAAAACCCTCCCCTGCTGTTATCCCAGGGAGGGAGTATGAAGCAGTGAACTGTTCAAAGAAATTGCCTCAGGATAACAGGTGTGAGTTAAATGCCAGCCATGAGTGATTCATCCTGGACTCTCCAAGAGAAGTGAAAGAGAGGGAGAGGGGAAGGGGAAAAAAAAAGGAGGAGAAAGAAATAAAAAATTTTTAAAAATCTAACTCCACCTATATGTGAACATCATTCCCACTCACTCCAGCCTCAAAAATAAGTCTTTGGCTTGCTGTATGGCAGACACACCTGACAGGAGTCACTTAAGCATACCCCGAGAATGACCCTGCACAGCAGATGCATCTGAATGTGTGTTTGGAATTCCAAGCTAAGGAATACAGAAGTGGCCAACTCAAAAAGTCAGTCCTTATCTTTGAGGAACATCTGAACCGTCTTGTCCCCTGGCACGTGGGCCTCACAGAGGATTGGGGCCCCGTGTTTTGGGTTAAATGAAGACGGTCAGGTGAAAGTTGTTAAGGGAGGGTGCTAAGTGAAAATGAAATATAAACGGAATGCTTTCTTTTTAAAAATTATTTATTTTAGAGATAGTCTCTAAAGACTGAAAGGGGCAAAAATGATGAGTGGAGTCTGGGATCGCAGGCTGGGTTATCTGTTTTTCAATGAAACCATGGCTCTGTAAATTGTAATGATAGTGATGCAAACTATTTTGTTCATAAAAATGTGAATTGTGTGATGGGACAATTAGTGTCCCATATTGACCAATGTACATCCGTCTGCAAATTCTTTCAGCGTTCCTGAAGGTCTTTAGGAAGGTCTTTAGCCTGCTCTGTCACCCAGGCTGGAGTGTACTGGCGTGATCCGAGCTAACTGTAGCCTCAAATTCCTGGGCTCAGGCAATCCTCTTGCCTCAGCCTTTGAGTAGCTGAAACTACAGGTGTGTGCCATCACACATGGGTTTTTTTTTGTTTTTTTTTTTTTTTAGTTTTTAGATATGAGGTTTTGCTACATTGCCCAGGGTGGTCTCGTACTCCTGGCCTCAATCAATCTTCCCGCCTTGACCTCCTAAAATGCTGGGGCTACAGGCACGAGCCACTGTGCCCAGCCTCTACGGCATGCTTTCTGCAGGAGGCGGTGGTTCTCCTATCCAGCCCACCACCACTGGATTGCTCTGTAAGTAAGTTCCCCTCCATAAACCCTATGTCTTGCTCGCTGGGTCCAACTCTCTTCTTCAGCCTCTTGCACCTGGTGCCATCCCTAATGAACTTAATAGGAGTCTGGCCCCACCCTTTTGCTCCCAAGAAAGCCTTCCAAAGAGTGAGGGATCCTGAGGGATTTTAGAGGGACAGCCAACTTGATTCTGCCCGAGATGCACTGCACATTCTTGCTCTCAAGACAATCTCCCTGTCTGGCTAAAAGCAACTATTTTTAGGATGGTGCTGAAGAGTTTTGGGTGTGTCAGTCCAGTTATTTTCTTAGAGGACCAACCAGCTCAGTGGAATGGATAAGCCAGCAGTATGGTGTAGTTGGCCCCGAAAGAACTGACACTTTCTCAAAATTCTCTCACTCTCTAATGTTCTACACCAGTGATTCTCAAAGTGTGGTTTCCTGGGAACTTGTAAGAAAGTCAAATTCTTGGAGGCTACTGAGGCATACTGAATCTGAAAGTCTAACAAGCCATCCAGGTGATTCTGATTCTCAGTCAAAGTTTGAGAAGCACTGTTCCACCTGAAAGCCTAGTGCCTTCCAGAAGACCACCCAAAAGGCCTGTGCTCCTCGAACTTTCACATGTATACAAAGCACCTCAGATCTTGTTAATCTTCAAGATTCAATTCAGAAAGTCTAGGTGGGTCCTGGGACCTGATAGCGCTATCAAGCTGCAGGTGTTGTGCATGTTCCAGTCTCTTGACCTCGTTCTCAGGAGCAAGGGCCACAGCCGTGATTTGCATAAGAATTCACGTGAGACTTATCTGGGGAGACCTTCAGAAGTGATCTAGAATTGCATCCCCGCATTGGCAGGTTCCAAAAAGTTCCCAGGTGATTCTAAGGGGAGTGAAAATTGCCGCCTACACGTTCAGCTTTATCGCACTCAGTTGACAAAGCTTTGATTCCTGCTTTTACAGCCACCCAGGAGTATATGCATTTTAAGTTGCTACCTGATCATTGTAAATGAATATCAATGAAGTAGTTACCTAGTGATGCAGGGGTGGAGAGAACGCAGGTGGTTAAGAAGGGTGGAAACTGTTCTGAGGTGGAAGTCTACAAAGGAGGGGCTCTGAGGATCCAAGGGAATTTTTTCATTGTAGAAGGTATCGGGAAACATTTCAAAAGACTGAAAGGGGCAAATACAATGACTGGAGTCTGGGATCGCAGGCTGGGTTATCTGCTGTTCAATGAAACCATGGCTCTGTAAATTGTAGAGTACTGATGATAGTGATGCAAACTATTTTGTTCACAAAAATGTGAATTGTGTGATGTACTCAATTAGTGTCCCATATTGACCAATGTACATCCATGTGCAAATTCTTTCAGCATTCCTGAAGGTCTTTAGATGTGTGGGAATTTTCAGTTTTCCTTTGAAACAGTGGTATCATTTTAACTGTTCCTTAATGAGTTAAACTAAATCTGTGATACGTTTATTTTATATTTATATGCAGGTCATGGCTTTAGCACTAAAACAAAGCCCTTAACAAAGAGCATGACGTTCATTGGGTAGTTGTAGCAGGCTGCATAATGACCCCCCCCCCCCAAAAAAAAAAGATGTCCATGGTCATAATCCCTAGAACCTCTGAATATGGTACTTTTTTTACTAAGAGAGTTTTTTGGATGTGATTAAATTAAGGATCTTTAAATGGAAAGAATATCCTGGCTATTTGGTGGGGGAGGGGGGAGCGGAACGTAATCACAAGAGACTATGTAAGAAACAGGAGGATCATAGTCAGGAGATACGAGGACAAAAGCAGAGGGTAGAGTGATGAGCAGTGGGGCCACAAGCCAAGGGTTACAGGAGGCCTTGAGGAGCTTGAAAAAGCAAGGACACATTCTCCCTGAGAGCCCCCCAGAGGAATGCTGCTCTACTAACACCTTGCATTTAGCTCATAAGAACCATCTTAGACTTCCGACCTTCAGACGTTAAGGTGATAAACTTGTATGGTTGTAACTAGTTGCAGCAGAAACAGAAAACTATAAGAGTAATCAGAAAGCTGCTTTCCATGCCCCCTGAAGGTGTTGAGTTTGCATGGGCATGTTTGCCATTGTCTTTGACATGGAATGATGCCTCAAGCTGTGCTCCTGCCTCTGGCTTTTGATGGCTGACATAAGCTTTGACTTATCTACTCTCTGACTTGGTGTTCCAGGTTCCAGACTGAACCAATAAACGCCAACACACCTCTGATGACCTTAAAGTTAATAACCTCTTCTTTCCCCTCTCAGTCACGCTTACCAAAGTGACACTACAGTACTGAGGTTTAAACTCTCAATTCTTGGAGGCTCTCTGAAGCATTCCTCAGTCTTCTCTCACCTTGTAAAACTATTATTCTTGTCATTTTAAAATAGGGAAATCAAAAGACTACAGTAGAAGTGACTCACCAAAGGTCAGCAAGTGAACCTCACTCATCCTCCCAAGGAGTTCAGCAGCCTTGGACTCCTTATTTAATGACTCTCCACACAGATTTCAATCTTTGAAGGAATGAACTGCAAAATGCTGCTTGGTCCCTGAACTTGACCTTCTTATTCTCATGTCCAAATCCAGAGATTTCTTTTATTTTTCCAAACACTATCGGAGCTTTAGAACCCTTCACTTCTTCCTCACTTATGAAAGCAGCACAGAAACGCCTACATGTTTGTCTTAGTTTCTTAGGGCTGCTATAACAAAACACCTAGAGCAGGTAACTTATAAACAGGATACATTTATTACTCACTGTTCTGGAAACTGGAAAGTCCAAGAATGAGACACCAGCAGAGTTCAGTGTCCGGTGATCTATCCCTCTTTCTTCGTGTCCTCACTTGACAGAAGCGGGAAACGGGCTTCCTCAAGCCTCTTTTATAAAGTCACTAATCCCATTCACAAGTGTGGACCCTATGACCTAATCACCTCCTAAAAGCCCCACCTCTTAATACTACCACAGTGGGGATTGGGTTTCAATGTGAATTTTGGAAATACATAAACATTCAAAACATAGTATTGCTGTAGCAAACACTGCAACAAGAGAATTGCAAAGAAACGTAACCCTTAACCCTTGGGCGTTCACAATTTAAAACATGGACAAGATAGGTCACTGAGCCTAAAATAAACATTCAATGGTGAATAGACACAAAAGAATTTACCCATTTAGGTCATGGATAAGTGCACAAAGGGCAGGGAGCCAGGCTAAGTGAATAGCTGGGGTGGGGAAGGAGGGAGGAGGACCTCAAAGTCCCAAGTCCAGATAAGAACAAGTAAGGAACTAATCTCTGGTGGTCAGTGCTGGGTGCAGTTTTGTGGAGGGAGTGGCATTTCAGGGACATCAATGAACACCTTCTGAGGGGGCAGTAAGTAAGAGAAGCTCTACTCTAGACACCTGGAATTCAGTGGGTCCATAGGAGGACAGCCTAGAGTAGAGAAGTGCTAGCCTGAAAAGCTTCACAGCAGAACGAGTCAGCAGATGCTGTGTGCTGCTAATAGGAGCCCTACAGACAGCCCTCTCCAGGAGAAACACAATCAAGTTCCAGCTGTATCAGCTATTACGGCTGTTTTTCAGCCAATTGCACCTAGAGTGAGCTGGAAAAGGTACCAATTAGCTATTTTGATTTAGCAACACTCACGAAAGCAACCTGAGTGAGCTCCGTGTATCTCCAATCCCAACTTGTGGTTTTCCTCATCTAGATGAGTAGACAGATGACAGGGCTGCAGAAAACCCCATCATCCTCAGGCCTGTAAATCCACACACTCTCACCACAAAGACGCTAAGAGGACCATGCCAAGGCCTGAACAATTCATCAGGAGAAATCCGCAGGTTGTCCCCTTGTCCACCTTCAAAGAAACAGGGCTAGAAGGGGGACTATTTTTGCATATCTGAACACAGGAAAGCTAATGACAATATAATCGAAACAAACCTATTTTTAATAGCAACATTAACAGGAAGCTTCATTCTCTCTCTCTCGCTCTCTCTCTCTCTCTCTCTCACACACACACACACACACACACACACATCCTTGTTGCCTTCCTCTTACTTCACAGGAAACACAACTCATTTAGTGTCTTTTTCTAGGCATGGTGAACTGGAATGCAGCTTCAGGGTTGGTGTAGTTAGAAAGCCTCCCGAAAGCTCCCTTGTCAGGGATCTCTCTTTGCCCTACCTGCTTGCTCGCCCTTCCTTCCCTCCCTCCCTCCCTCCCTCCCTCCCTCCCTCCCTCCCTCCCTTCCTTCCTTCCTTCCTTCCTTCCTTCCTTCCTTCCTTCCTTCCTTCCTTCCTTCCTTCCTTCCTTCTTTCCTTCCTCCCTCCCTGTCTCTTTCTTTCTTTTCGTTCCTCCCCTCCCTTCCTTTCCTTCCCTTTCTTTCTTTTTTTGAGACAGGGTCTTTACTCTGTTGCCCAGGCTGGAGTGCAGTGGTGTGATCATGGCTTACTGAAGTCTTGATTGACCCCCTGGCTCAAGTGATCCTTCTGCCTCAGCCTCCCAAGTAGCTGGGATTGCAGGCATGTACCACCATGCTTGACTATTTTTTTACTTTTTTGTAGAGATGGGGTCTTCCTATGTTGCCCAGGCTGGTCTCAAACTCCTAGGTTCAAGTGATCCTTCTGCCTTGGCCTCCTAAAGTGCTGGGATTACAGGCATGAGCCACTGCTCCCTGCCCTGCTTTCTTTTAAATTACATTTTTTTCTTATCAAAGTAATACATGAACATAATTTAAAAAGTGAAATGATAATGGATAAGATGCATCAAACGCATCCTATGTGCCAGACACCAAAATAAATGTTTTACAAGGATAGTCTCAGTTAATTCTCAGCACACCCTATGAGTTGAGTACTATCTGTGTCATCCCCACTATATTGATGTTAAAACTGACTGAGGCACACAGAGAGCATCAGTAACTTTCTTAAGGTCACAAGTTACTAAGTTGGTAAGTAGTGGCATTAGAATTTCAACTCTAGCAGTTTTGCTTGGGTGTGGCAGCACACACGTGTGGTTCTAGCTACTCGAGAGGCTGAGGTGGGAGGATCATTTGAGCCCAGGAGTTCTAGGTTGTAGTACACTAAGATCACACCTGCGAAAAGCCACTGCACTCTAGCCTGGACAAAAAATGCTACCAAGTCTCTTCTAAAAAAAAAAAAAAAAAAAGACATGGTATTATGATATTCTCCTTCAAGAAACTTTGTAATAAAACTATAGATTCCAAGGGCACACACACATACACAGACACACACACACACCCTTCACTGTCCTACTCTTCAGAGGCAGCTACTTTCAATTTTCTGAGGTGTATCTTTGGTATGTACTACTGTACTTGTAAACAATATTTGTATACTAACATATCTTGGTTTATAACTTTGGCATAATCTATTTAATTTTTATTATGGTAAATGAGCATTTTAGCTCTCATATCCTTCTCTATAATTATCACCACAACTTTTTCTTAAATTCATAATCAGTGTTTTTATTATTTTTGATGATGGTTCATTTCTGAGTTAAGTGATGTACACTGTCTACATTTCCCATCTTACATAAGTTTTTGTTTTTCCTGGACTTTTGTTACTTAATTTTGGTTTGCTTAGGTTATTATTTTTTAGTCTACAGCATGTCTTCCTATCGCTATGTACAATGGCTTTCAATAGAACTTTTTACATCTTCAAACTCCTCAGACAACTGTGTTTGAATATCTTTTTCTGAGGACGTTCCTCCCAGGACCCTCTGTTCTGCTCCACTTGAGGCTGACAGGTCCTTTTCTTTTTGGGACAGGGTCTCACTCTGTTGCCCAGGCTGCAGTGTAGTGGCATGATCTTGGCTCACTGCAGCCTTGACCTCCAGGCTCAAGTGGTCCTCTGATTGTTCTTTATTCTTGTTGCACAGCTGTTGTTTGGGGACTTCCCTTTGCCATCATCCTGGGATTTCCCTCTTACCTCCTTCCTGTGTGGTCTCCGGTTTCCTAAAATCCCTGTCTTCCTCTCTGTTAGGTTAGTCCCTGTTTTGGTCAGTACATCATCCAAGAGTTTCCTGACAAAAGAGATGGGAAGGTAACTTGTTTCTCCAGAAGTATATTTTTCTAACTGCAGGATGAGGGTGGAACTCAGGGGGTTTAAGTAGTTTTTATGTAGCTTTTAACCACACCCCCTTCCATTTTTTTTTTCATATCCCCTGCCCCCAGTCTCCTCCTATATTTTACAATACGTGATGTTACCAATTTTGATGCCTTTCTACAGTCCCACAGATGAATTGATTTAATTCAGTTCTTCCTCTATAGATTCCTAGTTTTTTTCTTGTACTATTTAGCTAAGTCATTTAGCAATCTTCCATTTGCTTTTTGTCACCTTATCTGGTGTTTCAGGGTTTTATTTGGCTTCTAGTATCATGAGAAAGAAAGTGATGCTGATTTTTGTAATTCTTGTTATTAAGGGAGCGAGTTTTGAGATGAAAGTGGGCTTTGCCATCGTTACTCTGCTGCTGGTAAACCCTATGCCCTTTGATCACCAGGTGTTCTACAGAGTTGATATCAGGCAAGGTTGATCCTAAAATGACAAATGTTCTTTACTCAATTTAAATGTCGTATAAAGCCAGCTCATTATTATCTCTCTGGTCAATTGATGTCCTGAAGGCCTAGGAATTGGGATTGTCTTATCAAACCTCAACATGCAGGCCTGCTTTTGTCCAGCTGCAAGTCCACTTTGACCCTAGTGGGATGCTCTTTCTCAGTCCTTGGATAGATGCAAATCAAACTCTCAAGTGCTTAACAATCACTTAGTGTACTTATTCAAGAAGAAAGCAAGGAAGGAAGGAAGGAAGGATGGAAGAGGAAGAGGAAGAAGAAGGAGAGGGAGAGAAAGAGGAAGAGGAAGTAGAAGCAGCAGCAGCAGAAGCAGCAGAAATGGATGATAGAAGAGGAAGAAGAAGAGGAGGAGGAAGAGCTGGAGGAGGAAGAGGAGGAGGAGGAGGAAGAAGAAGAAGAAGAAGAAGAAGAAGAAGGAGGAGGAGGAGGAGGAGGAGGAGGAGGAGAAGGAGGAGGAGGAAAGAAAGAAAGAAAGAGAGAGAGAAAGAGAGAGAGAGAAAGAAAGAAAGAAAGAAAGAAAGAAAGAAAGAAAGAAAGAAAGAAAGAAAGAAAGAAAGAAAGAAAGAAAGAAAGAAAGAAAGAAGAAAAAGAAGAAATCAATTCCCAGGGCTTCTGAATCAGTAGGATTCAGGTATTTACATATTTTAAAGTGCCCAGGCAAGTGGTCCTCAGACTGCACTTTGATCAACACTTCTGACAGCTTTACTCACATGCAAATAATGGGGTGCTGCGCTCTCTCTCTGCAACCCTGTCAGTCCTCCCTTTTGCTTTACTTCCTATTTGATTAAAAAAACTAAAGTTATTGCTTAATGATAACATGGTAGTATGTTTGTAAAATAGTCACTTGCCAGGTGTGGCGGCTCATGCCTGTAATCCCAGCACTTTGGGAGGCTGAGGCAGGAGGATCACTTGAGGTCAGGAGTTTGAGACCAGCCTGGCTAACATGGTGAAACCCCCATCTCCACTAAAAATACAAAAATTAGCTTGGTGTGGTGGTGCATGCCTGTAATCCCAGCTAGTTAGGAGGCTGAGGCACGAGAATTGCTTGAACTTGGCTACAAGTTCAAGCAGCAGTGAGCTGAGATTGTACCACTGCACTGCAGTCTGGGAGACAGAGTGAGACTGTCTCAAAAAAAAAAAAAAAAAATCACTTGTCGGTCTTGTTCTATAACCATGTTACAATTTCTTCTTATATATAATTATTATTTTTAAGTTGTGGCTTGACTCTAGGGCCCAATATTTCCAATGAACACTTGAGAAGTTCTGGAAACAATAATAAATAAACATCGATTGAGCACTTACTATACGCCAGGCATTATTCTAAATGCTTTAACATTACTCACTTAATTTCACAGCCCTACAAGGTAGGTACTATTATTATTCTGATTTTATAGGTAAGGAAATTGATGATTAGAGGGTTAAACAACTTAGCCAGATCACACAGCTAGTAAGATGAAGTGCTGGAAGTGGCTGAGTTATAAAGAGCTGCAGAACCTTTTGACAATGATCAAGGAGTGGAGGAAGGCACCAGATCCAAGCAGAAATGCCTCATCAACTTCTATAGGCAGTCGGCTTCCTGACCACCACATAGGTGTTCCCTGGCAAAACAGGTGGCCAGGACTGAGGGTAATGGAGGAAGTGCTAGCAGCAGTGGCTGATAGAAATGCTCAAACAATACACATAGATCAAATCTGGGACAATTATAATGGTGTGAGACACCCAGTACTGAATCTGCGCTGAGTGCCTCTGAACTCCCTCTCAGTGGGAGTGTAAGGATCCCAGCAGTCAAAGCTACCTAAACATAAGGCTATCAGTCTCAAAAGGGTGGTGGAAACGGCAACAAAATAAAAGAAATGACAGGTCAGAGTCTAGTCATGGGACAGTAATAATGCTTCCAGCAAAGCCAATCTTTTGAGAAATGAAACAGCCTCTTTCCAAGCCCCTCTTCCCCCATTTGTAAAACGAAGATAATAGAGTGTACCTGATTAACAGCTTGTAAGGATTAAATAAGCTGATGTGTAAATAGTGTACCATAGTACCACACACTAAATAAGTGTTCAAGGAATGTTAATTATTATTAAATATCTTTGCACATTCAAGTCTAATGTGCATAAGAGTTAAAAATATAAATAACATTTTTGAATTTTATTTTTGTAATTTGGTCTCCACTTTAACCAACTACAGGATTTTTTCTCTCTAAAAATAAAAACATCTTAATTTATAATAAAACAAATAATCAAATCAGGCTCCTATAACCACTGTAGCCTGTAGGAACCTCTTTTGGCCTTCCAGTAGCATACTGTATCCACATTATTCACTGGAAACTTACTTAACAACAGGAGGCCACATACTTGGCCTTCTGAACAAACGCCTCTTCCCAAACACTGCCTCTCCCTTCCCCTCAATCTGATTTTGAGATTCTTAGGGACCTTAGATAATGGTCTTTTTTTTTTTTTTAATTTCTTCTGAATGTCTCCAGCACAAGTAGGTACCAAATATTTCGTGATGAATAACTAATGTCACTCCGAGAATATTCTTGTTCAATAGAAAAAAGTAAGTGCAAGCACTAGTCATTTAATTAAGACCTCTCCTTTCTAGTAACCCAAGCTGGACCTCAGTCTCTGTCCTTCCCTGCACACCAGAAGGTCCCTTGGGATCAGTTAGCACAATTTGATCTGAGTCCTCTCATATCAGGCTGAATCCATAGGAGACTTTCTCTTCTGGCTGCCTCCCGCTAGTCTAGACCCCTACACTTGACCTCTGTTGCAGTGCAAAAGGATCAGTACAGTTGATCTTCATGGTCTAGGTCATCTTTCCTCCAGGCTGGCAGGTCCCTGCCCAATCTGCTTCCAGGGGCACAACTTACACCAATCCATGAGCTTGTCCTAAAAACCAGAAGTGGCTAAAATCGAAGCTTATCACAAACTAACCCCAAACCACCTCTACCACCTCTCTCCCACTTCTCTCCTGCATGAACCCAATGCTTCAACCAGAAGGGCTTATTTATTGCATCCCCTTCTCAAAAGAACATGAGACACTTGCATCCTGGCCTTCCTGAGATGCTCTTAACAAGCACCTCTCCTTCTGCCTCTATGTTAAGACTCTGGACAAACCCCACTGCCTCTAATTCACAGTGATCTTTCCTCCTGTAATTTGCCAGTTACCATTTCATATTTATGATATGCTACCTGATTTGGGCAGTTGTGTTTTTATCTGCAAATATATTGTTCCCTCCTAACTATAGTATTTGGGTGCTTGCTCTATGCCACTCAACTTTGTAAATGCTTTATATGGATTAATTCTCACAACAAACCTATGAAGGTCTTGTTATTAGTCCAACATTAGGTTAGGTAGCTAGGACAGAGAAAGGTAAGTCGGTCATCTGAGTGGAGTAAGTGGTGGAGCTGGTAGATATAATGACGCTATGTTCAACCACTTTGCTGTGCCCTGCGCATGATAGCCGTGCGAGAAATATTTGTTCAACCGCTTACACACTGTTGGTGGGAATGTAAATTAGTTTAACCTTTGTGGAAAACAACATGGTGATTCCTCAAAGACCCAAAAACAGAATTACCATTTCACCCAGTAATCCCATTATTAGGTATATACCCAAAGGAATATAAATAGTTTTATCATAAAGACACATGCACATATATGTTCATTGCAGCACTATCCACAATGGCAAACACATGGAATCAACCTAAATGTCCATCAATGGCAGATCTGATAAAGAAAATGTGGTACATTATGTACCATGGAATAGTCTGCAGCCATAAAAAATGAATGAGATCATATCTTTTGTAGGAATATGCGTGGGGCTGGAGGCCATTATCCTTAGCAAACTAATGTGAGAACAGAAAACCAAATACCACATGTTTTCATGTATGAGTGGGAGCGAAATAATGAGAACACATGGATACATAGAGGGGAACAACACACACTGGGACCTTTCAGAGGGTGGAGGGTGGGAGGAGGGAGGGGATTAGGAAAAATAACTAATGGGTACTAGGTTAACACCTGGGTGATGCAATAATCTGTACAACAAACCCCTGTGGCATGAGTTTACCCACATAACACACCTGCACATGTACCCCTGAACTAAAAATAAAAGTTAAATTAGAAAAGGAAATACTTGTTTATCAATTGTTGATTTCCCCACCCCTCTTCTGACTCAGTCTTGCCTATACTACCTTCTCAAAGAGAGCCCAGCTTGGGAAGATGATCAAACATCTTTATTATGTTGACCTCCTTGGAAGGAAAGAGTTCAATAAAAACAGTTGAAACTGTTTAATTTTGATTCTGTGTTTTATCACTATGGTTTGTGATTCTATTCTGATATCCTTTGTTGACAGAACCCCCAGATATGCAGCCTGTTGCAAAGTTATTATTTTTGATATCAGAAGGGTTGGGATATTTCTATTTGAAACATTGTCTATTTACATTCTTTAGCTTAAAATAGTCTGAAGTGTCATTATTATGTCTTCATGTTTCTAATACAATTTCATGATGTTACATCAATATTCACAAGTCCCCACGAAGTATTTTTGCCCTCCCTGGCTTTTGGGAAAGCATATTATGATAATGACTAAGATCATATTTATAAATGATGCCAGTATATCTTTCCTCAATATGTGAAGGAAGATAGAGTGTCTATGGAATTAAGTGTTTGGCATTGTGCAAGAATAATCTGCCCATATTAGAGCACTAGTTCTCACGCTTTCTCCTCACAACTTTCTCATTAGAGTGTCATGGTTCAACCCACTACTTCTGATTTTATACTGGCCCCCAAAAGAAAACCATGCCCTTAGTCAAGGCCATTCCTGTGAGACTATAGGACCCAGAACATGTTATACTACATAAGCTCCTTCATTTTCTCCTCGCATTATTATTGAGATAAATCCTAGTTACAGTAAATAATATCAAGGACAATCTGCGGGAGGACAGTCATAAAAACTCATTCTGACAGTGTGTGAAAGGGAAGGAGGGTGGTTTGCTGCCAGCCATGGTCATATCACAACTCTATTGTGATATGACCTGCTGTGTGTTCATGAATTTATAATAAAGCCAAGGAAAGTATAGAGGGTGGTTTATTTGAGTATTTTTAAAAGCAAACATATCAGAACTTGTACATTTATATCAATGTGTTCTTAAAAGCAGTCACATTAGCAACTTGAGCACTAATCCCAAAATCATATAATTGCTTACATATTTGTTACCTCTTTTTTAGAATTGCCTTCAGGATAGTGTATAATAATGTATCATGCACATAGGGGCATTTTGAGAAAAATAGTGGGTGCTATTAATAAATTATATTGGGATAATCATAAAAAACCCAGACTGGGTGGCAAGGATGGGTGGTCACTTTGCTCTACGGTCATGTAAGAAAATCAGTTTTCGTCCTTTTTTGACCAGAAATGTTGTCATTCAGTTGGTAGCTTCTTTTGTAAGATCTGACTTGTAATTACCTTTGGTTATCTTCAAAATAAACCTGTTCTCAAAAGGTGACTTCCCTGCTCTGATGATAGTCAAAAGAATGTGCTTTTGGTTTTAACATAATTCCAGAAATATTTTCATCAAAAGCAGCATCTTTGTTATACATCAACTCCAAAGGGAAAGCATTCTGGCTGCACCTGGTCTATTGTACGTGACTTACACACACACACACACACACACACACACACACACACGACACATATCCTGGACTTGAGCACTTCCAGGCTTATTTTGAGCCAACTGTCAGGGCCACCTCCTTGCTCCCCAGCCCACTCTCCTCCCTGAAGTGATGGTTCTAACTTCCCTTATCCCAGAGACAGCTTTCCTTTTAGCACATAGCCTAGACATCACTGCTTCTAACTCGTCCCTGGACTTTTGCAGTGCTTTCTCACCTTTCTCTTAGTTATCACTATAGATCTTAAAGCTTTCAAACTATGAACTTGTGAGGGAGTACATACAAGATCCAGGCCTTGCAGGCAGAGGCCAACTCCTCCATTCATATGTAACCTGAACAAAGCTGGGCTCCCTTAGGGTCAGTCTCAGCAAGGGTTGTATCCAAAATAAAGACAAATCTGACTCCAAAAAGACCTCAAAGATTAAAGGAGGAAAATAAAACTCTACTGTAGATGTATTGCCAAGAGAGTTCTCACATGGGAGCACCAATAGAAAGATGTATATACATGGATATCAACTGCAACATTGTTTTAGTAACTGTGATAGGCAAAATAATGGCTTCCCCAAAGAAGTCCATATTCTTATCCCCAGAACCTGTGAATGTGTTATGTTACATGACAAAGAGGAGATACAGCTGCAGGGGGAATGAAGCTTACCAAATCAGCTGACCTTAAAAGAGGAAGATTATCTGAGTCAGCCCAAGGTAACCACAATTGTCCAACTTATAAGTGAACAAGGAAAGCAAAAGGGGAGGGTCAGAGAAAAAGCTCTGATGATGGAAATAGAGTCAGGGAGCTGTCATGCTGTTGCCTTTGAAGATGGAGGAAGGGGAGCATGGGCCAAGGAATGAGAACAATCTCTAGAAGTTGGAAAAGATAAAAATAAACAGGATTTTTTCCTAGCACCTCCAGAAAGAAATGTAGCCCTGCCAATACCTTGATTTTAGCCTAGTGAGACCTATATTGGACTTTGGAACTACAGAGCTGCAAGATAATAAATTTGTGCTGTTTAAGCCACTAAGGTTGTGATAATTGGTTCTGGCAGTAATAGAAAACAAATATAGTATCTTAGCCCAATAGAGGAATAGATAATATGTACGGTATTTATTGAAGACATGCAATATGGCAATTAAGAACAAATAAGCTAAGACGGAAAGTAAAATAGAGGTTACCAGGGGCTAGAGAAATGGAGTAATAGGGAGTTACTTTTTAGTAGATACAGAGTTTCTGTTTAGGGGAAGTGAAAGTTCTCAAAGTAGATAGTGGTGATGGTTACATAATGTGAATGCCTATAATGCCACTGAAATGTACACTTAAAATGATTAAAATGATAAATGTTATGTATCTTATACCATAATAAAAATGAGATAAAAAATGTGCTGGAGCCCTATTTCTTGCTATGGATAAATATTAAAAGTATAAATTATAGAATGGTAATTGAGCTCCATGGTGTTGTTGACACTGCTGGTCCGTGGACCATACTTGCAGTAAAGAGGCTTGACAAAGTGAGGGTTGGGTAAGTATGGGAAGGGCTCATAGGAGCCTAAAATTTCAATTTCATATATTTTCCCTGTATTCCTTCTCACGCACATCATCTGCCACTCAGTGACCCGAACAAATACCCGTTGTGGCCTCTCAGTCTCTGATTTTCATCACTTCCTTGAAACTTACTTTCTATACTTGCAAACTAAATCTAAACATAGCGTTAGACTCTGTATCAAAGGGAAGCAGGTGTTATCAGTAGAACATTTACTGTAATAAACTCAGGTTGTCAGGAGGTTAGATATTATATTCTGATGATATTTATAATGCTGCATCTAAAAAGAAAAGAATTGAAAAGGTGAAAATTATTGCATTAAATAGCATTTTATTAGTATTTTATAACAGTTAACTGCCATTCATTTAGAGGTGTTATTAAAATAATCTATTTGCCCCATCACTGTTCTTTGCACTAACGCTCTAAGAGAAGAATTTCTTATTTCCGATGGTCTTAGTACTAAGCCAAAGCCAGGCCCAGAGGAAATGACTTACCAAGTGATTTGGGAAACCCCAGTAAATAATAACTCATTTCCTCATCTCAACCAACTGAGCTGCGTGACCTGAAGCTGTTGGCCATTTCTGTCCAAAGGATGAAATTTACAGGATGACAGATTTCACCTCACCATGAGGAAAAGCTCTGAAACAATGGCTGCTATATTAATGTAGATACTATTATTATCCCCATTTTATAGATGAAAAAAACCAAGGCACAAAGAGGTTTAAGAAACTTGCCCCGGGTCACAGAGCTAGTGTCAGGAAGTGTATGTCCAAAGTCCACATGCTTACTGACCACAATGGAATACACTGTATTTTAGTTTGGATTCCCTCAAAGTCAGAGCCTGAGGTAATTAGGGCTTGAATGCAAGCCACTTATTTGGGAGGTGACCCCAAGCAACGAAAAAGAGGGGACAGGGGGAGTAAGACAGGAAAAAAAGGGAAGCCACCATAAGCATGCATTATCCAGAGACCTCTGAGAATCTTGCAGGAAGCCTCCCAGAATCAACCCCCTGGGGGAAGGTAGACTGCCGCACTGCCTCGAAGCCCACAGATGGACGGTTTACGTCCGGGCTACACTTGCATAGTCAGCAGTTTGGGAGAAAGTCTTAAGCAGATGTAGACATAGTTGGGGCACCCAGCAGCTGATGTGAGACACTATCAGCTCAAAGTGAGTCTGGTCTCAGTTGTGATTGAAATCCAAGCTGCGCCAAGGCAATGTGCTGGGGCACTAGCAATACCTGCTACAGATGGCCTGTAGAAGAGCAGCATTCAAGGGTGAAAGACAGTAGTGGAGAATGTTGCCAAGAAAACTGGAGCATGTAGGCTAGAGAATTTCTTCACATGAAATTCTATAATTCTCTAAGTAAAAGTACATCGGGAGCATCGCATCTTGTCGACTAATAAATATATTGTTAATATCATAATTATCAGGAATAATGAGAAATATAATTTAAGGAAATACTGTCAATAGCATCCTACTCTTTTCATCCAAGTTAGACATGAGCCCAAGTGAGTAGTACTTAAAAGGAAGAACTGAATTCTTTTGAAATGAGTGTTAAGGTATTCCAACTTTGAGCAGTTGCATGGGCAAAGCTGAAGACTCTTCACCAGAGGTTAGCACGACTAAGAAAGTGAGATTGGCAATCTTCTAATTACAATTTCCAGGTCAACAATACATATTCACACAGGAATATGTATGTATGCTCCCTTGTTAAACAAAAGCAATCAGGTAATCATGGGTTTTTTTGAAAACTGAACCTAATATTCTGTGTCATCCATCTTAGAGATCCTGCTGAATTCCTGAGTTAGTATTTGAGGGATACTTGACAAAGACTCAGTTTTATCCACTGACTCACAGTTGTGGTCAAAGTTGAAGAAATTCTGAGTCTGCCGCCTACAGCCCACTGGCCGTTTCTAAGTGTGGAGGTTCTATTTGGTCAATTCAAGGCACTCTGAAGAAACATGTGTTAGGATGTGTGGGGAGCTGGTCAGAATTTGGCACAGTTGGTTAAAGCATGGAGCTGAGGTCAACTTTGGTGGTTTGACCCCTCTGTGGACCTTTTATCTTGTAATTTTACCACCACAGACTCTAACCTCTTTCCAAGAAGTGGTCTCCTATATGCCTCCTTTTGGGTTCAGACAGGGAACAAGAGAGCCACTGTGGATGAGTCAATGAACATTCATCATCCTTTCTGGGGGAAACCTCAAAACCTTTGATCTTTTTCCCAAAGGCCCAAACTAATGGTTGGAAAATGCCTAAAGGCAAATCAATGCCTAGAGAGAGTACTATAGTGGAATAAGGGCAGGACCAGTTTCTCTCTATTGTTTTTCTTTTCTATTTTCAGAGATAGGGTCTTGCCCTATCACCCACTCTGGAGGGCAGTGGTGTGATCGTGACTCACTGTAGCCTCCATCTCCCAGCCTCAAGCAATCCCCCAACCTCAGCCTCCTGAGTAGCGGGGACCACAGGCACATGCCACCATGCCCATTAATTTAAAAATATTTTTGGTTTTGTTTTTTGGTAGAGATGAGGTCTCACTATGTTGCCCAGGCTGGCATCCAACTCCTGAGCTCAAGGAATCCTCCTGCCTCAGCCTCCCAAAGTGCTCAGATTACAGGCATGAGCCACTACATCCAACCTCTTTATTGTTTTTACTTGCAAGTCAAGATGATCAATATTCATTTTCCCTTTGTTTTATTTTTGATTACTGGTGAATTTTCCCTTGAGTGATTTGGTGATTAAAATAAAACAGGAGCAGTTTCAAGTCCCTGCTGCTGACTGTTAACACACTCTTCCTTCTCAGGAAATGGAAAAGGTGAATGTAATTATACTTCAACAGGGGAACACTGATAAAGAATATAGAAGAATTATAGCCTCTGGGGCAACCAAATGTGTTGAGGACCCCACTCTGATATGCAGGAATCTTGCTTTCCATGGGAACGAGTCCCTGAAAAGAAAAAGATAATTCTAGATTGTCACATGAGTCTGCAGAAAAGGCTATGATTGTGAAGACCCTCAATATTGCAAAGGACAAAACATACTTCAAATTAGCTCAAAAAAAAAAAAAAGGGAATATCTTTACAACATCAGTGAGAGGTTCAAAGGGTCATGCAGCCTTTGTGTTCAAATACATCCAAGGATTCAAATGAGGTCAACGGGATTCTGTTTTCTTTATCCCTTGGTTCTGCTTGCTTCTGAAAGGCTTCATTTTCAGATAGGCCCTCTCCTCATGGAGGCAAGATGGCTACCGGAAGTTCCACGCCCAAAATGTCTCTGGCAGTGCCAGAGAACAAAAGAGGTGCAGTCTTTCCTGAGAGCTCCGGAAAGCCTCAGGAAGCCTTCTTATTGGGCTGGTATGTTAGTCAGAGTCACTGGTTTTGTTGTAGGCACGATGAATCCCAAATCCGAGGCTTACCACTCCAACCTGTTTCTCACTCATGTTACATGCTCAGTGTGTCCTTGGTCATTAGGGACCCGAGATGATGAACACTCCGCCATTTGTAGTTCCACCATCTGCAACTTAATATTTTCTTTATTGCTGTAGTAGAGCAAGAAAAAGACTGTAGAATCAGGCATGGATTTTCACTGCTTCAGTCCAGAAGTGATCCATAGCACTTCCTCTTACATTTTATTGGCCACAGCTAGCTACATGGCAAGATGACTAGGAATGGGAGGGAGGATTTAGAATGTTAGACGAGGACTACTGTCTCTGCCACAGTTGGCTTGGGTCATACGTTCATCTTTAGGTGAGGACTGTGGCCAGAGGATTGAATGCTTTGATTGTTGGTCCTAAGTCATTTGCTATCCCTAGGACTGGTGGGGGAAGCACAGCTTAACTACTTTAGACTTACCAATAGCCCCTGGACTAGACCTAAGGCTAATAATCTTTTTGGAGCAAACTAAGCAATCAGATGTTTAAAGCCTTGGAAAAAGTTGTTCAGCCATGTTTCCCCCAAGTGAAATTTCCATCTAAGGTAGAGTTTGGTGAACTGGTCACAGGGTGATTACTGAGGACACAGAGCATGTGTCAGCTGAAAGGGAAAGGACGTTAGGATCCCTGGAAGCTGATTCAGACCACATGTCTGGGAAGGCTGCCAAGGGAGGCTGATCACTATCATTTATCAATGACCAGGATGAGACAGTTCAATGGGTGGGGCTGCTCTAAGTCCAGCATGTGACCAGGACTGCTTTCAGCAATGGTCCTGTACAAGCTCTGCCTCATGGAAAAAGGATGAATATGTATGGTATACAAAATAATGGCCCCCAAAGGTGCCTACCATCTAATCCCCAGGATCTTTGAATATGTTAGGTTACATGGTAAGATGCATTAAGGTTGCAGATGGAATTGGGGCTGCTCATCTGCTGACCTTGAGATGGAAAGAGTATCCTGGACTAGCCAGGTGAAATCAATGTAATCACAAGGGTCTTTATAAATAGAAGAGAGAGAATAAGAGAGATGGCAGCATAGGGCCTCAGCTTCACCTTGCTAGCTTTGAAACGGAGGAAGGGGGCCATGAAGTACGGAATGTGGGTGGTCTCTAGAAGCTAGAAAAGACAAGAAACTAGATTCTTCCTTAGAGCCTCCAGAAGGAATGCAACTCTGCCGACACCTTGATTTTAGCTGAATCTTTTGTGAGGCTTCTGATCTCCAGAACTATAAGATAATAAATCTATGTTTTGTTAGCCTCTAAAGCTAATAAAGCCCCTAAAGTTATTTTAATTTTTCACTACAGCAATAGGAAATTAACATACTGTGGCTCAGGCTTCTAGTACCCTCGCCCTAGCAAGCATAGGCACAGAGGTGTTTAGATATGACTGAGCCTTTCAGGATGAGGACTGGGCTGCAGAGACCTCCTAGGCTGACTCCCAGAGATGAAGGGGGACACTGGCCAGACAAGGCAAGCAGATGTCATGGTTCCTGTGATTGGGGAGTAGACCAAACATGAAGAAGGTGCCAGAGAACAAGGCCTTCTTCATCCCTTAGGTCCTTCCTGGAGTTAAGGCAGCCCGGAGTTTGTGTATCATTTGATTGCCATCCTCGCCTGAAATATAGATGTTCAATTAGAACATACTAAAACCAAAGCAAAACACAAACAAATAACTGGATATTTTCTCATCAGGACCAGTTGCATGGGGCATTGCAAGAAATCAAACTTTACAGGCCAAGAAGTCAGGGCCAAATCCACAGACCTAGAAAATGAGCCCAAGTTGAGAGGCATGCACACAGCCTGGACTTAAGAACAGAGACTCTTCTAACAATCTTCACATGAGTGGACTCACGGTATGCTCCATATGGTCGTGTAGAAGGAGACAATTATGAGAACAGTACTCCTTTACAGGTAACTTATGAGCTTGCATAAATACCCATATACACACGAACAGAGAAAGCTAAAACTTTCTAATGTCTTCAGTTACCTTGTCTGCCGAGAAGAAGTGAACACTAGCAGGAAAGGCTTGCCTCCTTAGAATCAGATGGATTCCTCACTCCCATCTTTGGTATAATGCTACCCATGTGCAGGTAGCATACCAATAGGGTAAGAAGAATGAGGCTTCGATCATTGTTAATGGGGCCCACAACTTGCCATTGCTCTCAGAAGCATAGCAAGTGAATGCTGTGATCCTTTCATAGAGACTTGTAGCCCTCATACTGTGAGCTAATGGTCCCAGTCTTGTTCTTAGGTGACCATGTGTTCACATTAAGCTTGAACTTTAGTGCTCCCACATCTATTAGTTATCAGCATCCAAGTCACTCAGAGCAGACAAACCACTCCAACATTTGGATTGAATTCACACCCTTACTGGCAAACCACTTACAGAGGGAATCAATCTCCCTTCAGAGGCCAGAGTATTCTCAGTGCCCCTTCTAGGAACAGCTCTGCTTCGGACAGCTGAGGCTGAGAACTGCTGAGATGCTTGGCCACCCTGCCAAGTATCCACTGTCTCTAGTTTGTGGGCATGAGAAAGCTTCATGACTCCAGGGCTTTGGTTACTAGACTTTGCCAAGTGCTTACTTGTCAAGCTAAGGCATGAGGTAAAGGAAACTCATATCTATTGAGCATCGATTTGCCAGGTGCACATCTATTATCGAATTCAATCACCACCACAGCAGCACTATGAAGTTGACACTGTTATTCTTAATTCAGAACTTGAGAACTTGAGAAGCTCCAGCCTAATATGGTTAACTTGCCCAAGTTGCACAGCTAGCAAGCAGGAGAGCTCATGCCTTTTCAGGATCCCCTTGGGCATCCTAACTGGTTACGTACTAAAGTCTCCTTTTATAAATTCCAATCCCTCTTGCTCATTTTTTGTATGATCTGAATAAACTCTCTTTCCATCTCTGGGATACAATTTTTCTAAAAATTGGTATGAGAGAAGGCAAGAGTATGAATTTTCATCGGGTGCTTCAAAGAGACCTGATATATAGATTCTAGTGTGGTCAGGTAGAATGAGCTGTGAATACAGTTTCAGAAGACTGGTATGTGGCTCAGCTCTTCTCTTTATAAATTTTAAGGGTAAACCATTTAACTTTGCTAATCTTTAACATGATAATTTTTTAAATGAGGAAAATAATACCCTATTATATACTACAGGACTGTTATAAGGATCAAAAGGATACAGAATTGCTCTTTACCTGCAGTATTTTTAGCTCACAGGAGCAGGAATATAGGCATCAAAACTCTATATCATTATTTTTGAAATCACAGAGACCAAAAGTCTATACTTTTCATATGGTTCATCTTTAGACATTCCATTACCTTTGGAAATGAATTCTAGAGTAGTTATCATAATATTAGCTACCATTTATTGAGAGCCCCCCCTGCATGCATTATTTCTAATCTTTACATCTCACTCTTTCAAGCAGATATTACCCACAATTAAATCTTAAGAAACTGAGGCACAGAAGTTAAGTAACTTGCTCAGGGAATTGGAAGAAGCACGATGGGACACCAGATATGGCTAATCCAAACTCTGTGTTCTCTATCTTACGTTTTGTAGGAAAAAAATACTAAGAGGTTATTAATTTATAATAAAATTTACTTATTACTATTCATTTATACATTTACTAATTTATATAGAACAAATAGATAGCCTGTGGGTCTGTCACAAAGAGTTTGCACCAATTCCTAGGAACTGTTGTATTTACTGCTGATTCTTCATTTCTGCTCTCTCCTTTTTTTTTTTAACTTGGATACAGAGGCAAACGTTACATACAGGATGACATGGATCAGATCCTGCCAAAACCAACACATCCATGAGGTGGTCTGCACTGTGTTCCCACTGAAACTTGCCCTGGTCAGCCCTGGTGAGGGGCCGCCTGTGCTCCACTGAGATCATGTTGGGGTACCGGGCAAAGGACAAATTTCATGGCAGACAGGCAGGCTCAGTCAACTTCATTAGTAAATTCTCCAGCTCCCATCCTCCCTATCAGTCTTCCTACTTAACCTTCATTTCAGTCCTTTGAACAAACAGCCAAGGAAGGAAAAAAGTTCCAACTAGACCACAGGATGGAAATACAGCATAAGTAGAGGACAGAATGTCTTCAGGTGGAGAGAAGCATTGAGTCGCCCTTACTCCCCGGTCCCAGACCTGTGTGATTTCAATGGGAGAGAGCATAGCAGAGTGGTAAGAGGAGGATGATCTGTGCAACTAGGCCTCTTGGATGCCTATCCCAACACAACCACTTTCACATTTTGTCTAGACAAATTCCTTAGCCTCTCTGGATGTTTATCATCTCTAATAATGAAATAACTTCATCACATGATTGTGAGGATTATCTGACCCATGTGAAAGCCCCAACACAGTGGCTGACAAATAGAAAGCATTTAATAAATGCTGTTATTAGTAGCTAGTAGATGGAGTGGTTGGCTGGAGGATGGGCCAGAAGCATCATATTCCCATAGAATGGTCCTGCTATGACCCAGAAATGCCTTTCTTAATTGTCTGCTGAAGGGCACCCAGACTGGGTGTGGCTTATATTAGAGGTTCCCCCGAGGAATGGTATCCACTGCCCTGCATGCAATTTCTGTTTAACACATTGTTTTCTCAAACTGTGGTTTAAGAGCCTCCTGAATAACAATCACCTTGGGTGCCTTTAAAAATACACGTAGCTGTACTCCACCCAGATCTATAGACCCAGTATCTCTTGGGTAGGGGCTGGGTGGGAATTTACCTCCCACCTTTGTCCAGAGCCTAATGGGATTAACCAGGCTGAGGATGGGCAAGAAGAATGAGGGAATGAGACTCCAGAGCAGTGGTGTAGCTAAGTAGACCTCTGAATGCCTTCTCCACCTCCCAGGGGTGAACTCCTGCCACTGAATTCCCAAGGACAGAGTTAATCCACGGTCTGCAATTTTTTTTCCCCACAAAAGAGCATCCTGGATGATAGGGTACTTTCTGACAAAAAGAGGAATTTCCCAGGCTTTTCTTTTTTTCTTTTCTTTTTGAGACGGAGTCTCGCTCCATCGCCTAGGCTGGAGGGCAGTGGTGTGATCTTGGCTCACTGCAATCTCCGCCTCCCGGGTTCAAGCGATTCTCCTGCCTCAGCCTCCTGAGTAGCTGGGATTATAGGTGCACACCACCACACCCAGCTAATTTTTGTATTTTTAGTAGAGATGGGGTTTCACCACCTTGGCCAGGTTGGTCTTGATCTCCTGACATTGTGATCCACCCGCCTCAGCCTCCCAGAGTGCTGGGATTACAGGTGTGAGCCACTGCGCCCAGTCCAGACTTTTTCTTAATACCCCTGAGTTATTCTAATAATTTTGTCAAACAATATTTATAGGAGGCCATTGGTTTGGACTGAGCCCCTGCCCTAAACCCCACAGACCGAACTGAAATGGAGTTTCTCCTGCTGAAGTTTCACACTACCGAGCCAAAACTAAGATCTTTATCTGACCTTCAAGAAATGAGAGAGATAGTAGCCAAACCACCAAACAGGGCAACTTTAATCTGTAAAAAGAAGTCCCTCTGCTTTAACCTTTACAAGATAACTAATTTTGAAATGACGAATTTGTATTTTGTTTTCTGTTTCTGCTTTCCTCAGCCATTTCCTGTCTACGAAACCAAATTCCTCTGCTCCACTCATCAGAACATTCATTCTATTTTTTAGAGTGAGATGCTGTCCCATTCTAGAATCACAAATAAAAGCCAATTTAAGATCTTTAAACTAAATTTGTTGTCATTTTGTTTTTTGACAATTGTAATCAAACACTTACTGTCTAAGGCTCTCCCTTAACATCTTAATGTCTTCTAGGAGCTGCAACTCCATGAATGAATAAAACACAATCCCATATCTGAAATGTTTATGGACAGGTCATCAGTTGGTAAGACAAGGTAGTCCTTATTTAAGCAATTTAGGAGAATACAGATTGTAACCAAGTTGTGATCAGCAAAAATAGCCCCAATGCAAGGTAGAATACGGTCTCTCTCCCATGTGGTTCATCCCATGCACACTGATAACCCACTTCTTTAACATTTAAACAAAGGAAATGACGATGACCAGGCCAAGGTAAAGTCCTGGGAACCAGAGGTATGGGCTTTTTTGGAAGCAAGGTGTTTCAAAGGTAATGAGCTTTGCACTAGAGAACTCTGTGTCCTTTGAAGAATGAGGGGCCACAGAAGGAAGAGGAAATGGATTGTGGACACCTCCCATAAGCCAGATACACACACCCAGGACTCTTCTAGGAGAAGGGGTAAAGACCAGGGAAGAACCACTCTCCATTTTCTCCCCAGTGCCCTGGATACTGTGATGAAGAGAAAAAAACCAATGCCTCAGCTTAATCTCAAATCCACTTCTGGATACCTATTTAACTTTGAAAAAAATATCCTCACCTCTTTGAGGTTCATTTTTCTCATCAACAAAACGCACATTATATATATATATATTCTTGCAGGTTAGTAGTGAGTAACCAAATTGCATGATTTATACGAATGTGCTCTGTAAACTCTAACATGCCATACATGTTTGTTCTGAAGGAGTTTAGAATATACCACCCCAAATATGCTGCTTTGGTGTGCTGATGACTTCAAATTGAGGGCATTCGGGGAACAGCTAATGCAAGAAGGGGCTTTCTCTAAACTTCCCTTATCTGCCTGAAGACAAATCCTTTGAAATAACTCAATCGTCATGAATCCCCCACAACCCCCACTTAGCCTGCCCACTACTGCCCTCGAATCTCATCTACCACCCATTCATCTTTCCCTCAAATCACTTACTCTTCCCTAAGTTACCTATATTCTCCCTCCCCTACAACGAGGCCATGCAGACTTCTAGATCTCATTGGGTTTTGCAATATTCCCTTTTCTTTTCTGGGATGCAGCCATGTACATAACATATTTGTCTGCCTATTCTCCTGTTAATATGATTGCCGTCAGTGTGTTTTATAGACTCAGTTATCAAATTCTCAGAGGGTAAAGGGAAAGTCTTTTCTCCTCTGCGGTTCTTATTATGAAAAAAATCTATTATTTAATAAGCCAGAATATATAACTCCTATTCCACATCCGATAATAAAGGTTTGAGGTGTCATTTTCGTTATTGCTCACAGCTTCTAACACAATGTCATAACCCTAGTGGATCCTCAGAATATGTTACCAGCTAATACTGA
The DNA here is from genome assembly GCF_003255815.1 of Theropithecus gelada. Classification (NCBI taxonomy): domain Eukaryota; kingdom Metazoa; phylum Chordata; class Mammalia; order Primates; family Cercopithecidae; genus Theropithecus; species Theropithecus gelada. The sequence continues at coordinate 65,541,819 of NC_037673.1, forward strand.
TAACCCTCTCATATGCTATTCTTTTCAACACTCCAAAGAAACATTCTGCTGTGTTAACAGTTCTAGGCCAGGAGCTTGGTGTTTGAGAATACTTTTCAGAGAAGTAAACATTTCAGAAGACCTGACATCATTAAAAGCCATCTCTAATCACCTACTCTTAGTGTCTTCAGTCAGGAGGAGCCCTACCTTGGAAGAGGTAGCTCTGAATTGGAACGGTCAGAGGAGAACAAAAATGTGTGGTCTGGGGGATGCATTTTCAGCCAAGAAACCTTTTAAGGCATCTGCTTCCAACAGAGAACCCAATCTGGGATTCTGATGCATGGTCCAGCCCTGTGATACCTAGAGTGTGCAAATCTTGACACTGTAGGCCCTCATCCACTTAGCCAAACAGTGAAGTATCCCAGTGAAGTGGGTCTTTACCTGGCTTCAGAGACTCATCGCCCCTGCCCCCGACTCCCACCCACCAGCCACCACTTTTCCATGCATGGGGCTTGGGCCAGAAGGGGGGACCTGTGACAACCTGATCTAGCTCTCGACCCCCGCAGAAAAGGCCATCCTAGGTGGTGCAGCATAGTTCATTGTGCCACCTGACCCTGAATAATGAGCTCAAGCCAGCTCCTTCCTCAGATCAGAATGTTCTTGAGAAAAGGCTTTCCCTCTGCCAGGGAGTGACTGGCTGCCTGACTAGAGCTAGAGATAACTCCTGGCAACTGTGAAGGCTGATGAGTCACCAGAGAGGTTTCCAACTATTCTTATACCCCGAGAACAGCAGTGATCACTGATTTGCATCAGCACACCTCTATTTTGGGTAGGTCTTTCTTGGAGTTGGGGTTTCCTGTAGTGTGCCGTGAGCTCTCAGTCTCTCTTGACATCCCCTCCTCTCAGATTTGGCATCTTGGGCCTGTTGAGTTGCTTTAGCAACACTAGTTACTCATGATGTCAGAAAGGGGAGGGACTCACAAACCAAGTTTTAAGTAATCACTTTCTTATTCAAGTTGCTCAGATTCTCATCAATGGGATAATAGAATTAAATGCTGACAACTAGGCGTTGCGCCTGGGGTGTAATAAAGGCTCTATCAGTGGTAGTTCCTTTTCCCTTCCCTATTATGGAGGTCAAACGTTGAAAAAATCCAGTGGCACATGCACTTCTGTTCTCCTGTCTGCTAATGGTGGCAGGTTGTCGTAAAACGATGTGCTCAGCTGAGATCAGCAAGGCTCTTGCTATTCAAGGTGTGGTCCATGAAACAGCGGCGTCTGTTGGAAGTGCGGAATAGGCAGCCCTATCCCAAACCCACTGAATCCAAATCTACATTTTAATAAGATCTAGGGTGATGTATATGAATGTTAATGTTTAGGAAGCACCAAGCTAAGCCACTTAGGTGAGTCTAACCACAGCTCCAAAGGAGCAACCCATGGTTACAGGAGTTGGTGCCAAACTAAGAAAAGTACCAAACACTCTGCCACTAGTGTTCCACAGGGCAAAGAGAAAAGGGCCTCTTAAGGCAAACTTCTCTCATTAGGAGCCTCAGACAAGTAATATGATGCCCCATGCCACTCAACTGACCATCCTTGGCATAACTGATTAAATAAAACAATGAATGCTCATCCAGAGCCCTGCCATGCACCATGGACATCTGGCAGATTCTGTTCAGCAAGAGGAGGCTGATCCATTGCGCTAACACACCAGATAGAGTTTGGACTCGCTGAGTCATCACAGATGCCTAGAAGCCATGTCCTTGTTTTAATGACACACCTACAGAAACCACAAAACTGTTTGAAGCAGTATCAACTCAGTGAGAAAATGAACATGGGCCCAAGAAAAGATAAAGGAGAAGTACGGATTGGGAAGAAATAAAGGAAAAGGGTCAAAATATTGTGAGCAAGATTGCCTCTCTTTCTTAAAAACGGAAGATTTAATTTCCTTTTACATTATGACTGCCTTCAATTTGCAGGATGTCACTCCCTTTTTCTCAATGGTTTTCCTAATTATCATTCAGCTCATAAGATGCTTTCTCACCCATGCACAGAAACTCAGCCTCATTGTGTGGGGGAAGACACAGATCTGGCTGCTGATGTCATCAAGCAACACTCTTCAGACAACACTGTGAAGAAAGACTTACTATTGTTCAGATGTGCTAAGATTTCCCATTTTCTTCTGACTGCCTATCTCACAGGAAGACCAAGAATAGAGATTGTATATTGTGAAGTACTCTCAGCCCAGAAAAGAGAAAGTGAAATAGTAAGTGTAACAATGACATTGTCATAAGAGCAGATTTGTGTATTATTCTTCCTGGTAACCTGCCTATTTTCACCAGCGGCTAGCTGAGACTGGGTAGACTGTGGCTCAACAATAAGCCTCAAGCTTCTGGTGCACATTGTTCACTACAGCTCATGCTAGCAGAGTAACATCTCTGAGGGGAATGCACCAACATCCGTGATTCATCCTCTTGACATCTATGGAAAGATAAAGGGGGATAATGTTATTTTATGGGTGACTGGACTGGTATCACATTTGCTGAATACTTCTTCTTCCATCATCATTATCATGACCAGCGTTGCTATCATGGACAACACATGTTTTTTGAGGGTTGACTGTGCAGATAGAATTCTCATCCTCAAGGAGTTTATATTCTGGAGATCTGAATTATTTCCTAAAATATTTCCTTTATTAATAGATTAGATTGGGTAAAATTCCAGAAGGAAACAAATTATAAAGTATAGCAAAATCTATTTTCTGATAACAGAGTATTTGGCTGGGCCATTTTTTTGTTCATATAATTACAAGTCCACAGATAATCAAAGAAACCAAACCTCCCCTTCAAGTCTTATCAGCCTGACTTGAGGCGTGTGTCCTTTCCTGGGACTATCTAACTGCAGTCACATAAGGAATGTTCCTGGTAGAAACCTACTTTCAGGAAACAGTCTCATGGTAGGGGAAGAATGAAGTTCCCAAGATGATGGAGCTAGAAACAACCTACTACTATATCCAGACATCCAAGGGAAAGGCTGTCAAGGGCTAATTGAGATTGGTCTTTTCCTTTTCCTTCATGTTTATCCAGGGGAATTTCGTTCTTCCCCACCCTGCACGGCACCCCCTAACCACAATTCCTTTTCTTTTTTCTTTCTTTCTTTCTTTTTCTTTTCTTTTTTAAATAATAGGCTTTATTTTTAGGAAAGTTTTAAGCTGATAGAAAAACTGAAAGGAGAAAGTAGATCATTACCATTACCCCATCTTCCCACTACACATAGTCTGCCCTATTATTAATATCTTGCATTCGTGTGGTACACTTGTTATAGCTGATGAACCAATATCAATACGCTATTATTAACTAAAGTTCATAGCTTATATTAGGGTTTACTGTTTGTGTCATACAGTTCTATAGGTTTGGACAAATGTCTAATGTCAGTGTTTTGTCATGACAGTATCATACTGAATAGTTTTACTGCCTTAAAAATCCCCTGGACTCTACCTGTTCATCACACACACCCCTGGCCACCACTGATCTTTTTACAATCTCCATAAGTTTTACCTTTCTTAGAATGTCATAGTTGGAAGCAGATAGTATGTAGTATTTTCACAATGGCTTCTTTCGCTTAGCCATATGCATTTCAGTTGCCTCCATATCCTTTTGTGGCTTGAGAGCTCATTTGTTTTTACCACTGAATAACATTCCATTCATTGTGTGGATATACCAAGGATTGTTTATCCACTGACATATTAAAGGACAGCCTCGTTTTTTTTCTACTTCTCTGTTCTTGGATTAATCCTCAGGACTCTCTTTTACTTCTACTTGGTACCTTTAATAGGCAACCATTAATTTCTCGCTTCTTTGTATTAGCATATTCAACTACTATTTCAACATAAAAATGGCAGGGCTTACAGAGTGTTTGGTTGGCAGCTTCAGTATTCAGGTGGTATAACTGTACTAATTGGCTCACCTGTTTGCCTGGCAAGTGATACTTGAATATGCACCTGAAGTCAGTGGAATATATTTTTAAGATGTCATGCCTGCATTTACACAATAAATTGGCTACTCAGGCTGAGAATGATTTTGTGAATATTCCAAGAAGTAGTAAAACTTTAACAACCTGAATTTAAAATATCTTCAGGAATAGGGTGGAAGTTTTGTCACTATCCATGAAATAAAAACAGGATATGTAACAGCAACTTAAGAGGATATTGCCCAGCAACAGGCCAATGGTATTGGCCACATTTAGTTAGCACGAGGAAAGGTTGAATAGGGTCAGAGATGTCATATGTAGGCAATGTTGGAGATAGATATGCAATTTAACTTATTTATTGTTAAAATTTATAAAAATAGTTTTCTTGGGGGCATGTTGTGAATATTATTTTCTTCCATAAACACCCTTCTCTCATCCACATGGCTCTTTTGTGGAGTGAGCTTCTTCAGGCATTTTTACGTGACCCTATTGCCCTGACTGCCATTGGACTGATCTAGAAGAGGACACAACTCAAAATGGGTCAATTAAATCCAGAGGAAAGATTCAGTCTTTTGAATGTGACTAGATTTCAGTCTTTTGAGTGTGACTAGATTTGGAACAATTAAGCTTTCATGCTTTTGCAGGCCATATTTTATGCCCTGGGCATGAAACAAAGTCTGTCTTTAGGATGAAAGACATAAATGTATATGGAAAACAATATGGTTTGGATATTTGTCCCCTCCAAATCTTACGTTGACATGTGACCCCCATTGTTGGAGGTAGAGCTTGATGGGAGGTATTGGGTCATGAGGGCAGATCCCTCATGAATGGCTTGGTGTCCTCCCAGTGATAATGAGTAGTAATGAGTTCACACGAGAGCTGAGTGTTTAAAGGAAACTGGCACCTCCTCCTCTCTCTCTCTCTTGCTCGCTCTCACCATGTGACACACCTACTTCCCCTATACCTTCTGCCATGAGTGGAAGTTTTCTAAGGTCCTTGCCTAAAGCAGATGCTGGCACCATGTTTCTTGTACAGTCTGCAGGACCATGAGCCAAATAAACCTCTTTTCAAGTTACCCAGTCTCAGATATTCCTTTATAGCAACACAAAATGGACTAATATAGAAAATTGGTACTGAGGAGTGAGGAGTTGCTGTAAAGATACTTGAAAATGTGGAATTGGCTTTGGAACTGGGTAATGGGCAGAGGTTGGAGGAGTTTGGTGGGCTCAGAAGAAGACAGGAAGACAAGGGAAAGTTTGGAATTTCTTAGAAAAATTTTACGTGGTTTTGACCAAAATGCTGATAGAAATATGGATGGTGAAGACCAAGTGGAGGAGGTATCAGATGGAAATGAGGAACGTATTGGGAACTAAAACAAAGGTCACCCTTGTTATGCCCTAGCAAAGAACTTGGCTGTGCTTTGTCCATGTCCTAGGGCTCTGTGTAGGGCTGAACTTATGAGTGATGATTTAAGATATCTGGTGGAAGAAATCTCTAAGCAAAAAAGTATTTCAAGAGGTGGTCTGGCTGCTTTTAACAACCTATGATCAGATGTGGGCAAAAGAATGATGTGAAGTTAGAACTTATAATTAAAAGGGAAGCAGAGGGTAAAAATTTGCAGCTCTCCCTGTGGTAGAGAAATAAAAACTGTTTTCAAGAGAATAATCCAAGTGGGTTGTGGGGAAAACACAAAAGCAAGCCAAGTGCTAATATCTAAGACAGTGTTTGGAAAAGGGCCTTGAACTCATTTCAGAAATCTTTGAGGCAGCCCATCTGATCACAGGCCCAGAGGCCTAGATGGAAAGAATGGTTTCTGGGGCCAGACGTGAGGTCCTGCTGCCCTGCCCAGCCTCTGGACACTGCTTTCCGTATCCAGGCTGCTCCAGCTCCAACAGCAGCTCGAAGGGCTCCAGGTACAGCTCAGGCTGCTGCTCCAGAGGGCATAAGCCGTAAGCTTTAGCAGTTTCCACATAGTGTTAAGCCTATAGGTATGCAGAATTCAAGAGTGAAGGAGGCTTGATAGTTTCCACCCAGATTTCAGAGGATGTATGGGAAAACCTGGGTGCCTAGGCAGAAGGCTGCTTCAGGGAAGAAGCCCTCACAGAGAGCCTCTACTAGGGCAGTGCTGAGGGGAAATTTGAGGTTGGAGCCCCCACACAGAGTTCCCACTGGGGTACTGCCTAGTGGAGCTATGGGAACAGGGTCACCACTCTCCAGCCCCTAGAATAGTAGAGCCACCTGCAGCTTGCAGCTTGAGACTGAAAAAGCTGCAGACACTCAACTCCAACCTGTGAGACCAGCCAAGGGTGCTGCACCCTGCAAAGCCACAGGGGCAGAGCTGTGCAATGCTTTGGAGTCCCACCCCTTCCATGAGTATGCCCAGAATGTGGGACATAGGGTCAAGTATTATACTGGATCTTTAAGGTTTGGTGTCTGCCCTGCTGGGTGTCAGACTTGCGTGAGACCTGTTGTTCCTCTCTTTTGGCCGATTTCTCCCTTTTGGACTAGGAATGTTTACCTAATGCATATACCACCATTATATTTGGAAGTAAATAGCTTGTTTTGGATTTTTACAGGGAAAGAAGTTACCTCGAGTCTTAAATGAAAATTTAGACTTTTGAGTTAATGTTGGAATGAGTTAAAATTTTGGAGGACTCTTGGGAAGGGATGGCTATAGTTTGCAATGTGAGTAGGACATGAGATTTGGGAGGCCAGGGGCAGAATGGTATGGTTTGGATATTTGTCCTCTCTAAATCTCAGGTTGAAATGTGACCCCCAATGTTGGAGGTGGGGCCTAGTGGGAGGTATTGAGTCATGGGGGCAGATCTCTCATGAATTGCTTGGTGCCCCCCCCGAGAGTAATGAGTGGTAATGAGCTTATACAAGAGCTGATTGTTTAAAGAAGCCTAGCATCTTCTCCTCTCTCTTGCTCCCTCTTGCTATGTGACCCACCTGCTCCCTCTTTGCTTTCTGTCATGAATGGAAGCTTCATGAGGTCCTCACCTAAAGCAGATGCTGGTACCATGCTTCTTGTGCAGTCTGCAGAATTATGAGCCATGTAAATCTTTTTCCTTTATAAGTTACCCAGTCTCTGATATTCTTTTATAGCAATGCAAAATGAGTGAATACAGGGGAGAAACATAGAGTCTTCTTCTCTTTTCTGGGTTCTGTTTCTAAGCATTTTTAAAAGTGAACATTATAGTTGTCTCCTCAACATTTATTCTTCCTTCTTTTGGGAACTGCCTTAGTTTTCATTCTGATATCTACAGCTAGCCAAGCAGCCCTTGGAAATGAGCAAATGACTACAGCCTAAATTTTTCATAATCCTATTCCCTGGGTGCAGGTGTTGGTTCAGAGACAAATGGGGCTACTAGGTAGAGCCAATGAAACAGGGTGTATTACTCTATTCTCACATTGCTATACAGAAATCTCTGGGACTGGGTAATTTATTTTAAAAAAGTTTAATTGGCTTATTGTTCTGCAAGCTGTACAAGCATGACGCCAACACGCTCGGCTTCTGGGAAGGTCTTCGGGAGGTTTTACTTGTGGCAGAAGGTGAATCAGGAGTAGGCATGTCACACGGCAAAAGCAGGAGCAAGAGAGAGCAAGGGAAGAGGTGCCACACACTTTTAAATGACCAGATCTCATGGGAACTCACTACAGTGAAGATAGTACTAAGAGGCATGGTGCTAAACCACTCATGAGGGACCACCCCCATGATCCAGTCACCTCCTACCAGGTCCCATCTCTGACAGTGGGGATTGTATTTCAATATGAGATATGGGTGGGGGCATACACCCAAACTATATTACAGGGTAAGATTATTGTTGGGGGATTCAAGGAAAGAGACTTCCTTTGTCTTCTAGGGCAGCCTCGGGAAAGGATCCCCCACTCCAGATGGGGATGATATATTGGGCTCAGTTTTGTTTTTTGTTTGTTTGTTTTTGAGATGGAGTCTGACTCTCTTGCCCAGGCTGGAGTGTGGTGGCGTGATTTCGGCTCACTGCAACCTCCGCCTCCCGGGTTGAAGTGATTCTCCTGCCTCAGCCTTCTGAGTAGCTGGGATTAAAGGTGCCTGCCACCACACCGTACTAATTTTTGTGTTTTTGGTAGAGATGGGGTTTCACCATGTTGGCCAGGATGGTCTCGAACTCCTGACCTCAGGTGATCTGCCTGCCTTGGCCTCACAAAGTGTTGGGATTACAGGCATGAGCCACTACGCCCAGCCTGGGCTCAGTTTATGTGCCATCCCAGATCTATGCACTTGCCTTGCTTATAGCCCAATAAGGCCCCAACAACAGTTTTGCTGTACCCAAGATTACGGATCCCAGTCACTGTTGCTGCCACTGCAACTGGCAGAGGTGGAGAAGTTGGCAGAGAGATTGCTGCACTTCTGTGCTGGCCTCCCTGCTCCTGTAGGTGACCCCGGCTTTCCCAAAACCTGCCTGGAGAAACCTGGGGATATAACCAGGAAGTCGGTAGGAATTAGCTTCCATTGGATGACTGTAATTCGTGGAAAACCAGGGCCAGGAAGTTTCTGGTAGATAAATTCTTTTCCATTTCTGCACCCAAACAGATGGTCCTGGGATACAATAGCTTGTGCACCCTTTCTGCAGGCCCCCTGTTTTATTTGCTGTCTCACCTTTTCTACCTCATTCTCCTTTCCCCTTGTCCTATGTCTTTGAATCACACTCCAGTCCCTAATAAAGTGTTAACACATCAGTTTTTGCCTCAGTCTCTGAGAACTCAGGCCAAGACAGACAAGGAGGCTTTAACATCACAAACCGTTGGTAACTCTCTTGTGACCATGGGAATATGGAACATAGCGTAAGGAGGAAGCAGGGATTGTGAAAGCCAAGTAGACAGCTGAAGGACACTTGATCACATCACTGACCTGCTCAATCAAAGCAACCTAGGAGCCCTTCCTACCTCTGGTATTCCAGCCAGGAAGAAGTCCATTATACCTAGTTTACTGTGATTGGCCACTAAATACATTGTAACTGATATCCTTCTCTAGGTTCACCTATGTTTGCACATTCTGGGAGACTCACCTCCCTCCCCCACCAATCCCCATCATAGTCTTATAATAAATTCTCTTTTTGATCTTAAGTTAACATAAGTTGGTTTCTGGTACCTGCAATCAATCTAATCCTAACCAATACGTATACCTTCTCTCCTTTTTGGTACTAATGAAATGCCTTTAGAGCCCTTTGTTGGAATTCTTTCCTTTTTACCTTTTAGAAAACCAAAATCAGTTAAAATGTATGGAGTGTATCTATAGCCATGTATAAAACACAGGTATTCCTATTTTAACTTTAAAAACAAACACATACCCTGTTCTTTAACAATTCTCGAAGTTCTCTCAAATAAAACCTAAACAACAATGCCCCCAAATAAGAATAGTTTAAGGATTAATCTCTAGCAAGCCAGCTTTCCCCCAGATGATGGATTTGTTAGTTAATCATTCTGAAGCCAGGATTAGAGCACAGTCAACAGTTTAATAAACTATTCATTTCCTACAGTACTGAGTAGTTTTGTGGGCTTTTTGTCTTATGCCATAAACAGGACTATAAATTGTATTAGTAATTGTTTTTGAAAAGGATGTCAAGACTTCCGTTCTAAGATGCTGATTTGAGCCTGCATATTTAACCGTTCCCTTTCTTCCCAAGTTCCTATGGAAATGGCCAAAAACATTATTTTAGAATATGGTTAAAAAATTATTCTGAAAAACAGTGAAGAGTGCTATCAATAGGCCAGTAACTGGAAGGAATTTGGCAAAACAGCATACATAGGAGCAGATAGATGGAAGAACCGACTATCCCAAGATTTAGCTAGAATAGTGCGAGGAAAAGCCTACCCGAACTTGAGCAGGAATGTCTAGCAGAATCTTGAGATCTCCTAGAACAGGGGGAAAGGCTGGAGGTAATATTTGGGGCTGCAATGCAGGATGTTCCCTGAAGCAGTCTTCCCTTGGAAGCCATTCTGATCCTCAGAGGAGGAGATTGAGGCCCGGGTAACTTCAAGTTACCACTGTAAATGCAGGAAATATTAAAATATAAAAATAAAACAGGAAAAAGAAGAAACGAACAAGGGCCTGCAGAGAACCTGGCCTTCTCCAGTTGCATTCACTTCCTGTGGTCATTGTTGGAAACAAGAAAACACTTTCTAATCATTTGCCAGGGGTTGCTGAGCAATTTTCTTCAATCAGGAAGCAGTTCGAGCTTTGCTGATTATATGAAAAAGCTAAAACCATACTAGACCTGCAGCTCTCAGGAACAGAGGGGGCCCTTTGGCCATCCAAAGGTTAAAGTAATAGGATCCCAGGAATTGATTGAAGTTTATTGATTTTCAATTGATGAAACATTGACAACTGCATTGGATGGTGAAATTACACCTTTTAGCTCAGAGAATATTGTTTCTCATCCCAGATTCATTGTCGAGGTTGACAAGTAAATGGGTTTCTGGTAAACATTTATTCTGTTTTTCCATCTGGACACTAAATTGTTATGTAGCAATAATGTGAGGGTAATTATAGGAGTCTGAAGGACCTGATGTCTTGAAAAAGTCTAAATGTTTTAGAAAGCAGGCTGTTCCTTTTACTTTTTAATTGTCCTTATACTGTTCAAGAGGTAAATTCGTACCAAAGGACTGGATTCAACTCAATTAAAAAAAATACGCATGTGGGTTTTCTGTGAGGCAAGGTACGGTGCTTAAGTTCACTCTGGTAAAGTCATCTTTCTCATTATCTCCCTTATCCTCCTGTTTAAATACCTTTTCATTAATTCTATAAAATCCACCAGAGGGTTATCTGCTCCCAAGGGGCTAGCCTTTCTCACTTGAGTTGAAAACAGCTCTTCACAACAGATGATTAAGTTTTATTCCCCCATGCTGTTGGGGTGGGGGTGAGGAGGTAAGGAACTCTTCCTCTGAACTGATGTCTTAGTATTCCACACTGTCTTCCTCCTTCATATTCATGAGCCACCCCTTCCCATCTCTCCTCAAAAATGTTCTGTAGCGAAAGTCTAATTAGAATGTACCATACAAAGAAGAGTAAGCCTTTGACCTCTGAGGCTTAGTGTCCTTATCTGTAGAATGGGGTTAATAATTCATCCCCAGCGGGGTTATGTGAAAAACTAATAAGATAATGAATATCAAAACATGTGTTAAAGCTAGCACACTGTAGAGGATTCGGAGACAAAATGAAATCACAAGAGACCTCAGACTGGGAATCTGGCAGCCCCATCTATGGGGTGACTCTAGGCAGATGACTTAACTGCTATCTTTGTCGGCCACCCTATCTGTAAGTGGGGATATAAGAGTGCCCATCCATTTCATACAATCTGTGTGAAAATTAAGTGGGTTACTGTGTGTTAAGTTATTGCTGTAAGCTAGTATAAAATAAAAGGCATTGTTGTCATTTCAGCATAACCTTGTCATACACAAGAGGTTTTCTATGTCCTCTACAAAATGATACTGTTTCATGTCAGCAATGGCCCATCTGGAGGGGGTTAGTATGTGGGAGGAAATGCAGGTCGGATACAGAATCCAGTCTCTGTATTCGGGAGGGATCTGAGTTTCATATGGAGGTGAGGGGAGAGCTCTCAGGTAAAGCAGGTGAAATTAAGGAAAAAGTATTTAAACTGAAGAGTGGAACCAACTGAATGTGCACACAAGAGCAGCTCTAGGTGATGGAGAGGTGTATGCCATTTACTGCCCATTTTAGCATCTTCTTTCTTATCCTGAGCTCCTGTTGGCCCCAGGCCCTTATCTTGTGTCTTGAAAATTCTGGTGTCTACTATCATCTCCTATGCTGAGTTAACTATTGAGAGACTGTTACCATCTTAGAGTTACTAGTATAATTTCTTACCCTTTCAAAGAGGGATCTCTATCATCGGGTTTAGGCACAAGGATGGTCCATGGGATTTTATATGAGATGGAGGGCTCCTAGGATAGGATGATCTACAGGTGTTTGGGGCCAGATTAGGACTGCTGGAGGTACCAAATACTGATCTTACCCATCCTCCCCATATAATTCACAATAAACTTTATGCAAAACCATAATACACAAACACAAAGCTCACGTGTATGCTGAAACTGAAATAAATTCATTTTAGATTTCCTGATTTCAAAATTCTGGGTAAGTTCATCCAAACTGAATCAATCACAGTCTCTCTTTCTCTGGCCCTGCTTTCCGGTGCCATCTGCTGCTGTTGGGCATTTGAGCCCTGCCACCTTCACCTCCCTCTGCTGTGGTCACCAGCCACGTCGCCTCTCCCAGCTTTCTGAGAAGGCTCCTCGGGCCCTTGGCAGGCTCTGCCACCAGTGTCATCCTACCTCCTTCCCCTCATCCAGAGCTGCTGGCTCTCTGTGCCGCTGACTGTTCTTCACTTTGCAGATGAAGCCTAGCTCCTTGAATTCTCACCCCAGGGAATCGTGACAACACCTCACTCACCAACATATTGTCCAGAGTGTGTTCTTCACTAGGGAAAATAACAACAGACCGGGTTTCTGCCTCTTTTGGAACTGTGCCGGGGCATCACCCTAGCATGGGGGGTGTAATCCCTGCACACCCAGATTCTCCGATAGTGACAGCAGAAAGAGCTGTGTGGTGGCGAACGATATAGGCATTAGAGACCAAAATACCTGGCGACTTCACCTTGCAGGGCCTTGGCCTCTTCCTATGAAAGTGAGCATGATGAGAGACAGGATGATGCAATTATTCTCATTAAAGACTAACTGTAGTGATGTAGGTTGGCACAACGCCTGGCTCAGGGCAAGCATTTATAAGTGGCAGCCTTGACTTATAGCAAGGTGGGTTCCTATGACTTTCAGAGGCAGACGCCACTCACCCAGTGCATGTATCCTAGAGGTTCCTGTTTCCCTCTCAATGAACCCCCTGGAGAAACAAAGGTGGGACTGGGGACTGACAGGCACCCTCAGAAAGGGTGCCCCACACTTCAGTTTACCTACCCTTTCTACAATTTGTCACCAAGTCAGGGCTCAATCAGAAGACATACCTGGCCTATAGCTTAGGTGGAAACACAGCCCTGCCCTGCCCCAAGCTCCTAGAGACCACTTGGCTTTCCAAGGCCAAATAACTGCAGAAAGGAGATAATGATGTCCTCGAGCCTTTTGAGCAAGATTTTCCAGCTGAATCCATCGTACATAAAGAATTGCCTGAAAGTGAGAAAGGCTAATTTGACTGTCTGGGAGAGTAGAAATAGCACCTCTAGCAGTTTTGGGTCTGTGGCTTTTGCTTGGCTATTTTTTTTAAAGGATGTTTTAAAACTCAGATAATATCCTTCAGCATTTATTTCTACATACAGTAGTCCCCCGCTTATCCCAAGACCCCCAGTGAGCAGATGCCTGAAACCATAGATAGCACTCAACCAAATATATACCATGTTTTTTCCTACATATTTATACCTATGATAAAGTTTAGTATATAAATTAGGCACGGTAGATTAACATCAATAATTAATAATAAAATAGAATAATTCTTAAAACATACTGTAATGAAAGTTATGTGAATGTAGTTTTCCTCTCCCAGTCAAAATATCTTATTGTACTCCACCATGGGTAACTGAAACCAAGGAGAGTGAAACCATGCATGAGGGGTTGGGGAGAGCTACTGTAATTGCCAAGTGTAAACTCCACAGTCAAGTGGCTGCTTAAGGAATCTGCATAAATGGATTCTAGAACACTGTGGATCCCATAGGGTCAGAATGCAAGAACTAGTCTGGTCCTTACTTCCTGATTCCTTGAGGACTTTATAACCATAACCCCAGTTAGGGCCTGCTTCAGGTCGAGTGACCTATGCAGTCACATAGGATCCGCCTTAGCATGTCCCCTTGCTTATCTTAATGTTCTATTGTCACTTGCTTGACCTTCTGAAAATTTTTTTTTTTTGAGACAGAGTCCCACTCTGTCACCCAGGCTGGAGTGCAGGGTGGGATCTCAGCTCACTGCAATCTCCACCTCCTGGGTTCAAGTGATTCACCTGCCTCAGCCTCCTAAGTAGCTGGGATTACAGGTGCACGCCACCATGCCTGACTAATTTTTGCATTTTTAGCAGATATAGGGTTTTATCATATTGGCCAGGCTGTTCTGGAACTCTTGACCTCAAATGATCCACCCACCTCAGCCTCCCAGAGTGCTAGGATTACAAGTGTGAGCCACCACATCTGGCCCCGAATAATTTCTGGACAAGGAACGCTGTGTTTTCATTTTTCACTAGGCCCTGCAAATTATGTAGCCAGTCCCAGTCCCAGTATATGGCTTGGTATCTATTGCATAGTAGATGTTTGTTATTGGAAGAACATTAATTGTTAAGGTATAATATACTCTCAAACTCTTCATTAGTAGTACACTCAAGCCACGGTCCATAAAGCATTTCTAATCTTCCTATGCAAGAAAACCTGCAATGAAGGCAACATTAAGCCTAAAAATTACTTTACACTTAGAAACCCAATTTGATCCATTAAATACCAACAATCATCAGATTTCCCCCCAAACAGGAGCAATTTACAAATCTTCCTTTTTCCTGATGGTGACAGCTTCTGCTATTGAACATCTCAGGGGAATAACAGGTCAGAAGTGTTGACTACAGACAGCTGTGAAGGCAATGTGCTAAGGTACTGAGGCAATGCTATTAAATCCTGAGAAACATATTCAGACCTCATTCAAATGAGGTTCTCAGGGGGAAGTGCCCTTTATATAACAATTGATTTTTTCTAAACTGAATTATCAGTTGCAGGATATTTACTCTGGTTTGTTATTTGGGGACTTGGGGACGCATCTGAACTACATTTAAGGAGAGAGAGCTGAAAAAGCAGGGCAGCAGGCAGAATGGTAATCAGGAGGTTGATGATAAAGTCATTAAAAGAAATAAAGCAGAATCCAGCTAAAAACACAACAGAAAAACCTGAGAAGTTAATGAGATTGGAGAAGATGTAATGAATTGAACCTCGTCTTCCATTCAAAAGGATTCAATTAGCAAGGACACTACTGGTGTATGTTAAATAAAATATTTTTGTTTGAAAACAAGGTGGTGATGGTGGATGGTGACTGTAATATTCAACAACAAAGAATAAAAGTAAAAGATGTAACGCTCCTTCTAAGCATGTTTTCTTGCATCTATCTACAGACCTTTATCATTGACACTTTCCAGTCTTCTGTCTCTCAGATCCAGGCAGCAACTGGAAGGTTTCAGAGAAAAGGAAGACAAAGGCTTACCAGCAACAGCAACGTAGGGACTGCAGCATAAATACAACCAGGAAGAGAGGAGCCAAATAGGAAAGGAAATGAAGGTCTAGATTGTAATAACTAATTCAAGAATTATTTTGGATTAAAGTGTGTCCTGTGCTCATGACACCTGTGCAAAGGACGGCAGGCAGGGGAATATGTGATTGTGCTACACCGGAAACATAAAGTCAGTAACTCGTGAAGGAATCTGTTTCAGGATGGCTTTAACTC
Source organism: Theropithecus gelada (assembly GCF_003255815.1). NCBI lineage: Eukaryota > Metazoa > Chordata > Mammalia > Primates > Cercopithecidae > Theropithecus > Theropithecus gelada. Next base: position 65,557,236 of record NC_037673.1, read on the forward strand.
GGAGGCTGTTCCCTCCAGCCAAAACCCAAAGCACAGGATATAATTCCTCTCAGCTAGAGCACGTGCACAACTAAAGGAAAAAAAAAAAAAACAACGGAGATACTATCTACAGCAAAATACTACATTTTCTGGAGCTTGAATGATTGCAGATGGAATGACAGAGATCTCTGCAATTGGTGTTACAGTCTTAGAATAAGGAAACTCTATGTGACCATTAAGAATAAAAATAGGATAGGAAAGAAGAAAGTCAGACAATGAGAAGGGTAAAACAAAAGAAAGCAGGCCGGACGAGGGCTGAGACAGCTTTTGAAGTCCAACTTGCTTGGAGTTTTCACCAATTCAGTGGGTGAAGGAAGAGTTTTAAGAGTTAACGTCAAAGCCACATTATTTTATTGGAGTTTGTTGGTGATACTTAGGTTAACAGTTGAACATACTGCATATGGTTCTCATTTCTGCATAGAAAACAACATAAAGCTTAATATTAGACATTCGTGTCCCAAAGTTCCTTCGGCCCCTGTCACCATAGGGAAATTCACACTGACCGGCTTTGTCCCTGGGCCTCACCTGCTCCCACGTAGCCTGCTTCCCTACCTGCCCAAATGCACTCAACTCTTCTTGTGTTCATACCTCCTCCTACTCCTACTAGGGAGCTGCCAAGGCCCACCCCAAAATCCATTTGCTTTTTAAAGCAGTGGGATAGACCTCTTCTTTGTCCAAATGTCTTCTATCTAACTTATGCCCAGGAGCAAGGCCACAACTTCCAAAGTGAAACAAGCCCTTCAGGGTGTTTTGCTAAACAACCATTGAAGCCTCACCCTAAAACTGGTGTCCTGGCCTAACAGTTCAAATACCAGGTGGCTCTTTAAAATGATATTTTTCTACTTTACGAATTGCTGTATCACTGAATATTCTTCTAAAATAATATTTCTAAATGGTAGCATGTAATTCAATCCCATGGAGGTGACACTTTTACAATGCAGTGCCCACTGTTGGAGGTTTAAAATTAATTATTATTGTCAATATTTTACTATTATAAACAAGACTAAGATATATTTGTATTTATATATTTTAATACTTGTGTGATTTATTTTCTTATAGATACACTGAAGTGAAATTATTATATAAAAATTACAAATTTAAGGCAAAATTCTGCAAATTTTTGTATGTATTTTTAATGACATGCAGAAAGCCTTGCAAATGTATAAAATGCCTTAGCTACTCTGGATAGTGTAGTTCTTATTTTTTCAGTGATTAAGTTAAAAATACATAGTATTAGAATTATTAGAGACTGTCATAAAAGTAAGTAAATTATCCGATAGTTTAATAGTCATAAATAATATCAACTGCTGAAAGTTGAAGTAAGAAACATTAAAACTCGACAAAAGAAACTTCCCTAAGCTTTCATCAATGAATCATTCCAAATTTATACCTTGCTGCTGATATCTGTGACTGAGCATTCAGCCTCAAGGTAACTTTGATTTGACATTTTTTTTTTTTTTATTGTTGTACTTTAAGTTCTGGGATACATGTGCAGAACGTGCAGGTTTGTTCCATAGGTATACATGTGCCATGGTGGTTTGCTGCACCCATCAACCTGTCATCTACATTAGGTATTTCTCCTAATGCTATGCCTCCCCTAGCCCCCCACCCCCTGACAGGCCCTGGTGTATGATGTTCCCCTCCATGTGTCCACATGTTCTCATTGTGATTTGGCACATTTTATGGGTCCAGGTAGAATGGTCCAAAAACTGAAAAACAAAGGTACTGAAAGGGTTTTTATATCAAAAAAGCTCCAGTTGAGCTGATGGTCTCATTCATTTGCATCAAGGCATGAGGATTATTTTGAAGAACTGTGTGTTAACATTGACAATCTGTAATGACACATATATTTAAAAGGCATACCCATTACTCCCCTATACACATGTTTTGTTCGAGTCAGGCTGGTCAGGTCATGTTTACCAAATGTTTTGAGTTTTTTCAATTTCACCAAAAAAATGTATGAATACTTTTCTTTAAAGGTACTAAAATGTTACAGATAGGAGACTTTCACTTCCAGTTATGATACAATAACAAGTATCACATTAACTCTACCTTGAAAATATATAAACCTAGATAAAATTTAAAACCACAAAGTGAAACTCTTTGAAGGAATCAGTAAGCAACCAAGGCAGCTAGGACTTCAAAGACCAAAGTCCTGGATAAAGAGGAAATGCATTGACATGAATCAATGAGCTTCATTCACTGAAGCTTTATTTCCCTCCAGATATTTGCTGAAGAGCACATGCTATAACCCAAAGATTGCTACAGTCTTCACTTGCTGGAGAGGTAAAAATTTGGAATTCAGAGCTACCAAGGGCATATGTGCCAAGATCCCAGAGAAAATGCACACGGAAGTGAGCCCAATATTTTCACTTGGTGTCCTTTTGAAACATTTACTGATTTTGAAGCTGATTCCTAGGTACATCTTCAAGGCAAGAGCTGAGAAACCAAAGAGAAAGCAGCCTCTAAGAGACTAAAAAGCTAAGCAGAAGTTTTGAAAGTATCACAGTACAGGAGAGAGGAAAGCTTGTTCAGAGCTTGCTGAGGAGGAATGGTCCCAGTAAAAACCACACGTTTTCCATTGTAGTCCTTAAAGAGCTTTGCCCAAGAGTAACACACACTAAGTTAGCCAGGCTTCACAAAGCCTGAAAATGGGCCTTGACCGGATCAGTGTGATCTTTCTGGGATATCTCTGGCTGCCCGAAGAGAAAGGAATTCTTTCTGGAGGAAGATAGCATCATCCGCATCATCCAGACTCCCTGCAATTTTTATATATATAATTTCCAGAATGTAGTAAAATAGACATACCAGTGACAAAAATCGTAAGATATGCCAAAAAGGAACAAGACACTGAAATAAAAATACGCAGTAGACACAGACTCTCTGGTGCTACAGCTCTTGAAGTTATCAGACACAGACATTAACATATCTATAATACCGTCAAAAATATTGATGAAAAGAGAACTAGAATTTACAAAGAAAATCACTGCTGTGCATATGGTAATAAGACTACAAGGGATAGGGAGAAATAGAGACAGGGAAAAATAGATAGACATACACAGACCCTCCGAGAGAGAGAGAGAGAGAGAGAGAGAGAGATTCTTTAAAGCAGCAGGAGGAAGAAAAGGAAATAGATGCATTATCTTCAGAGGAATGACAAAAAGACTCACAATGTAAACCAGGCTATAATGATATGATCTTTTTAAAGGATTAAAAAGAAATAACTGCTAGTCTCAAATTCTATACCCAGCAAAAATATTCTTCAAAAATTAAGATGATATAAAGAGTTAAGATAAAAACCTACACTAGAGGATTAATCACTAGCATACCCACATTAAAAGATATACAAAAGGGAATTCTACAGGCAGAAGAAAATGATTCCAAATGAAATAACTGTAATGAAGAATTCTTCATTACAATGAACAGCACTCTAAAAGGTAAAAACGTAGGTTAAATCTGAATGAATTTTGACTGTTAAAAGCAAATATAATAATCATATCTTGTGTGATTTAAATTCTGTAGAATTAAAATACATGGCCAAAAGTAGCACAAAAGGCATAAAAAAGGAGTTTTGTGTGTTGAAAGGTCTTTACATTGTCCTGAAAGCAGTAAAAGTACTAAGTCATATTACCTTAAAGTAATTCAAGAAATCATGTTGTAATCTCTAGGCTAATAACTAAAAAGAAGTTAAAAGAATGTATAACAACAAAATAACAAAGGACAAAAATGAAATAATAAAAATGATTAATTCAAAAGGGACAATAATGTAGATTAATAACATGCTAGAACAAATAGAAAACAAAAAGATGGTCAATTCTGACAATTGTATTAATAATTTTATGTAGTTAAATGGCTAAATATTCTAATTAATTGACAAAGACTGTGGATAAAAATACAATTAAATTTTGCTGATAAAAGACACACTTTATTTATAAGGAAAGAGAAAAATTGAAAGGAATTAAAGGAGTAAAGATAAACCAATTAATACCAAATAAATTAGTAGCTATAATTATATCAGATACTGTAGATTTTAAAGGAAAAAAATGAGATAAAGGCATACATTTGTATGCATCTAATAACATGTTATTATATATTCACATATAATACATGTGAAAATGATAGAAATAAAAATATAAACAAATTCTAAATTCTCAAAATAAAATATATAACTAGTAATTTAAAATATCAGTGAAGATAAAAATTTTTTAAATGAGATGATACATTTAACCTAATTGACATATAAAGAATCTTGCACCTAATAATTGCAGAATGAGCACCCTCTTCAAGTAAATATATTTACTAAAATTGACTCTATCCTGGACCATAGTAAAAGTCTCAACAAATTTCAAAGAACTGAAGAAAATACAAATTATATTCTCTGATTTTAGGAGAAATTAAGCTAGAAATCAGTCATACAAATACACAAATCACTAAAAATATCTAATGTTTGGAAATTAAGCAATTAACTTCTACATATTGCATTGATCTAAATAAGAAATCACAATGGAAATTAGAACGTGTTTTTAATCAAATGATAATGGGATTGTACTTCATATCAAAACTTCTGGGTTATAGCTAGTTTTAGCTAACTTTTGCTATATAACAAACCATCCCCAGCTTTAATGGCTTAAAGACAACCATTTTACTTATATCAAGATTCTGTGAGTCAGCTGGGTGGTTCTTCTGTTCTGGCTTGGCTGATCTCTGCCAGGCTCTCCTGTGTCTGGGGTCAGCTGAAGAGTGGACTGGAAGCCGGAAAACCTAGGATGGTCTTACTCACGTATCTTGGAGTTGGCTGACTTTCAGCTAGGGTGTCTCAGTGCTTCTCCACTGGGCTCCAGCAAGCTAGCTTGCTCTCCTCCACATGGTGTTTTCAAGCTTCCAAGCACAAACTGAGAAAACAGACTCCAATGTTTAAAAGTTTTCCAAGGTTCTGTTTGCTTTGTATTTACTAATATCACATGGCCAAACCTAGACTCAAGGGTAGACACCTCTACATGAAGGAAATTGAAAAGTTCTATTACAATAAGGAATGCAGACAAAGATAGGAAAAATCTGCAGCTATTTGCAAACTGCTACACAGTTAATATTGTGCTCAGAGGGAATCTTATATCCTTAAATACATATATTAGAAAAGAAGAAAGATCTGAGTGTTTATTTCAAGAAGCTAGAAACGAAATAGCAAATTAACCCCAAATAGAAAAAAGGCAATAATGAAGAATAGAAATTATTGATATAGAAAATAAATATACAATAGAAAAATTCAAAAAGTCAAAAGTTTGTTCTTTAAAAATATTGGTAAAATTGATCAACTTTTGTTTAGCAAGACTAGGAAAAAATAGAAAGAAAACACAAGTTTTCAATAAAAAAGATGAAATAGGAATCATTACTACCAAACATGAGAGTATTTATGAACATGTTTATATTCCAGTACATCTGAAAGTTTTGATACAATGAAAAAATTCATTGAAAAATACAATGCATCAAAGCTGACAACAGAAGAAATAGAAAATTTTTTATTTATGACAGTAATGGTATTTGTTGTTGTTGTTTTGAGGAGTGTTGCTCTGTTGTTCAGGCTGGAGTACAGTGGCATGATCTTGGCTCACTGCAACTTCCACCTCCTGGGTTCAAGCGATTCTCCTGCCTCAGCCAGCCAAGTAGCTGGGATTACAGGTGTGCACCACCGCACCTGGCTAATTTTTGTATTTTTAGTAGAGATGGGGCTTCGCCATGTTGGCCAGGCTGGTCTCAAGCTCCTGACTCAGGAGATCCGCCTGTCTTGGCCTCCCAAAGTGCTGAGATTACAAAAGCAATGGTATTTGTAATAAAAAAATTTTTCACAAAGAAAGCTAGACCCACCTGGCTTCACCAGTGAATTCTTCCAAATAGGTAAGGAATAATACCAATCTTACACAATCGTTCCTAAAGAATATAGAAAGAGGTAACACTTCCAAACTAGTTTTCCACCAAACCCTCATGCCAGACATTCAGGAGGACACTGAATTTATGGCTAATCTCTCTTATGAACACAAAATAAAAATCCTAAATAAAATATCAGCAAATTAAATCCATAAGCCAATTGGGCTTGTTTCAGGAAGGTAAGTTTGGAAAAACTAGAAAATCAATCAGTAAAATTCACCATGTTAATGGAATAAAGGAGAAAAATTATGTGACTATAATCTTGCTATACACAAAAAAGAATTTAATAAAACTTAATCCTCGGTCGTAATTTAAAAATACTTTTGATAAACTAAGAATAAAAGGCACTTCTTAAATTCATAAAGGATATCTTTTTAAAAACCTACATAATAATGAATACAAAATTACAGCTACATAGAAAGCATGAGTTCTGTTGTTCTGCTGCACTATAGGGTGGATACGATTAACTGTAATTTACTATATATTCTCAAAAAACTAGAAGACAGAATTTTTTTCTTTTTTCTTTTTTCTTTTTGTGTGGCAGAGACAGTGTCTCCCTATGTTGCTCAGGCTGGTCTCAAACTTCTGGGCTCAAGTAATCTCCCACCTTGGCCTCCCAAAATGTTGGGATTACAGGCATGAGGCACCATGCCGGGCTTAAATTAACTTTTAGGTTCAATAAATCCCAATAAAAATCCCAGCAGACTTTTTTTGTGTGGAAATTGATGCATGGATTCTAAAATTTAAATGGAAATGAAAGGGCTAAAAAGAACAAAAGACAAACTTGAAAAATAGGAAGTCGGAGGACTTAAGTTACCAAATATCAAGGTATTACAAAGCTATAGTTATTTAAAAAGTAAAAGCAACAGCATGGTATTGGTGCAAGCATAAAAAAAATAAAGAAAGAAAAACAGTGTTATACGTATATGAAAACCATTTTTACAATAAAGATGCCACAGCACTGAAATGAGAGAAGGAACTTTTTTCAATAAATGATGCTGATCAATTGCATATTCACACAGGGAGAGATGACCCCTGAACTGTACCACATATCATACACAAAAACCAATTCCAGAGAGATTCTAGATCTAAATGTGAAAGGTAAAACGACAACAACAAAACCCTGAAGCTTCTAGAAGGCAACAAAGGAGAATATCTTCACAACGTTGGCAGCAGAAAACTGGACCACAACCCCTATTTGAATATCTGGCTCAGATGCATATATCTGATCTACTTTACAGTCTTCTCCATTTATTCCAGCCGATTCTGATTTGCTCCTCTCTTCTATTTATTTCTCTTGAAGTCACCATCACACAGTTTAGCACTCACATTGTAGATTACTCTCAATTTTTGTTATGTGTGGTGCTCTAGCAAGCTTTATCATGACTGATTATTATTTTCTACTTCTATTTTCAGTAATGCCTGAGTTAGTGCTGGAGCTGGACAAATAATAGACCCTCAATTAGCAGTGGCTAACTTTAGATGGTCCCAAATCTCTCTGAATATCTGCTCTGCTCTTTGCCCTTTCGATGGTATTGTGCTCCAATCCCTGCATTCATCCAAACATTTAATAAGTCGAACTAAATGAGGCCTGAAAGCAAAGCACTATGCTGACATCATGCAGACTGCAAGGTTGTGTAGGTCTCATTTTATGCTATAAAAGAGTTTATAGCCTCTTAGAGGAGGTATATGCACAAGATCGTTATTTTATATTTCAAGGAAATATGGGGAGAATGCATGGAAATGGCCATAGTATATAAGTTCCAAGAGAGGAAGTGATTACATCTGCCTAGACTAATCTGGAAAGGCCTTTTGAGTAAGTGGCATCTGAGATGGGTTCTGAAGATTATAATAGGGCATTCCAGGCAAAGTGAAAACCAGATGAAATTTTTTGAATTGAGGCATTATATTTCCTGAATAACTGTGCAAATAGATTTCTCCTGAAATAGTTAAATTGGCTTTGAATAACCAGAGAAGAGGGCTTGTTGAGACCATGAGGCAGGTGCTACTGAAAGAACAGAATAGATGAAGTGGTTGCTTCTGTGTGAATTCTATGGCTTTTAAATCTGCCGGAAGATTATGTTAGCAGAAACGCTTATCTTTCCTATATGTGAGATGTCTCTTTTCTCCTGGTCCCTTCCAGCTCAGGGGAAGAACCTGTGTTAATGATTTTTATGTCTTCTGCATACTTCATGAAATTGAATTAAGAAACTGCATTATATTTTTAAAAGAGTTGAAAGAAGAAGTCAGAGCAATAAGAAATCCAGATTAGCCTTAAGATTCATGTCAGAGATTAGTGGGAATTTAGGAAGAGATGGGAGGGCCTTGAGTTCCTTGGTGTTACTATAATATAGTGCCTGGGTTGCAAACTCAAATGGAGCATGAGGATAAAAGAAGTGGGTGGGTGAGTGGACTAACTGTAAAAGTAGCAACAGCATTAATGTGATGAGAAATGGCAACTAACAGTTGGACTGTGAAAAGACAAATTCTCATACCCTACCAAAACTTACTAAATCAGAAACTCTGGGCTGGGGTCCAGCAATCTCTAGATGGTTCCACTCAACAGTAACATCTGAGAACTACTGCAATAAGGAATAGTGAAAGAGGCAAACTGGTGTGCTCATGCCCCATGCAAAGGGCTGGCAGACATTTCTTAGCTAAGTTGATTTTTACCTCGCAGGATATGGAAACTATGTTGTCGGCCCTTCCGATATTGTAAAGAAAAGTTGCACATCTGAATTTTTATGTTACATCTTCTAATTTTTAAGTATTGGCCACCATTAAAAATAATCTGGGCTGGGTGCACTGGTTCATGCCTGTAATCCCAGCACTTTGGGAGGCCGAGATGGGTGGATCACGAGGTCAGGACTTCGAAACCAGCCTGGCCAACATAGTGAAACCCTGTCTCTACTAAAAATACAAAAGTTAGCTGGGCATGGTGGTGCACGTCCGTAGTCCCAGCTAATTGGGAGACTGAGGCAGGAGAATCACTTGAACCTGGGAGGCAGAGGTTGTGGTGAGCCCAGCTCGTGCCACGGCACTCCAGCCTGGGCAATAGAGCGAGACTCCATCTCAAAAAAATAAAAAATAAAGTAAAATATTCTGGTGGCCAAATGTAACTGTGGCCCACATTTTACCAGGGGCTATTAATTTGTAATCTCTAATAATATAGTGATTAAAAGCATAAGATCTTGATTCAGTGAGTATTAAGTTCAAATCCCATCTCTTCTTGCTATGTATATGGCCTCAAAGCAACTTGTTTAACTTCTCTAAAGCCTTGATTTCCTCCTGTGTAAATGAGCATAAGCACCTGCTTCACAGGGTCCTGGTGAAGGTGGAGTGGTACGATGCATGCAAAGCACTTATTCAAGGGTCTGGCACATGGCAAGTGCTCAATAAATGATACTTTTATAATTGTCAGTTCAAGCACAGGATATGCTGGGTCTGCTGGGGAAAGGAAGGAATCTGAGCCAGGGGAGTAGGGAAATAGTTGGTTTCTCTAGGCAGAGCTGAGTGGTCCTACACACAGTGTCCAGAGCATGTGGCATGGCAGTCTCACGCAGAGACCAGGCTATGCTAGTAGTATGAAGGAGATTCATTTGATGGATGTGGCCCAGTAGTATAAGATTCACATAATCCTCAATGTCCATGGGCAATGCGCTCATATAAGGCCAGAACCCATCCTGGGCCAGGAATAAGGAACCTGCCAATTCTTAAAATCCTGGGAGCCACAATAAATAGGTGATTTTCAAAGTATGAATGTAAGAACAGACAGGTAACCTGTGGCAGCAGCTCAGACCTGTCCATGGGTCAGTATGTCTGAGGGTATGAGGAAGGGAGAAGTGAGAAAAAGATTACAAGTTGTGTGACCTGGAGGCTTAAGTTGGCACCCTGGGCTTATGCGAGGCACAGCAGATACCAAGTCTGTGGGCTGCCAAGATAAACTCCAGGCCCCACATCTGGAGGGGTTGAGGCAGCTGATATGCTTCTTGTCCTAGTCTAGACTAGTTCAGCTCCTAGGCATGAAGGAGCCTAAACGTGGAAGACATTGGAGACTCTTGCTGTGAGTAGCAAGAAAGACGAAGCTTGACAGATGCTGGTGCAGGCAACCAGGTATCACTTATTATTTAGGAGGCAAGATGTCATAATGCTATATTAAATGTGTCAAATTTGGGTCATTGTATAGAATGCATTGAAAGAGGAGTTAGGGAAAAAAACAAGACTGTTGCATTTATCTTGGCCAGAGATGACAGAATCTCAGCATTTGGACCACAGCTACTCTCTCTTATATCCACGACAGACACCTCTGATTGATGTAAATATTCTCTCCTGCTGATCCCAGACAAGGCATCAGAATCTTTTCAAAACTCTATTCCGCCTAGACAGCCACTCTGACAGATGGAAACTGGCATGCAAAGCTCCTGGTCTAGGTGTCAGCTGCTACGGAGTGATGACAATTGGGAGGGTTGAAAAGGGAGAAAATTCTGTGAAAATAATCAATAGAGGTCAGAGCCTAAATTTTTTTGTGGCGACAAGATAGGGCAAGTTTGAAGAAAGTCAGGCTCAAAGATCATAGTAAGGCTTCATTCAAGTCTTAGGATGTAGGAAAATATGTGCCATTAAGAAAAGTACCCTTTCTTGAAAAGCAAAAACATAAACCACTACCCCTCAAGGAATTCAGAAAAACGAGCTGGTTGATCGGGAAAAGATGATTTGTTCACTTTCTGAGGTCCTGGCAACACACGCGGGTAGAGGTGTCAGCCCAGCAGTTCATGTTGGATATTCTTCAAACAGTAACTGCTTTTAAACTTGCTGTCTCAGTGTACGGATGGGTGCTTTGGGAAGACGCAAAGAATGTGTTGGATGCTTTGTCCTTGAGAAGTTCAGAAGATACTAGCAGCACAGGGACACCCACACATGACTAATAGGGACATGCAAAACCCAAACAAATCAAACAGAAACCACAGCCACCTACTTAGGGAAGAGAAGAGTGATTGGAGAAAGGAGGCAAGTCATGGAAGGTGGTAGAACTCGAAGAAGCTCTGAGCATGAGCTCAACACTGGAGCCAGAAAATGACCTGGACTATTCCACGTGCATGTCTAGTTGTCCAAAAAGGCCATTCTCATCTTGAGAATGCAAAACCAGTCACTGATGTCATTATATGATGTTTATTTATTATCAGCCATATTCTAGGCACTATGGCAGTGGTCAGAAACCCTTTGTTCTTAAGGATCTCTCAGGCCTGTGGGCGAGAGAGATGTATCAAGTTATTACACTATAGCACAAGAAATGCTGAGATACGAGTATGCAGATGCAGAGAACAATATAGGTGCACATAGCAGGGTCTAATGCAGCCTGTGGGGGCAGGGCAGGCACCCTAGAGAGGAGGAAGCTGGAGGTGTACTTTCAAAGCGAAATAGAAAGATCGATTCATTTATCCATCACTGTCCATTCACATGCCAAGTTTCCCAGGCCTCCTGGGCAGCACCAGCAGAACAGAGAAGTGTGTAGGTGTGGAGTACCACTCAAGGTGGGCACTCTGATGAGGCTCCCCAGGCTTGATCCTGGAAACAGGCCAGAGAATTTTGAAACATCTTTTATTTATTTAGTCATTCATTTTTTTTTTTTTTTTTTTTTGAGAGAGAAGCATAACAGAGCATTTATGTCTTAACTGTTGTACTTTTTATATGTTGGCTGGCTTCCAGAATAACCTGACTACATAGACTCACCAGCCTTTAGAGCAGGCACTCCAAGGAATCCTTCTCCTGTGCTGATGTTCCTAAAAGTCTTCTCTACCAGGAAAATGAAAGGAAAGTTGATCTCACAAAGTTGTTAAGACAAGGGTTTGTTGTTGTTGTTTGTTTTATCACTGTTAAGGTCTCCTATCTCTAAAAAATTAATTTTTTGTAATTTTTTAAATGTCTGATTATGGTTAAAAAAAACACACACACAGAGCAAAATTTACTGTCTTCACCATTTTTAAGTGTACAGTTCAGTGCTGTTAAGGACAGTCACATTGTTGAACATTCCATTTTTAGAACTTTTTATTTTTCAAAACTGAAACTCCATATATGTTAAACAACTCCCCGTTTCTCCCTCCCCCCAGTCCCTGGCAACCACCATTCTACTTTCTGTTTCTATGAATTTGACAATTCTAGTACCTTGTATAAGTAGAATTGTACAGTATTTGTCTTTTGGTGACTGGCTTCTTTCATTTAGCGTAATGTTTTCAAGGCTTATCCATGTTGTAACATTTGTTAGAATTTCCTTCCTTTTTAAATCTTAATAATATTCCATTGTATGCACATTCCCCATATGGTTTATCCATTCATCTGTTGATGAATGAGTGCCTTTTGCCTCTTGTCTACTGTACATAATGCTGCTGTGAACATGGGAGTTCAGATGTCTTCTCAAGATCCTGCTTTTAATTCTTCTGGGTGTATAAAACGTGGGATCACTGGATCACATACTTCTCTCTGAATTCTTTGAGGAGCCCCTACAGTGTTTCCAAAGTGGCTATACCATTTTTCATTTAGGGCTCCCTTCTTTTTAAAGGAGGAGTTCATAACCTCTGATATCAGTCAGGGCTGAGCAGACTCTCTGAGCTTCTGAACCCCCTTTGCCTCCAGACCAGGTCAAGGCTTATCTTTCCATTGGTCCTTGGTGGAGAAAGAGGCAGCTATCCTCACATATGGACACCATTAATGGGCAGGGTAACAATCTTGCAGAGCAATTGAACCATAATATGAGGTCCAAGCATAGAATGAACTCACCTATCTGGCAGCATTTCTCCTGCTTGATTGCCAGCTGATATCTGTTTCTGCTGAGGAAGAGTCTGTCCCTGTGTCTGGGAACGCTGCTCCATTTGAGAGCTTGCTTCAGCTGTCATGCCCTTAGCACTGATGATACCATGACCCTTGATTTCCAGTAGGGTCTTATTAAATTTCATTTTTGCTGACCCTCCAAGGCTGATCCCTACCTATCTCTACTCCTACTGCACAGCATCTGTGATGACATTAATGTCCCTAGAGGGAGATTCCTCTTTGCCTTAGAAGTGCCAATTTAGAAACCCTTGAGTTATCCCCTGGGAAGGAGGGAGGAGCTCTGCCATCAGGATGAATTAGGCCTTCTTCACCTGCGGGAAGGGGAGGCAAATGAATTAAAAGCTAGAGAAACATGAAATATCTTTATCCAACAAATGCCAAAAGGCTGAGAATCTCATAATGCTAGACATCTTTCAGAATGGGACAGAACAGGGAATTAAATGTAAACACTCAACCTGACAACTTCATTTGCATGCTTTATAGGACAATTCAGGGTTTGGGGCCTTTTGAAAATGGCACATTTGTTCATGTAATCTGATCAATGCAAGAGGAAATAGCAGACCTAGAGGTTATGCTGAATGGCCAGAGAATTTTATACCTGGGATGCTCAAAGACATCTCAGTCTGGCCCACCTTTCTGACAAGTCAGACCTGACAGTTTCCAAGACAGCTCATCCTTCAGTTGAGGCCTCGTAAAACCAGGTTAGAAACTGACCCACTCACACAATCTTTTAGAACCCACAGCTGCAAGTTTGAAATAGGCAAATTGTTATGTTTTTCCTGATCCTGGGGGCTCTGTACACTATCTCTCATAATGACTGAAAACTCCTAGCATGTGGCTTTCTGCAAAGGGAGGGTGTAGGTCCTAACGTGAGTGTGAGGTGCGGATGTATATCCACCAGTCCTGCCTCAGTTTCAGTTCCCAAGTGCCTCTGACAGGGCAAGCATCTTCCTATAGCAAATGTGCTTGTCACATTTAAAGACATGTGTTTTTTATTTAACCTGGTCCCTGAAATGCACTGAGGACAGAGCCATTGGTTCCAGTCCTGGAAGAAAAGCTGTTTGTGCAGGATTTTTCAGAAAGCATGTGTCAGTCTCCAGCATGGAACCCTGTTAAGGGGATGTAAGCATAAATTTCATGTGATTTCTGCCTGCTGATTGGACTTTCGAACGGATGCTTCATGGTATTTTGACTCTGCTGAAATCAGCTATGTGACTCTCATTGTTATTTAGTTGTCCTGAAGCTCAGTTTTCTAATCTATGGATGGAGAGTTGCACCAGGTGATCTCAGATATTCCTTTAGAATTCTGTGAATCCACTTGAGTAGGAGATGGAGGAGCTATCGGAAATATCATTGCAAGAGCACTGCTGAAGAGTTTCTGCCCTTTCTTTCTTTTATCCCCTCCTTGCATATGCCTTCTAGATAAGCAAAAGGGAGAGTCCTCAATGAGAATACACACTAAATAGTTTTAAATGTGGGGTCAAGGGGTCTTCCAGCATCTGCAGAGTCTCATTGTTAGATGGTTCATTGCTCTTTCTGTTAGAAAAAGTCTTCTTGACATTCATCCCGACTTGCCCCTGGTCCCCTTCACCTCTTCATCTAAATCCTATCCACAAAGATTCTATGGAACTAACATACTTGCTTAGTGTGCATCTTGGTGTGGTGTTTTGGTACACTGCATGTGTGTTTGTGCACATAGTAGTGCCTTCATATTGCGTCCCTGCTTTGTTATGAGGTTGGTCTCAACACCCTGGTGTGTTCTACAACACCAAAAAGACCAGTGTTGTGAGTGAAGCCAATGTAATTTGGTGAACTATGATTTATGCAAACTATTTACAGGTTAAATGGGAGAATGAAGGAAATGGTTAGCAAAGACAAGTTGTCAATGCACACATTCTTCCTTTTTTGATTGACTTATAATAAGCCATGCATTTGTTGCAAAAGAATGTTCATTTTCTCCATAGGAAAATTTCTCCTCAACTTTCTCTTTCTCTCCTTTCTTTCTCCTTGTTCCTCTTCCTATTTTCAGATCAGGCTTTGGCTCAAAGCTAGTCTCAGCCCCACTACCAAGTAGCCATGTAACCTTGGGCAACCTACTCCTCCTCCTTCTTCTTTTTTTTTTTTTTTTGTTTGTTTTTTTGCTTGTTTGAGACAGAGGCTCGAGTCACCCAGGCTGGAGTGCAATGATGTGATCTCGGCTCACTACAATGTCCTCCTCCGGGGTTCAAACGATTCTGCTGCCTCAGCCTCCTGAGTAGCTGGGATTATAGGCACCCACTACACCTGGCTAATTTTTATATTTTCAGTAGAGACAGGGTTTCACCATGTTGGCCAGGGTAGTCTCGAACTCATGGCCTCAAGTGATCTGCCCACCTCAGCCTCTCAAAGTGCTGGGATTACAGGTGTGAGCCACTGCGCCTAGACTACTCCTCCTTTTCTATCTCTAGAAGCAGAATAATGGTACCTCCAAATATGTCACATTTGGAGACTGAATATGTGAGGCAACATGGCAAGGGGAAATTAAGAGTGCAGATGAAATGAAAGTTGCTAAGCCGCTGGCCCTGAGATGCAGAATTATCCAAATTATTAATGTGGATCTGACTGTAACCAAACAATGTAGGTCCCAATGCTCCCCACTTGCAGAGTCCAGTTAACAAGAGTGAAGTCCGGTAGGAAGAAAGTGAATTTATTAACCAAAACTAGTAAAGGGGAAGCAGCTGGATTCCTATCCAAAGTAACTGCTTTGATTTTGGGGTGAAGGCAGGAGTTTAAAATGGGAAAACTTGATAAGGAAGGCATTCAAACATTGGCCTGAGGATAACGTCTGTGTGTCTTGTTCTGGTGGCTGCCTTAGGTCTCAGTCCACCTGGGACCTGGGACCTCAGGCTGACGTCATCACAACAATGGCCAGGTTGTTAATGAGCCACCTTGAAGTAATCTCTGAAACTTTGCAGCTGGGTCTCCAGACTTGGTCTCCCTGTTTCAAGATTAGCCCCTGGAACTTCTAAGAAGACACGCAATTAGATACTAGCACACAGTGTGATAAATGTAAAGGGAATATATAAGGTGGGAAAAGCATGCTGTCTATTTTAAGGTTAAGGAAAAAGGCTTCTGCCATTTGCCTCAAGATTATATCTTGAAACCCAAGTGAAAGGAAACAAAAAGTTTAAAATGCGTTTTGAATTAAGCTGCCCAGTTATACAACGTAATCACCCACGTTCTTACAAGTAGAAGAGGGAAGCAGAGTGATGTGATGTGAGAAAAATTCAACCAGCTTTTGCTTGCTTTGAAGATAGAAGAAAGGGGCCACAAGCCAAAGAATGTGAGTGGCCTTGGCCAGGTGCGTTGGTTCACGTCTTTAAACCCAGCACTCTGGGAGGCCAAGGTGGGTGGATCACCTGAGGTCAGGAGTTCAAGACCAGCCTGGCCAACATGGCAAAACCTGTCTCTACTGAAAATACAAAAATTATTTTAAAAATACTAAAAATACAGTGTGGTGATGTGTGCCTGTAGTCCCAGCTATTCGGGAGGCTGAGAACTTCTCAGCTATTCAGGAGGCTGAGGCATGAGAATCACTGGAACCTGGAAGGCAGAGGGTACAATGAGCCAAGATCATACCACTGCATTCTAGCCTGGGCGACAGAACAAGACTCAGTCAAAAAAAAAAAAAAAAAAAAGAGTGTGAGTGTGAGTGGCCTTTACAAGCTGGAAAAGGTGAGAAAATTCTTCCCTATAGCCTCCAGAAAGGAACGCAGCCCTTCTGGTGCTATGATTTTAGTCCACTGTAGCCAGTGTCAGACTTCCACAGAACCATGAGATAATAAATTTGGTTTGTTTTAAGTTATTAAGTTTGTAGTAATTTGTTACAGTAGCAATATACAACTAATACAGTATCTATAAAATCCAGTCAATAATAGTTTCACAGAATGATCACTGAGACAATGAAGGTAACATACATTGCTTAATATTTATCAAATACTCAGTATATCGATGCTATTATTTTCAATCCTCCTCCCAACTTTCCATACCTTCTTCCTTCAAAGTCAAGAGTGACGGTACATTGGTGGTCCCACTGCAAATCTTTCTATGAATGAGCCTGCCAGCAGTAACTCTCCCAGAGCCAGTTGACAGCAGGAGAAATCGCAATCCTTTCAGATCCATTTGGCCAGGGCTGAATGTCTGGCAGTTTTCTAAAGGGATTTTCATTTTTAGATTAAAGTGATAGATCTACCTGTCTGTATCTTTATGACTGTGGAAGCAAAAGCTTCTGGCCAAAGAGCCAACTTTGCTTTTTCTATGTATTCATTTTTATTTTAATTTGTATATTACAGAACAAGCCATGGGTATCTCAGCTTTAAAGCTATGCCTTGTCTTTAAAACTACATGGGGAGTACAACAGCTCGTATCATGGACAAGTTTAATAAAAAGAGACGGCATTTCCAGGAGGGTGGAGAATAGATCCAACAGTTGCTGGGAAACTTCTCTTTTGGCTCTGAGCCTAACCACCAGGCTCAGTACCCACTCCCCCTCTTTTTGCAGTTACCCCAATATTACAAGAAATTGCCCAATTCTAAGGACTTTCAAAACTTTAATTCCAAGTCCAGTTCCATGTGACTTAGGTTTAAAAAAACAAAAGGACAAATCCTTAGAAGAATAACTTGTCTCCCATGAGTTATACAAAAAAAAAGTTGATGTAACATTTATGGTTAAGACTACATGCATAAAAGTCAGAAAAGCTTTATTTATGTCCTGCACAGCTGTTGCAAGATACTTGTCTCTCTCTGGTTGTTTGGAGATTATCATATAGGCAGTTAACCTTAATGCTATGCTAGCACTTACTTGGGTGCCTCTAATACCAATTATACCTCACCATTTGCATTTGTTGTCTTTGGCACAGATGATAAAAAGAGAAAGAGAACTATTGTTGATTGTACATTCAAATTAACACAGCATTCACAGGGACTTGGGTGTGGTGGCAGATGCAAATCAAAAAGTCTGGTTCTCATTGGGTTGGGGATAGAAGTGGAGAGCTGCAGGCTAATCTATGTGGGGGGTTTCTTTTTTCTTTTTGGATGGGTCAAGTGTTTCAGTTCCTTTCATGCTACTGATACATGCAGGTGCATGTTCATGTAAGATCAGCATTTCAGAGAGAGGTGATTTTTACATTTTATTCCTATTTTTTTTTCCCAATAAGGAGAAGCAATTTTAAAAAGTCTCTCAAGATCATTTGCTTCTTTCCCCCTTCAGCAGCTATTTAGAAGGCTGTCAGAGTCACAAGGGACTCCTCATCTCTAGTCCCAGTCCATGGAATCCTTATTTGCATTTGCATACTGTGTTCCATAACTGGGACCCACAGAGAAGGCAGGATGGAGCCAAGTAGGACGAGTCAGGGAAGTAGATAGCAAAAGTGAGGAAAGACTTTGGAAATGAGCCATACCTGGAAGGTATATGAGAATGGGATGCAACTGTATAGAAAGAGAAGAGCTTTTGTGATGAGGGCCTAATTATAAACTGGAGGGAGAAGAGGGTGTTTAGTGTGTGTTGTCTAGGGGCAGAGCACACTCAACGCTTACTCTCTCCTCCAGGAGACCTAGCCAGAAGGAAAGGACTTCCATGGCAGGAGAATGGGTAGAGTTGAGAAATAAAGACTTTCCTGACCATATGGATTGAGAAAGATTGCCTCAATTCTTTATCCAGACCATTAATATACTGTGTATTTTAGATGAGCAGTTTTCTTTCCAATCTGTCATAATGCATTTCAAACTAGATATAGGCAATGAATTAGTCTCTCAATAACCCTTCCAAACTTGTCAGCCAGAGCATGCATTCTATCATGTTTAACTTTTAGAAAGATTTTATATATATATATTTCTTAACTAAAGGAAAGTGGAACATTTTACCAACACAACATACTGAAATATTTTATTATCTTCATTTTAAGAAAAGGGAAACCAAAACCTTAAAAGCTTAAATATTTTTCCTGTGGTCCCCTACTCCAACATATACGCAGAATAAAAAAAAAAAATGTATGCAGGCATAGAATTTTCTATCATTGACTGAGATTTGAGCTCTGAAAGTGGAGGCAAATATAAAATATAACTTAAAATTTAAAATTACCATACCTAAATCTTTCTTAGTTATAATCACATCTATATCAAATTTTTTTTTTTTGCGAAGAATGAGTCATATTCAAGGCAATCTTACAGCTAACCATTTCCTCTTTTCCAAGACAAATCACAATACCTGAGTGGTAAAATCAATATTGTTCATTTCAATCATGTTGCTGACTATGGAGGGATATAAGATAGAGGGATAGGTTCTGAGATGTTGGGAAGGCTGGTAAAACTCAAGGTGGTCAGAAAAATGATGCACCTAGTGTAAGATAATATAAAGGGTTTGTTTTTAAAAGTGGCTGGGCTTCAATATCAAGTCAACACTTACTTATTAAGTCCCTATTGTGTATTTTCAGAAAAGAAAAAAATATAGCTGCTGCTATTAGAAATCTCAGTCTGTGAAACAACTGAAGGTCCAGGATTCAATGCAGGGGATAGGTTGACAGAATTGCCTCTTCTTCCTTCTCTGCACTCATAACTACAGTGTTACAACATTATATAGATTTGCCTCCCTGCCATGAAAATCGGAATGCAGTGGCCCTTTGCTTCCAAAACAAATACGAGTTTAGTTTCCCAGCATTTCCCGTCTTTTCCAGGAGCTCGGTTTTGAACAAGATTAAACATGCACACAGCTGAAATCAAACTGGATATTATGGAAATGTTGAAAGAGTGGACTTAAATCCTAGCTCCTCAGGACAGTCTAGATTCATTCCACAGCAAATATTCCTCACAGCTGCTGCTCTTCTCGTAAACAGAAAACAGAAGAAGAAATAAGTTATTATCTGCCTGTTTAAACTGTCCCAAACTGAGAGGCTAACAGGTAGTATGGGTGACATGCAGCATAAGTTTTTTTCTACAGATTTTTTGTTTGTTTGCTTGTTTGTTTCTTTAGTTTTACCTCACTGGGACTTGCCTTCTGGGGACCTTAAGTTCTAAATGAAGAAAAAATAATTTTATTTATTAAAAATACAATTTTGCTTCCAAGAGTTTAATCAGAGTCTCTTTCTCCAACTTGAATTCCCCATTCACCAAGATTCCTTGTACTGTTAGTAATTGTCATATAAGAGAACCATTTGTATATCTAGTGAGACCTCTTTGTTATCTTTAAGGATACGATTGATTAAGAGAGAAGAGAACCAGGCAATGTGCATTTGGGAACTTAAAGTTCTGGTTGTCTAAACCTCTGAAAGATGACTGATGCCCTGATCTCAGCTCAAAATACACAGAGACGTCGTGTTTGGTGGAAGACACCTCAGAGATCTGCTGACTAGCCTCTTCATTTATTATAATCAAGAAAGCTGAGGTAAAGGGGTCATCATGTTCTTTCAGCATTTTCCTTAGGGTGATTCAGTTTTGCTTCCCACCATGTGACTTAAATGACTCAAGAAGTCTTCCGAACAGATGTGCCCAGGTAACAAATCCATGACTAGCATGGCTACCAGCACTGACCACAGAGCCACAGAGAGGGCAAATGACGTGGTTATCATTGAGTTCAGCTCAGAGGTCAGAATAAGGGCATTCTTAGCATAGATTGCTGCAGGAAAATGATATATCCACAAAGTCACTACTCTGCAATAGGTTATTTTTCAGGCCTCATAGAAAAAGCCCATGATTTAGAAACAAGGCTAGATTGAGAAGTACTCTTATTTTAAGAGGTTCCCAGGAATTTGGTGGTGCTCTTGATCCCTAAATCCTGGGTTTTGAATGATTTTTCCCAAGCAAAAAATTGACTTGCCTACATGTGCGAGCCACCATATTGTTTTTGGCCAACAGTCATATCTACTGTTACTGCAGGACCAAAGATTCAAGCATAATAAGAGTCTATACTAGGCTGACAGAGAAGGACAAGAAGTGGTAGTCAACAGAGAACCTGCGGCTGCGCTAGCAGGAAGCCACAGAGCAGCAAAAGAGTGGGGTCTGATCTGGCCTTGCGATTCACTATGTCTTCTACAAACAGCATCTGCCTCTTCTGGGAGCTCCATAGAAAGGCAGAACTTGCATTTTAACAAGCTCTTCAGGCGATTCTTATGCACATTAAACTTTGAGGGGCAGTGCCTGGTCCCACTCCCAGAGAGTCTGATTTAATAGGTCTGGGTTTGTGGCCTGGGCACAGAGACGTTGAAAGGCTCCCCAGGGGATTCTAAAGTGGAGTCGTGGTTGAGAACCACTGCCCTGGAGCTTGAGGTTATGGCCACAAGCCCTGCATATGAGAAAGCAATGAGCAAATGAGCTTGACCTGAGTAAGGGCAACTTATATTCTTGTTCTGTTTTTGATGCAGAAATCTCCATAGGAGTTTAGAGAAAGGGCTTTTTCAAAAGAAAATAATGGAGAGAAAGCAAACCTAAGAAGAGTTGAGGAAGGAGGCAGGGAAAGGTCTCCGCAAACAACAGTAGCTGGGATTCAATGAATTCATACGTGCAAAGAAGTTAGAACAGTGGCTCACACATAACAAAGCCTTTATAAATGTAGGCATGTTGGCTGGGTGTAGTGGTTCATGCCTAGCAATTTGGGAGGCTGAGGCAGGCAGATTGCCTGAGCTCAAGAGTTCGAGACCAGCCTGGGCAACATGGTGAAACCCTGTCTCTACTAAAATATAAAAAATTAGCCAGGTGTGGTGGCATGCACCTGTAGTCCCAGCCACTTGGGAGAATGAGGAAGGAGAATTGCTTGAACCCGGGAGGCAGAGGTCGCAGTGAGCTGAGATTGCACCACTGCACTCCAGCCCAGGAGACAGGGCAAAACTCCATCTCTAAAAAAAAAAAAAAAAAAAAAAAAAAAAAAAAGACATGTTTTTGTTATAGGTATTCATGGGAGATATGGGCTTGAATAGATGCTAGACAATACTGGTTTTCATTTAGTATCTCCTAAGTGCCCAGCCCTTTATATTCATTATCTCAGGTAATCCTCATAAGAGTCCTTTCAAGAGAGTATTATTATACCCATTTAGCAGGTAAGAAAACTGAGACTTAGAGAGATAAAACATACTACCCAAGGTCACAGTTCAAACCCAGATCTTCTTGAGTCTAAAGCACCACTTACCTTCAACCAGGAGGAAGGTTATCATTGTCTTCCCCAAGAATGTGGAGACTACTGTGTGCTTGGAGAGTAGAAAATGGAGGGGAAATAGGAATGATCTTGATAAATCCCAAATGCTATGTGTTTACTAGGTCCTGCTTCCTCCCAGTTCCCAGACTCTCATCCAGACTGCTGCCCAAAAAGCAGTTATAAATTATTGCCTTTGGAATAAAGCAAAACTGGGTCATGCCAGCAAAGCTCATCGCTCTATTCAGAGGAGACATCTTGCCCCTCCCTGGCTTAGCACATTAAGGCTGGGCTCCAGCTAGTGAGCCTCCCCAGCCAATTGCAAAGGAGGGTGGAAAGGCTGAGAATTACAAAGGGGTGAATACTGAGCCCAATACATTTTATTACCAAACTGTTAGAATTAGAAGAGGGTGTTTATCAGATGGGCTAAGAAAACACTAGCAAGCACTTGGGCTGTGGAATTGCAAAAGGATTTGCAGTAACAGAGTCTGATAAGACGTAGCTAGTATGGATTTGTGAGGGCAGGCCTAGCTTGAAAGAACTCATTGGGTTTGTTTTAGTTTTATTTTTTTAGAGGAATTACTGTCACAGGAGACAAAAGGAAAAAAAAGGCTAGGATTATATTTGCCTGAAATGACAAAAAGTTATTTGATAAGGTTGTACCTTAAAGTCAATTGCACCAGGTAAGAAATTCTGGTAGGGGGCAACTTAGCTTAATGGGAAGATAAAATGTTTCCCAAACAGGAAACCAAAAAAAAAAAAGGGAAAATAAAAGGTAACATCTTCAGCTGGAGAAAAATAAAAAATAAAAATAAAAAATTTACCCTCGAGCCTTCTCCTTCCTAATTCTTCCTTAAATGACTATTTATGGGATGTCTCTGTTGTGCCAGGCATATCTCAGTGTCATAAGCACTGAGATAATCAGTGAACCAAAGAGACAAAAACCTCTGTCCTCCTGGAGTTTGCATTGTAGTGGGCATATGATAACCTGTGCACCCAATGGTCTTCAATTTGGGACATGAACTTCTATGTCATATATGCAACTGTATCCCTGAAATGTTGTCACCGTTCACTTAAGAAGAATCAAATGCAAACAGTTGGACAAACTCTAGAATTATTTGTCAGAAATGTCTCCTATCCCACCAGAGGCTACATGGCAAGTCTTCTTGAATTCCTTCATTTCCAGGTTATAATTAAGCGATACTTAAAAATACAGTTGTCCCTTGGTATCCTCGGGGACTTGGTTCTAGGACCTCCCGCAACACCCAAGTCCGATGATGCTCAAGTCCCTGATATAAAATGGTGTAGTATTTGCATATAACCTATACATTCTCTCCTATACTTTAAATCATCTCTAGATTTCTTATAATACCTAATACATTGTAAATGCTATGTAAATACTTGCTATACTATATTGTTTAGGAAATAAGAACAAGAAAAAAAAGCCTGTATGTGTTCAGTAAAGACACAAATGTTTTCATTTTGCATATTTTTGATATGTGGTTGGTTGAATCCTTGGATGAGGAACCCACAGACAGAAAGGACCAATGGTGTTCAGTCCTTTACATAGCGTATTCATGCACCTTTGCCCCGGTGGAACTTAAGAGTCCTTGAAGGCAAGAATCATGCCACCTCTTTTGTTTCCTACATCTCTGGGCTGTGGGAAACAATTCTCTACCCTGCAAATGTCATTGACTCAGTCACCAGTTTCCATAAACTAGAGGAAACCACAGAAATAGTCACAATAGCATCTCTAAGCACATGAAAGATTATTATGATAAGACTATGGTAAACAGCTCTCCATCTTCATGGAGGTCAGAGATGGAGAAAATGGATGTGAAGGTTGCTCTGTGCCATCAAAGTTCTATAAGGACATCTGTAGGTTTTTTTTTTTCTACAGATGCTTAAAATGGAGACAATTCTCATGAGCCAAAGGAGGTTTGGGGATGGAGGTTCAGGCTCATAAAAACAGATCATAGTAATAATTTCTCATGCCAATTCAAACTTTTGATAACTACTTTAAAAAGGTGATGCTAGCACTAGAAATTTGATTTTATCGCAGGTTGGTTGGGAAAGTCCTCTAAAAAGGAGCCTTCCAGTGAGGCAGGTATGAAGTCTGTCTGGGAGATGGAGCTTTGGCATGACTAAACCAGACTATGCAGTGGATCAAGCAAGCTTTGATAAACTATGGTGACCCTGAAGCCCTGTTGGCCCACATAGGATGGCAACTATAATGGGATTCTAAAACCATCCTTAAAGTTAGTCCTGAGAACATCCAGTCTTCACTTTGGAAAAAACAATCCAAAAGAATGCAGATGTGATCCACCATTGCCCTAGAAAAGTAGGCAACAGTACATGGTCTAGCAGCTTAAAGCAAAAAGATGAGTGCCCCCAAAGACAGAGAGGATTTTCCACCTAGCATTTGTATAGGCTGTGATGGTGGAAGACACGCAAGACTTCAAGTGACGCTGCTCAGCTTGAGCCAAGTGTCCAAAGGCATAACAGTCAAATGTATGCTTTTTCTCTCTCCCCTCATCCCTGCTGACCTCCTTGTCCTGCCAAACACCGCACACACTATCAGCCGAGCAGTGGAATTCTTGAGAAACACACTTCTTTGTTCAGTACGCTCAAGGAGATTTCCTGACCAGTTATGACACTCTGATATCTGTTTGTATCACACTTCAAAACAGCAAGTCTGTCCACAATGATCTTGTCTTTGAAACTGTCCACTTTAAATATTGCCTTATAATTGTATTGTGTCTACTTTTGAAGACTGAAAACCTCCTAAAACAGGGTATGGGAAGTACATTGCAGTTATGATTGGTACCCTCGCCTAGATTACAAGTGCGGAAGTTACTCCTTGAGGCCTCTCTTCTGGGCATCTCATGTATCATATCTTCAATATATCAGAGGAGGAAATTGGAGCCCAAGTCTTGTAACCCAATGGCTGGTATTTTTATTTTTTTCCAATATCACAGTGCTTTCAAAGTTAGCAACATTCTCCTTAAATTCCCTGCTAAATCATAGTGCATTTCTTAGTTACATCTGTATGAGCTTAACATTCTCCTCCCTGTACATCAATTTGTTTTAAAGTCTACATTGACAAGCCATCTTCTGCCCTCAGCCCTAAGATCCTAGAATCTCATGGTGTTTTTCCTTCACAGGACTTTCCTTGTGCTGTTCTTCCAGGCTAGGAGCAACCATCACTCTGGACCTTTCTGTTCATGAAGTCATGGGATGCCTGGGCTGGTGAGGTCCTCAGACATCATCATGCCAAATGACCCCATTTCACATTGGGTGGAAATCGAGTACAAGGAAATACTCAGTTGCACAGGGCCCATGACTCACAACTTACATCCCTTCTGCTTTATCAGGCCGTCTTTTACAACTCCAGTCTCAACTTGAAATTACCCAGAGTACGTTCTGTGCTCTATTCTCTGATTGCCATGATAGAAGTAAAGTACCCAGAGAAAAATTGTAACTGGTACATTTCCTCAATAATATATTGTCACTCTGAAGTGACAATGTCTTAACCCAGTAAAAGTGCTACTGCACAGATGAATAGTGCTATTAATATGAGTGGTAGGAATTCTGGGTCCTGAGGCAGATGGAAGAGAGTCTACAGATTGAGTGACTCTTTTAAATCCTTGGTTCACACCCTTTGGACTTGCAGAGGATTGATAGAGGCCGCCTAAACCAGAGGTTTCCATGTTACTTCTTTCTAAATGTAGAGAAGGCATGATGTGCTGGGAAAGGGTAGTGACTCCAGGAATCTCAACCTTTCTTTTGCCAAACATTTTCTGTAGACTTTAGATATGTCTTTTAATTTCTCTAGGACTACATCACTGGACTTCTATAATGAAGTGTTGCCAGATCTTCTATTTTTTTCCAAGAAAATCCCCCAATTCAGTGTGAACAGTGTTGATTTTTAATGTTGGCAATTCAAATTTCAACAACAACAACAGAATTTGTGGGGACACAAAACATCCCCTGTCCTCAGGCTGTGAGGAGTCCTGACTGGCCACCAGGAGACCCTTCTGTGACTCGAGTAGTCTGGAACTCTGTGTCCAAGGAATGTTGGCAGGTGCTCAGAGGTGTTACAGAGAAAGTCTATGTGCACCTTGGAAGTATGTTTCTGTGCAGGAACAAAGAATTACTATACCATAATTTCCCATGCAGAGGCTGGGGATTCCTGGGAGGGCTCAAGAGATTTAAAATTCCTTACCTGGGTGGTCCAGAGATCTCAGACCGATTGGGCTCTGCCATGTGCCCGAAGGCTCCTGGTGCCCACAGTTCAGGGAGCACCTGTTCTTAGATTATAGCTCTGCTTCGAGGAATGTGAAAGTGCCTAGAGGTTACCACTTTACAACCCAGAGAAAGGAAGAGGATGCCATTCCCTCACTGCTTTTTAGGGGAGAAGCTGGCAACAGCCCAGCAGTGAAACCTGGGCACAGAGAAATCTGTTCAGAGAGGCAAAAAGACACTGATGGGGTGGGGCCCATAGATAATTAAGGCAGCAAGGACCAAGCCCAATAATAATAATGACACTAATCACAGCTACAATTTATTGACCACTGGCTCTGAGCCAGATATTGTGAGGAGTATTTTACAAGCATGATCTCATTTAATTCCTACAGAGACTCAACAAGGATTAAGTAATTTGCCCAAGGTTAGCCAGTAAGTGGGAGAGCTCAGGTGCTAAACCAAGTGTGCTTCATTTCAAGCCCAGGTGAAGAGCTAGTGGCCAGTGTAATTTAGAGGCGTAGGGATGGTCCAGGTACAATGAACTGGTCTCTCCATGAGGAAATAGAGGCTATGTGTTTTCATAATATTCATTTTTCTTTTTTTTCCACAGAAAAAAATCCCCATAGATTTATTTCTGGCCAAGTTGAGGCTGTTCTCTTCCTAAAACTCCCACAGTTCTGTTGCCTCAGAGCATAACATTTAGTGAAACTTTTGAAAACTGAACTTTCTTGTCTGTTTCCCCAGATCTATGAGGTGGCATTTTATTACATGTGTATCTAGTGACATGATTCCAATCATAATAAAAGAGCCATGGACCATAGAATGACCTGATTTTTCAGAAAAGCTTTTGCTGATACAGTAACTGATTTTATTTTCCTATTAAAAATGAAATTGAAAGTCTCCTTTAGCAGCTTGCTGCATGGACAACCACCACCTTGGTTCTACTCAACAGCCATATTGATCAGAGAAAACAGTGCCAGTAATGACTGCAAATGAACCCAGTAGACAGGCCTGGCACCTAATGGTATATTAAATTATTTGACATTGCCAAGGTCACCACTTCCTGCCATGGAATCAATCTTTCGCTTAATCAGAAAAGGCATAAAGGGTCACAAGTTCCATTTGAGACAATGGTTAAGGGGGCAAAGGAAGGAAAGGGGCAGATGATTTATCTTTATGTGCATTTATTAGATGGAAATGTCCATGTATCTTGCTGCTATTAATCCACAGTGCAGACAGAGGAAGGGGAGGCTTTGACAGGGAGGAAGAGAATGAGGTAAATGGGACTTACCTAGTAAATACAGCTTAGCCACAGAGGGCAGTAAAATAATTCAGTGAGTCTAGGAACATTATCAATCATCAACCCTACAGTTAGTTTCCAATGTTCTGTGTTTGATTGTTTAAATGTGGGGCCTGGAATCTCAGAGTTTGTACACAATCAGGGCAGGGCACCTTCATCTTGAGTTTGGGTGGGCTTACACGTATGGGCTCAGCCCTGGACTGAGCTGATTGCTTGGAAGGAACATTCTCACTATAGTCAATACTGCAAAAGCAAGTTCGTTCATCATTGTAAGTGCTCAGTGACCACTTAGTGTGGCGCTAGACTCTGTGTGACACCGCAGTTGAAAGGAAAAGGATTTACAAAACCATTATATCTGATCCCTGCTCTCAAAAAGTTTATACTCAGAAAAGAAATATCAACACAGGAAACAGCCAGAGGAACCCATTTAATAGTCTGAGGATATGGACTGAAGAGTGGTATGTACACAGTAAATGATACTAGCCAGAGGAAGAAGAGGAAGATGTGTGTGAGCCTGAGCAGTTCCATAGTCCTGTCGGCTCAAGAACTTAATGTTTAGAGAAAAGTTCCACATTCCATCTTTTTTGCCTTTTTCCCCAGGCCTATGATGAGGCATTTTAGTATGTGTGGAAACAGTGTAAAAAGCAAATGGTTCTAAAAATAAAATACTTCTTGTTTTTCTACTGTGAGTTCAGAAGCCAGCAGTTAGTTATTGACCTGTTGCTGTCTGTAGTCATACTAGTTATTTTCAGAGAATGAAAATGTGGGATCCAGACAATACGTGATTGTTTGGGGCTTCTAGTTTTCATTATATTTTTAATAGACTTTATTTTAAAAGTCTTTTAACATACGTTTTGCTTTATTAGAAAAAGGTTAAATAGTACTCTCTATAGAGATTATCTAATCTAAGAGTTGCCAACACCTGCACTTACAGGAGCCAGGCAGTTAATATGAATGAGTCATGATGGTAGGGACAAGTAGGGCAATAGGTGGGGCCTCTAGGGTCCTCGAGAGGAGGGCAGGACCCACCCAAAGAGGCACCCATTACCCAGGAATACCACTGCTGCCATGTAGCGATATGGCCCAGTATTGCCAGTGTCTCTGATTATGAAATGGTAGTTTCTATGTGAAATTTACTGATTACTATGGCTTGAATGTGTCCTCCGAAGATCATGTGTTGGAAACTTAATACCCAATTCAACAGTGTTGACAGGCAGGACCTTTAAGAGGTGATTAGGAATGGATTAATGCCATTATCTCAGGAGTGGGTTAGTTATCATGAGAGTTTGTCCCTATCTTACTTGTCTGCTCTTGTGCCCTCTTGCTCTTTTGTCTTCTGTTACAGAATGATGCACAAAAGCTTTTTCCAGATGCTCTTGGACTTCCCAGCCTCAAGAATCATAAGTCAAATAAACCATTTTTTTAAAATCAATTACCCAGTCTGTCGTATTCCAGTCTGTGGTATTCTGTTACAGCAACACAATACAGACTAAGACATTGATATTTAAGTCATTATTATCTCTCATACACACACTTATACACACATATTCAAGCTAAGTAACAAAAAAAGACTGACATCTGGATCTGGTCCACACATCACTGAGTTAGAATACCTGATTTACAGCAATTGTACATTTCACAGATGGGAAAACAAGATCTATAAAGGTGAGATGACTTGCCCAAGGTCATACAACTAGCTAGTGAAAGAACTAAGACTAGAACTCAGTTTTCCTGATTGTTGAATCTCAGTTGATTTCACTACACCATACTGTCTTACAAGAAATGTTTTTGAAGTTATGGAAAGGTTCAAACTACAGAATACCTAAGGTAAAATCATTTTATTATCCTCTATCCCTCATTTCTCAGAGTTTTAATGATTAGCCACAGCCATCAAATATATGTCTGCATCTCAAGTCCTTTTCAGCTGATTGTACCTATACGATTTTTCTTGACAATGGCAATGAGTGAGCATTTGGGCCATCTACAAAGGGGACAAAGTACAGTGCCTTGATTTAACATGTTGGGGAGTTTCAAAAGAAAAATCCCCAGTGCTTAGGCTTGCAGGCTGCTATAGACTGCACTGCAGTGCTCGTAGTCCCAGGGCCAGCAAAATCTTGACAATTTATCATTTGGAGAAGGAATCAGCAAGTCCTAGTTTCATTTCCTACCAGGAATAGACAAAGCCTCCACAAGAAAATCATCCTTTGATGGTTGATAAAAATAGAATTGCAATTTATGTTTCCATCTACTCCCTCTAGCGTCCGGCTCTTAAGGTGTACTTTCTGCCATAATGGCTGATTTAGATGGATTCTTGGGGTGCTGGATCACTGCTGATGACATTAATGGTCTTGGGCTCCTTGAATTTTGATTGATTGCTATAATCTGTGAAACTATTTCAGGACATAGATTTATTATTATTAAGCCTATAAAACGGTGTCAGGGTCAAAGCAAACTGACGATGTGTGTTGTGATGCAAACATGGCCAAGGGGTGGATGCCACCATTTAATAGAAGTGAGTGACAGGAAGGAATAGTGTTTTATCCTCCACTCATAACCTGACTCAGGCCCTTTCCAAAAGGGGTACTGAATTTGAGCTCCATTTGCACTGGGCAGGGGTTGAGAAGGGAGATAGAAAGAAGATAAATGTGTACTATCAATTATTCTCCTACATTTTTGAATTTCTTAAAGAAGTTTTGATAGAATTTTCATTTCAGTCCACTTAAAACTGAAATGAAAATTTAGAAGTGGCTAAAGATTTTCTCCATTTTTCTCTGGCCCCCAGATAGTGTCTAGCTTTCGTAGCTCAAACCTGTTGTTTTTGGACTCTGAGAAAAATATTAATATTCCACTTAACCTCTATCAAGGAGAGAAGAAAAAGCTAAGCAGGGAATTATATTATAGCTATTTTATCCTTCCTTTCTTCTCTCCCTTCAGAAAGCTTCTGGTTCCAGTATTAAGGGCAAGGAAAAGGATTTTATATTAGGCTGGGTTCCAGAAAGATATTCTCAGGATCACCATTTCAAACTCCTCTTTAGATGGGAGGGAAGTATTCAACAAAATAATAATTCATACTTTCAATTTACATGTGGAATGTAGAAAGCTAGCAAGAGCTCCAGTCTCATTCTTACAGCAATATGAAGTCAGACAATTGCATACGTATAACTTTTTACAAATTTCTCAAAGAGCTGAGGTCACAAGTCAACCAACTAACTCACAATTTAAGGAAGACAGGTGACTGCAAGAAGAGGTGGATTGTGAACATTCTCCTTTTTCCTAGGCCTGATACAATGAACACCTACCAGCAAGAAGAATTCAGCTAAAATTACTAATGAATTGATTGACAGTGGCCAATGTAGACTAATGAGAAAGTATAGAATTCTGGGGGCCACAGATAGAAGGTGAATTCATGAAGGATTGTCTCCACTGGTCTCAGTGGGTGCTCACATAAAGGGCTGAAAGAGTCCTGGGAAAGCATCCCTGGGGGTGCAGGTTGGGAGAGTGGAGGAAGCCTTTCTCCAGAAAGGCTTTCTTTCTGTATGTATAGCAGTTTGCCCAGCTTTTTTCCCCAGAGAACAAAGTTTTAAACTGCTGTAGGGGAGGAGGAGACAACAAACTCTGGAGCCCATTACAACTGTGCTAAGAAAAAACCCTCCTACCTCTGGGATAAAAAGAGCATTGCATAATAATAAAGGAGTCAGTTATCTAAAAAGTCAATAGTCCTAAATTTGAATTCACCTAACACCAGAGCATCAAAATACTTGAATCAGAAACAGACAGAAATGAAAGGAGAAATTAACCATTATATCTGAGGGCTTCAATACTCCACTCTCAGTAATTAATGCAAAAGTAGGCAGAAAATCAGTGAGAATAAAGAAGACCTGAAAAACGTTATCAACCAACTTCACCTAATTGACATTTATTATACTCCACTTAACCGTAGCAGAATAGACATTTTTTGCAAGTGTATATGGACCATTCACCAAGAGAGGCAGTATCCTTGATCATAAAACAAATCTTAACAAATTAGGAAGACTAGAAAATTATACCAAGTACATTCCCTGATCATGACAGAATTAAACCAGAAATCAATAACAGAAAGATAGCTTGCAAAACTCGCAAACATTTGAAAATTAAGGAACACATTTCTAAACAATCCAGGGCTCAAAGAGAAATTCTCAAGGGAAATTAAAAATATTTTTAACAGAATGAAATACAAATAAGACATATCCAAATTCATGGGATACAGTTATAGAAGTACTTTGAGGAAAATGTATAGTTTTATATGCTAATACTAGAAAAAAAGAAAGTTCTCAAATTGATAATCAAAGTTTCCACATCCCCTCCCCCAAGAAATTAGAAAAGGAAAAGTAAATTAAACCCAAAGCTAGAAGATGGGAGGAAATAATAAAGAGGAGAAATCAGTGAAATTTAAAACAGAAAAACAATACTGGAGAAGATTGTTTCCCCCATCGCAGTGCTTACTATGCTATATGGGTTCTGTCATTCTAAAATACCCTGAGGAAATTAAGACTAACATTTATTTAGAGTGGCCAATAGATTCCCATGAGACTAATCTTCTTTGGAAGTCAGCCAGGAAATAAGAGTTTGGATGTCAAAGTCCAGGGCTGGCCCTGTCCTCTGTGGTGGTGCCCGGGAGAGAAGATAGCCAACAGTATAGGTCTTAACCAGGACAACTGCAAGATCTCTTCAATAATCCCAAAAACAATGTACTCTGCCCACAGGAAGCTGTCAATCTGTCATGGGAGACAGGCAGATATTGCCTACTGTTGTGATTCAACTACAAGGTGCTATGATGGGCATTAGCACTGAGTCCATGGGAACCGAAGGGGGAAGCATCATAGGTGACAAGAAGGCAAGATTCCTTTCCAGACACAGTGCCTGAATACAGTGCTGGATAATGTTCTGAAGGTGGAGAAAGCATTCACATGAAAGTAGAAGAACTCATATAAATCAGCCAGAATTACTTTCATGTTTAACACAATAAAAGCAGTTGAATAGAACAAAATAGGTGAAACTGAAACATTTTTTTAGTTTATATCAAATACCTGCTCTAAATTCTGTAAGTAGGATATTGTGCTATTCATTCAAGCCACTGCTACAGGTCTATGCCTTGAGATTTTATGAATGCTAGCTTCTTAATAACTGCTAAATCTATTTAATTTTTCTATTTTTTTGGTAATTGTGTAAGAAAGAGACAGGTATAAATGAATAACAAGAATTATCCCTTTCCAAGGAAGGGGGCTATTGAGGACATAAAGACTCTGAAGCCAAGTTAAGGTAACAATTCATCATGTTTCAGTAAATTGAAGAATGGATACCTGCATAGTGGTATGCACATGTTAATAAACAAAGAAGTTATGTATCCCCATGAAAATTCAGTGTAAAAGACACCTAAACAGTCTGAAATTATCTTGTTGGGCATTATACATACAGCAAACCAGATCCTGATACACTAAATGAGTTCAAATTTCCGTATATCCAAGATTGTTGATATGAGATGCAGTTCTATTTAGACTTATGCCTATAAGCATAAGTCTTATAAGCATAAGCATGATTCATCCTTGCCCCCATGATCCAATCACCCCCCCACCAGGCCCCTCCTCCAACATTGGGGGATTAAAATTCAAAGCATTGCACAGAAATTGAAGAGTCAGCTTTTATAATAACCCCATGGAAGTGAAAATTCTATGGCTGCGTGTGTGTGTGTGTGTGTGTGTGTGTGTGTGTGTGTGTGTGTATACGTGTCCTGGAAAGGCTTCACCAGGCAGATGGTTTGTGCCCACAATAAAAATGAGGGACAGTAACAGGAGATGAGACTCAGGGAAGCAAAACACCTACCTTGGGCTGGAACAGGTATTTGTTCTGTCTTAAGAAAAGCCAAAAACAAAAAGCTAATTGAACAATCATTTTGAGCACTCCTAAGGGGAAACTGTATGAGGGTTAAGGAACTTAGGAAAGGAAGAGGGAAGTTAGAGATGAAATTTACTGTTTGAGCACAGGTTATAGTTCAAAAAGGGAATCAAATGCCTTCTGGAAACGAATGTGCCTCCTACTCCATCTCTATCACACCAACATATTCTAAAGGTTTTTGTTTTATTTTTAAATAAGCTTTATTCTTCTCCCTTGAAAAGAAAAGTTTGTTGCCCTTTGATGAGCTCCTGGCTTCCAGGTCAAGTGGCTTTTCTCCTGAGGCCTCTTTAGGGCACAACCTAGCCCCAGATTTGCTGGCCTATGTAGTCAAAATAGAGGTTTCAGCAAAGGAGTCTAAGCAAAGTGTGGTGTGTGTGCATTTCCTGAAGAGAGTCAGGGACATTGTCTCAATCCTAAACCTTATTAAGCACTATCTCCTGATCTCTTCACAACATTTCCAGTGGTGGGGACCAGACACCTGTATTTTAAAACATTTCCTCCCATCATTCTGCTCTGCAGCTCCATGAACACCGCTGTATAAGAAGAGATGTTCTGACAGGGCAAAGACTGTGTTGCTCATCTCTGTTTATTTGACTAATATTTATTGAGCATCTGCAATAAGACAAGAACCATTAGGATTTGGCCATAATATAGTGAATAAGAGAGACGTCTTCGCTACCCTCATGGAGCTTTACTGGGGGAGGCAGATGTTAAACAAATAATTATAGTTAATTAAATATTTGCAACTAATTTAAGAATTAAATGTCAAAGAAAAACTTCTATATCTCAAGCGTCTGGCCAAGCACAGTATAAATACACAATAAATATTTTTTGAGTATCTGCTATTTCTGTGGGTTATCCCATGGGCAATAAATGTCCAAGTATATTCTGTTAATAGTTAATAGGCAAGCAAAAGACTATCAGTCAGATAACTTTGAGAAACCTGGTTTAGACCAAGTCAAATAGGCTTCTTTAATGCAGGGATTCTCCAGACCTTAACACACTAATGTGCATTGACTCTCTAAGTCAGCTCTCAGATTTGCATAGGATGTGTATTAGTTCATTCTCAAATTGCTATAAAAAAAACTACCTGATACTGGGTAATTTATAAAGAAAAGAGGTTTAGTTGGCTCACGGTTCTGCAGGTTTTACAGGAAGCAGGGCTGGCGAGGCCTCAGGAAACTTACAATCATGGTGGAAGATGAAGGGGAAGCAGGCACATCTTACATGGCTGGAGCAGGATGAAGAGAGAGAAGGGGGAGGGGCTACACACTTTTAAACAACCAGATCTCATAAGAACTCTCACTAGCACAAGAACAGCATGATTCATCCTTGCCCCCATGATCCAATCACCCCCCCACCAGGCCCCTCCTCCAACATTGGGGGATTAAAATTCAAAATGAGATTTGGGAGGGGACACAAATCCAAACCATATCAGGATATCACAAGTCTTCTCTCCTGCAGCATCCCAGGGAGCCTAACCATCTTGAGATTTTTTTTTTTTTTTTGGAAATACTTTCAACGGATTTTCAGGTGGAACTTCAATGCTTCCACCTGAAGGGGGAAAGTGCCTTTCTTTTCCATTGCCAGCAGCTGGGCCCTGGAGAGTCTGATGCTGACCTGGGTTTTCCCTGGTAACGCAGTCCTGCCCCTGGCCTAGGAAACACCCTCTTTGTGCCACCCAGATATGGAGAACAAGGAATAGCACACAGCCAGATGATCACTTACTCAGGGAAAATGAAAAGGCCTTGATGCATTCAAGATCTGAAGATGCAGAAATAAGCACTGCAATCTGAGTGTCTGGTGACTTTGCTTGGTACCACCTGGAGTTTAAGGTCAGGGCAAGGGTACACACTCATGTCTGATGACTTCCCATAAGAACTTTTGCATACTTAGTGGTAGGAACAGGAAGTATTGCACAGCTAGACTGTGCAAAGTGACATGAAATTTAGCCACAAAAGCTGAACTCAGGATTTATCCACAGTGAAAACGTAAATCCATTTTTCCTATTTAAGGTTGCATGGGGGCATACTTACACTAAAGAGTTATTTGTTGTTTATCTGAAATTGTGATTTCAATGGCCTTCCTGTATGTTCATTTGCTAAGTCTGGCAACTCTACTTTTGTGCCTGTTTGCTCCGGCTACCATGAGTTCTGCCCATGAGTGTGGACTTTGAATAAAAGGGTCTGAGAAGGCTGTGCTGTGGGTGCCAACCTGTCAAGGTAGTACCCAGTCTAGCTGCTGTGCAGATGTGCAGGACAAACTTTGCTGGGAAGCACTCCTGGCACTATCACATTTGGCTAGTTTCTGCTGCTGGTAAGCCGGCAAATTCCACTCTTATTCCAAAACCAAATAAAAAAAAAAAGAGGTGAGTTTTACAAGCAGTCGTTTGTGGTACAGAACAGAGTAGAGCAGTGATTCTCAACTGCGAGCAAGCTGGCAATGTCAGGAGATAGTTTTGGTTATTACAGCTGGAAGGAGAGGGGACAGTGCTACTGGCTTCTAGCTGGTAGAAGACAGGATAAACATCCTACAACGCACAGGACAGCCCCTGCATCAAATAATTATGTAGCCAAAATGTTAATAATGCCAAGGATTAGAAATCCGGACCAGAGGAAACTGAGCCATGCCCTAGAAGCAAAGCTAACCCTGAGCAAATTGGTTAAGAAGAGAAAGTTATAGTTTTCTATCCCTAATCTTCTTTCAACAATCCCCACCCTCAAAGAGTCCAGTGTCTCTATGTTGCCCTTGGTTCCTTTAGTTGAGGGAAAACAATATCTGCCTACTATACCCCAATGACGTATTAACAACTTAATATGCTAATCTCCCAAAATATGTTAATTTTCTAAACCATCTCCTGTTCGAAAGATGGTGTGGCTGACATTGCCAGCTCGCTACTTCTGAAAGTTGATCTCTCCTTTTTCCTTGCTAACAGAGCCCCCAACTTTGTCCAGGGAAGCATTGTGTCCAGTTAAAAATACTGACCCTCTTAAACTTTCAAACAAGTGAATATGAGATGGAATTGGAGGTTTTGGGAAGGAAATTTCCTGCCTAATATACAGACAGATTTTGCTGGCTCTGAGCTTTGTTGCTTTTGTTCTTTCTCCCCACTCTCCTAGAATGCAGAAGTGACGGGTACAAGAGGAGCAGCTGCCATTCACAACCATGAAGCCAAAAGCCACACACAAAAGGTGCTTGAGTAAGAGACTGGAAGGGGCCTGGGTGCTTGGCAACTTCCTCAAAGTGGTGCACCATTCTGCACTAGTTATAACAAGATTTCTCATGACATTAAAAAAAATAAGTAACTTGGTTAATCCTCTGAAGTTGAGTTTCTATAACATGCAACCAAGCTCAGCCTTAACTGATAAAAGATCTGGAGAGGAATATGCTTAACCCAAGCATTGAATCTAATGGTGAAATCCTAGGAGTATTGGAGATCCTGAGGAGTGATGAAATATTCAAGAACAGAGGATTTTCTCATCTCTCCTTAGCTCACCCAATGTAGACACTTCTGTACTTATATAAACGCCCTTGTTCTGACCCAGGAAGCAGGTTAGATATTAGACTATTACTAGTGCCGGCCATTGCCACAAATAGTAGAGAAAGTTCCAAAGGGATAAATGATTACAGGAAGCATTCTTGGGTGTCCCCCAGGGGGCCCAGCACAAAGGACAGGTGGCCAGCCTTCATTTGGACCATATCTGCTCACAGGAAAGATGTTTTTGACTGACTTCTGAGAGAAAATGGCCAGCATGACTCCAAAAAGAGAGACTCTTAGGTCCACCTTAGAATTGACACAAGGCATTTTATATATAATCAAGGTGAGGGTAATGATGAAGAAAAGATCATCCTCAATATTAATGGCCTGTTTGCAAAGAGAAGAAAAGGTCCATGGTCACTCCTACTTTTTGAAGAACTTGCCTAGCCATCTAGCCTCATGGGGATGGAAGCTGTAGTGAGGCACTACTTCATCTGTATATTCTGGACTTAATCAGAGAAATAGCCCCTCACTTCAAATTCATACCTGCTCCTTGGCCTCTTTCCCTTTCCAGGCGCTTGTCAGTGTGCCCCAAATAGGGTAAGGCCAGGCCAATGAGAAAAGTGGGGGTAGCAGTGACACCGGGGACACTTGCAGTACGGCCAGCCCCCTCTCCTGTCTCTATGTCCTTTCATGAGCACTAGCCCTGAAGCTACGCCTTATTAGGATGTGACTTAGACCACGTTTCTTGATCTCTCTGTGCTGTAAGATTCTTTCTCTGCATAAATGCTGTCGATCATAGTACCTACTATTAATTAAGTTTAGCCTAAAGCTGCCGCCTTACATATGTAAGATAGGCCTAAAGGTTTTTCCATATATCATGAACTATAACAAGTAGAGGTGTAAACTGACCGTAGCCCACACCTATGCCATTCACTGAGTTTGGGCCAATCAAATGTAGCCAACGGTTCAAACCATGTTCAAATGAGGCAGACACCAAGCTGTAACCAATCTAGTTGTTCCTGTACTTCGCTTTGATTTCTGTACGTCATTTCCCATTTTTTTTTAACCTATACATCTTCTTCCACCACATGGCTGCGATGGAGTCTCTCTGAATCTACTGTGATTCTGGGTGCTGCCTGATTCTCAAAATGTTCATTGCTCAATTATACTCCTTTAAATTTAATTCGACTGAAGTTTTTCTTTTAGCACTACTTCATAGGGTTCTTGTGAGGATTGATTGGGATTATCCCCATAAAGGGCCAAGCCCTGGCCTTGGCCCTGGGCTGGACAACTCTGAGAGCACTCACTGAACGTCAGCTTGCATGATCCTCATATTATCCCACTAGAGTTTCACCATGTGGCAAAGAGGTGAGGGGATTTCCCCCATCAGCGTTAAGGAAGGCAGCTTGCTTGTATTCTCCTGAAGGATACATGAAGAATCAGATAATATATTATTTTGTTATCCGACTGTATTCTTGGGCAATCTGTAGAGAATATGCAACAATCAGTCCTAGCTCTCAAAGAGCTAGAAAGTCACCCCTAGCAGCCACTGAAGCAGTTACTTCCTTGGGGGTGGGAGAGGTGCTGCTCTGGGCTGTTTACTCACCACCCACTCTCCACCCCCCAAACCTCGTGATGCTTGGCGAGACCTGAACCCTGAGAAGGGCCCTGAAGGCTCAAAGTCACAGGAGAAGCCAGTCCAGCTCCAGGGGGAGGAGATAGACAGTGGAAGAATGAGGAAGGGGGAGGGGAAAGGAGGTCTTCTGCACCCAGGTTTTAAGGTCTCCTTGAATTCAGACCATCTGCACAGATGGCCAGAAGCAGCCCTCAGGCTGTTCCCACCTAATGGAATGTGTAGGTTTAAATGGGAGGACTTGGGCATGTAAACCATTAACAGGACTCCCAACCAGGTGACAATGATACAATATGCCCTTGTTTGGGAGCCCTGTCTGAATTATGCCTTTGTGTAACATAATCTGTGCAAACTGCTTCTGGGCCAGAAGCCACTGTAAGCAGGCTGTGTCTCACCTCAGGTTTTTATCTAAAAAGCTTTACCTAAGAAACACAATAGCCCAAGTTGACCTAGAATGATTTCTTTTAAAGGTGTGCGTGCATGTGTGCATTGAGGGGGAAGGGAAGTAGGTAAATGAACCAAACAACTCACTTGCACATTAAACTCTCATTTGTAAAACTCGCAAAGAATAAAGAAATGGGCATAAAATGTAGCATTGAAATCATACATAGAGGGAGATTTCATCAAACGCTGCCTTCATAAGGCAGTGTGCTGCACACATGTACAGATTGTGTGGTGTTTGGGCAGGGCATTTGTCATACTGGCAAGCACTCGGT
Organism: Theropithecus gelada; assembly: GCF_003255815.1. Taxonomy (NCBI): domain Eukaryota; kingdom Metazoa; phylum Chordata; class Mammalia; order Primates; family Cercopithecidae; genus Theropithecus; species Theropithecus gelada. The sequence continues at coordinate 65,596,484 of NC_037673.1, forward strand.
TAAAAAGTAATCAGGTTCCAGGCCCTCTGTTCTTCCCAGAGAGAAGAGGCCGCTCCTGGATGTGGGCGTACCTGGCTACCTGCACACTAAGGATCCCCAAGCAGTCTGTAAACATTACCTCACTGGTTAGGCAAGCTCTTGCCCCCTGCAGTGTTTAAGAATGATGGCAAAGAGCCAACCAGGGATCTACCCTATTTCCTGGTCAGAGAGTCACCTTGGGTCCCCTTATAAGGCTGAATAGAATTCTACTGAAATATTCCCAGACACACAGCACCTCCTTCACAAAGAGATCATCTCCAGTTTAATAACAGCACGGGGCATACCCGAGAGCCTCCCTCAGGTTCCTTTGTGTAATTCTACCCACATGCTGGTCTAAATGAGCCTGCATTTTTCTTAAAGTTTACACCTTTATGAAATTATGTAAGCCATTTCAAATATTTTGACAACCAATTGAAAACCTATAAAAAGAACAAACTAATCTTCCATCAATATGATACTTGTACAATATATTCTTACCAAAAACAACTACGCAGTTGCTTTAAAGAATAGGGCTACATGTATTGATATAGAATTATCTCCACCGTGGGTTGAATGAAGGCTTCCAAAAAGATATGTTCATGTCCTAACCTCAGAACATGTGAATGTAACCTCATTTGGAAAAAGGGTTTTGGCAGATGTAATTAAGTTAAGAACCTTGAAATCAGATCATCCTAGACAATCTGCATGGGCTCTAAATCCAATGACAAGTGTCCTTATAGGAGACACAAGAGAAGGCATAGCAGAGAGAACACAGAGGACAAGGCCATGTGAAGACAGAGACTGAAATTGGAGTGATGCAGCCACAAGCCAAGGAATGCCTGGAACCACCAGAAGCTGGAAGAGGCAAGAAATAGACTCTCTTCTAGAGTCTGTGGAACTCTGCTAATACCTTGATTTTGGATTTCTGCCCTCCAGAACCATGACAGAATAAATTTCTGTTTTAAGTCACCTAGTTTGTGGTAAATTGTAAAAGCATCCCTAGGAAATGAATGCAATCTCTAAGATGGATTTAAGAATTAAAAAAGATACAAGACACTGGTAACAGCCTTGTCTCTGGGAAGAGGGGTACTTATGTTCTCCTTTGAATGGCACTCCCTAAAGTTGGGCACTGCTATGGACAGAATAATTGCCCCCCCTCCAAAGGATATACTCATCATAATCCCCAGAACCTGTGAATGTGGTAGCTTACATGGCAAAGTTGAATGAAGATTACAGATGGAATTAAGATTAGTTAGTTGAGCTTAAGACAGGGAGATTGTCGTGGACTGTCTAGGTGGGCCTGATGTAATCACAAGGGTCTTTAGAAGTAGAAGAGAGATACAATAGAATATTATTTGGCAATTTAAGGGACTTAATAGATGCTACAACATGGATGAATCTTGACAACATTATGCTGAGTGAAAAAAACTAGTCACAAAGGACCATATGTTGTTTGGTTCCATTTAGATGAAATATCTAGAATAGACAAGTCTATAGAGACAGAAAATAGATTACTGGTTGCCCAAGGCTGGAAATGATGGAGGGCTGGGGATGTGGGTGGTGACTTGGAATAAGGGGTTTCTTTTAAGAGCGATAAAAATGACCTAAAATTGGTTGTGGTGATGAATGAACAATTTTGTGAATATACTAAAGCCATTGGATTATTATACTCTTAAATGGGTGAATTATCAGTATGACAATTATATTTCAATAAAACTTTTTAAAAAGTAGAAAAAAGAGAGGCAGAAAAAAAGAAAGAAGTGAGGCAGAGGTCAGAGTAATTTGACTTGTCATTGATGGCCTTGAAGACAGAAGGGGGCTACAGACTAAGGAAGGCCAGCTACTTCAAGAACCCAGGAGACAGAAAGAAATGAAGTCTGTCCTAGTGCCTCCAGAGAGGTGCAACCCTGCTGATGTCTTAAGTTTAGCTCTCTGATATGGTTTGGCTCTATGTCCCCACCCAAATCTTATCTCAAATTGTAATCCCCACGTGTCATGGGAGGGAGGATCATGGGCACAGTTTCTCCCAGGCTGTTCTCATGATAGCCAGTTCTCCTGAGATCTGACGGTTGTATAAGGGGCTCTTCCCACTTTGTGCACTCCTCTCTCTCCTGCTGCGTTGTGAAAAAGGTGCTTGCTTCCCCTTCCACCATGATTATAAGTTTCCTGAGGCCTCCCTAGCCATGCAGAACTGTGAGTCAATTAAATCTCTTTCCTTTATAAATTACCCAGTCTTGGGCATTTCTTTATACAGTGTGAAGACAGACTAATACACTCCTTGAAACTCATTTTGGACTTCTGATCTCCAGAACTGTAGAGAATATATTCGTATTGTTTTGAGCTGCTAAGTTTATAGTACGTTTTTTGCAGCATCATAGAAAATGACATTTCTTGCACTGTTTTTCCTTTTATATTGTGTGCTCTGTACATATGTTACCTACTCAAAATTTAAATGAAAGCTAAACAACCTATTCAGACAATGATTCAATGCCACCTGGCAAAAATTTTAAATACCTGTAACATTGCTGTTCAACAGAAATACAGTAGAAGCCACGAATGTGCACCATATATTGTAATTTTATATTTTCTAGCAGCAGAAAGTTTCAAAAAATAAAAAGAAACAGGTGAAATTAATTTTAGAAATACATTTTGTTTAACCTAATATAGCAAAAATATTCCCACATATAATCAATATAAAAATTATTATTTTACATTTTTTTTGCATGCTACATCTTTGAAATCTGGTGTGTATTTTACACTTATATTACATTTCCACTCAGACGCACCACATTGCAAGTGCTCAGTAGCCACATATGGCTAAGGGCTACTGTATTAAACAACAAAGATCTAAACATCCAGCAGGAGTGATGGGTAGGGAAAAAGCAATTCAGGTGAGAATGGGAACTGCTAAAATTTTTTTGGAAAGGCACTGTCTAGTACGATTTGAAATATATATCATTTTAACTTAGAAATCCATCTTAGAGATTCATGCTACATCGTTATACAAGGATGCAGCTACAAAAGTATTTATTGGAGTATTGCTCAAAAGGCAAAACACTGAATACAACCTAAATAATCACAAATATGTTACAGGCACACCATAGATATTATGTAAGTATCACAGAAAATGAGCTGGAGCTTTATGTAATGACTATAGAGTACTGACCATGTCCAGGGTATGCCGCTATGTGAGAAAAGCTTAGGTGAGAAGTGCTTTTTTGTATATATTGTTTTGGGAAAAAGTCAGTTAAGATATAGACATATATAGAATTATTCACACTAAACTTAATATTGGTTACTCTGTGAAGTAGTGTTGAGGTGTTATAAATACTATTGTTGACTTTCTCCTTATACACACTTTGTTATGTATTTCTGTGCAGATTATAAAGAAAATCAACATACACATGTGATATTGATATGGTTTGGAGATTTGTTCCTTCCAAATCTTATGTTGAAATGTGATCCTCAGTGTTAGAGGTGGGGCCTACTAGGAGGTGTTTGGGTCACAATCGTGGATTCCTTATGAACAGCTTGGTGCCCTAGGTAATGAGTGAGTGCTCACTCTGAGTTCACATGACAGCTGATTGTTTAAAAGACCCTAGCACTTCCTCCTCTCTTGCTCTTTCTCTTACCATAGGACACATTGCCCCCACTTCCTTTTCTGCCATAACTGTAGACTTCCTGAGGCCTCACCGGAAGTAGATGCCAGTGCCATGCTTGTACAAGCTTGTATGCTTGTACAGCCTACAGAACTGTGAGCTAATGAAAGCTCTTTTCTTTATAAATTACATTTATAGCAACACAAAACAGACTAACACATGTGTATATTATATATATATTATGTATCTTATACACACACATATATATTACTTGTATGTGTATCGATACTTTAGGAGCCACCCCAATGGTTACACCATCAGTAAAGCATCAGCGACCACATCAAAGACCTCTCCCCAACAATAACCTTAAATGGGACGGACCTTCCTTTGACTAGGTACTTTTTTTTTTTACTAATTAGAGGGAGTACCTCAAATATGTTCTATGAAATCGTACTTCTTAAGATGCACACTAAATTGCTATGCCTTTAGAGTCTATCAGTCTGTAATAGAAACCCATATATTCTGCCATTCAGAGAAACATTTCTTGTTTACCCAAGTTCACACCCCCACAATCCTATCCAATATCCAGGTAATAAAGAGTTTTTTAAAAGCTTGAATTTGCAGGAAAAATTAATTATGGGCCAAGGAATTATCATGAACTGAATACTAAATATAAATTGAGAGTTTCCACACTTGGATTTAAAAAGAAACATCTCAGATGGTTTACAAAACATTTCAGACTTCGGTGTCTCTTCCACATTCAGCATTTGGTCGGTATTATTTGTTAGACAGTGTCAGCTCTGGTTAGTATATCTGTTAGATGGTATGTATTAGGCTTTCCTGCATTGCTACAAAGAAATACCTGAGGCTGGTTAATTTATAAAGAAAATGTATTTAATTGGCTCACCGTTCTGCAGGCTTTATGGGAAGTATGGTGCCAACATCGGCTTCTGGTAAGGCCTCAGGACGCCTATAATCATAGCAGAAGGTTACGGGGAGCCAGCATGTCACACAGTGAGAGCAGGAGCAAGAGAGAGAGTGGGAGGTGCCAGGCTCTATTAAACAAGAGATCTTGCGTGAACTGAGTGAAAACTCACCCATCACCAAGGGGATAGTGCTAAGCCATTCATGAGGGATCCACTCCCATGATCCAATCACCTCCCACCAGGCCCTGCCTCCAACACTGGGGATTGTATTTCAACACACGATTTGGAGGGGCAAACATCCAAATCATATCACGGTACCTGAAAGTTTAGCTTTCTCACCCTGGCAGATTGTCCTAGGTTTGTGGCCCCTGTATCAGTGGCATGTAACTGGCAACTTGGGCCCTGCAGCAGCCCTATGCAGCCTTCAAAATCCAAGAAATGAGACTTTTCTAGACTAGGTAATTCAACTGCGAGCTTTGTCCAACAACATAGCGGCTGTGTTAGGTGGGCCCTCAACCTGCTGCCTTGAGAGTCTGTCATTCAAAATACCCAACTCATAAAGCTGCACAAAGGTACTCCTTGGACTGCCTGCATGACTGAGTCCCTCAGAGTATTCTCTCCAGACAAAGGATGACCTGGTAGAGGGTTTAGCCTGAGCCCCCAAAAGCTGTCATAATATTTATGCTTTATGCTGTCATTTTTCCATAGCCAATAACATTCAAAAGTTTAGCATACCATTCTTCTTTAGTCTTCCTCTTCCTGCATTATAAATGTGTGTGTGTGTGTGTGTGTGTGTGTGTGTGTGTAGTGTGTAGTGCGTGTGGTATGTGGTGTGTTGGGGGGAGCCCTTTGAAACAAGCACTCAAAAGTAGATGCTGGCTCTCATAAACATTCTTCCCCTGGCCCTAAAGATTAAATTACAGAATGGCAGGGAGGTTGGAGGACATCATAAATCCATTCACTTCAACAAATATTTATTGGGGGGCTATTATGTCTCAGGCATCAGGGATACAAAGATGATATTAGTTGAAATATAAATTTGGTTGCTCTTAAGCCATTTGGAATATTTTAAATCATGCAATAATTGAACATAGTCAAAAATAGAGAAATAATCCGATAAACTAAAAAGATGCATATTTCAGAAATCCTTTTATTTTAATATTGTTTTAAAAATAATACTTTTGAAAGTATGAAGTGCATATTGAAATAGGGGCAAATATTTGTATAGATACTGTATTAGTCCATTTGCATTGCTATAAAGGAATGCTTGAGACTGGGTAATTTATAAAGAAGAAAGGTTTAATTGACTCATGGTTCTGCAGGCTGTACAGGAAGCATGACACCAGCAACTGCTTCTGGTGAGGCCTCAGGAAACTTACAATCATAGTGGAAGGTGAAGGAGGAGGAAACGTGTCACATAGCAAGACAAAGCAAGAGAGCGGGGAGGTGCCAGGCTCTTTAAAACAACCAGATCTCATGTGAACTCACAGTGAGAACTCACTCATTATTGTGAGGACAGCATTGAGCCATTTATGAGGGATATGCCCCCATGACCCAAACACCTCCCACGAGGCCCACCTCCAACGTTGAAGTCACATCTCAGCCCATGAGATTTGGAGAGGAAAAAAACATCCGAACTGTATTAGTCCATTCTCACACTGCTATAAAGATATACCTGAGACTGGATAATTGACGAAGGAAAGAAGTTTAGTTGAATCACAGTTCCACATAGCCAGGAAGGCCTCAGGAAACTTACAATCATGGCAGAAGGTGAAGCGGAAGCAAGAACCTTCTTCACATGGTGGCAGGGGAGAGAGAGAGCCAGAGGGGAAAATGGCCAGACACTTTTAAACCATCAGATCTTGTGAGAACTCACTTCCTATCACAAGAACAGCATGAGGGAAACTGCCCCCATGATCCAACCACCTGCCACCAGGTCCCTGCCTGGACACATAGGTGTTACAATTTGAGATGAGATTTGGATGGGGACACAATGCCACACCATGTTACAAACCATATGAGATACATAGGTGATTGTCAGCTGTTACTAATATTAACTTATCAGTAAGACATCTCTACCTTAATTAAATGTTTCACAAAATAATCAATTTAGAAACCTCGCTTTCTTCTTTACATCTTATAAAGTAATTTTATTCAAACCTTTTCAATCCACTTTTGATATCCCTGACTTTGTCATTATGTAATCCAATTTGAATCATCTCACACTGTTTCTGGAGGGTATCATGTTCAATTTTGTCCAAATTGTTTGAGATAAATGTATGACGCTGAAACTAGAAATGTTATTGCAAGCCATAGATACCTGTTTCTGTTAACATTAGGGGAGTGTCTTCATGCATTTATTCTGTGGGTATATCTTCTGCTTACTATTTGACTTTTTCAAGTTATCTTTAAAATATTTTCAATGGCCTAGTACAGTTATTGATGTGAAGTCATATTCCAAGAATAATGACCAAAACTTCTTCAACTTGGCTGGGCACGGTGGCTCATGTCTGTAATCCCAGCACTTTGGGTGACCGAGGTGGGTGGATCACAGTGTCAAGAGTTCGAGACCAGCCTGATTAACGTGGTGAAACCCCGTCTCTACTAAAAATACAAAAAAAATTAGCCAGGCATGGTGGCAGACACTTGTAATCCCAGGTACTCAGGAGGCTGAGGCAGGAGAATCACTTGAACCCAGGAGGTGGAGGTTGCAGTGAGCCGAGATTGCACCACTGTACTCCAGCCCAGGTGACAGAGTGAGACTCCATCTCAATAAATAAATAAATAAATAACTTCTTAAACTTTCTTTACTTCTTTTTCACTGATCATATTAGATGACCTCTCTAAGCATTCTCAAACAGGCAAATATTGAATTTGTTTCAGGTTTATGTCTTACATAAACAATAATAAAGTCATCTATTATATGCAGACTCAAATATAAGGCCACTCTCTTTTTTGAGGACTAATTTTTGGGGGAAATACGTGCTTCTTATATTTAGGCACATACATTCCAGAGCAACTTAAGATTCTAGCTGGCATACAGAATATGTACATTCACATTGTTCTTGAAGCTAAAACACGTTCTTCACAGGACATGTGGCAGATTGTATTTTCCAAAGATGACTGCACCAATATATTCCATTCCACCTGCTCTTCTTAGGATGTGATGTTGACACTCCCCCATTGAGAAGTGGGGGGTTTATATTCCCTTCCTTTGAGTCTAAGCAGGCCTGTGACTATGAAGAAAATGACACTATATAATTTTTAAGGCTAAGTTATAAAGGTGAGTTCCTGCCTGGGACACTTGCCCTTGGAACCCAGCCATCGCGTCGTGATCACACCAGGCAACCACATGGAGAGTCCACATGTAGGTGTTCTGATTGACAAGCCCCACTAAAGTCCCTCCAACAACCAGCATCAACCTCCAGACATGTGGTGCATGAGCCTGCAGATGATTCCAGCCCCCAGTTTTTAAGCCGCCCAGTTGATACCAAGTGGAGCAGAAATGAGCTGTCCCCATCAAGCCCTGCCCAAATTGCAGATTCGTGAGCAAAATAAATGTTGTTTTAAGCCTCTGAATTTTGAGGTGATTTGTCATGTAGCCATAGATAACCAGACACCACAGGTTTTTTGCAACTTGCATAGGCAAAAGTTATTTTTACAGACTTAAAAGAAAGACCTTTTACTTATTTCTGATAATGTTCATCTTAGTAGTTTTAGGATGAAAACTGTTGAGATTATGGGAAATTTTTATGATCATCTAATATATTACTTCTCTAGTTTGTATTTTTTATAGATGTTACATATTTAGAAAGCATGTTAGGCATTCGTACTATGTGGGCAGAAGCCTAAATTGGGGCACTCTTTCTGGAAGGCAATTCATGCTCCCCCCAAAAAGAGGCAAAAAGCATTAAAAATGTGTATGTCTTATGTCCAAGAAATTCTGCTTCAGGAATTTATCTTGAGAAAATGCAATGGATATGTGCAAAGAATAGCTCTAAGGATATTTAGATTATTTTTTTAAATATTGGAAATAATCTAAATATCAACATGGAATTAGACAACAAATTATGGAATATTATTTAGCTACAAAAGATGTAGAAGATGAAGATTTACTAACATGGCAACAGGGTGAAAATAGAGTTGTTAGCCGGGCGCGGTGGCTCACGCCTGTATTCCCAGGCCTTTGGGGGACTGAGACGGGAGCATCACAAGGTCAGGAGATCGAGACCATCCTGGCGAACACAATGAAACCATATCTCTGCTAAAAATACAAAAAATTAGCCAGGCGTGGCGGTGTGCGCCTGTAGTCCCAGCTACTTGTGAAGCTGAGGCAGGAGAATGACGTGAACCCAGGAGGCGGAGCTTGCAGTGAGCCGAGATCACACCACCGCACTCCAGCCTGGGCGACAGAGTGAGACTCTGTCTCAAAAAAATAAAAAAGGAAAATAGAGTTGTCCCTCTACATCCACAGGGGATTAGTTCCAAGACCACCAGGAATACCAACATCTTGGATGTTCAAGTCTCTAATATAAAAGAGAGAAGTATTTGCATGTAATTTGTACACATCCTCCCCTATTCTTTCAACCATCTGTAGATTGCTTATAATACCTAATGCAATGTAAACTCCATGTAAATAGTTGTTACCAAGTATTGTTTAGGGAATGACAAGAAAAAAAGTCTATACATGTTCAATATAGACACAACCATTGTAGGCCTAGTTACATTTTCAATCCTTTTGTTGCTTAAATCTGTGGATGTGGAACCCACATGCACAAAAAGCTGACTGTATATAATTAAGTGAAAAAACTAAAACTGCTTATAGAAAAATATAAATTATAATTCCACATTCACAATACTATGTATCTATGAACATATTAATATATACAAAGATCTAGAAGGATATACCTTAAGGTTCTTAAAGGGGTTAAAGTTGGGAGGATTATGGAGCTTGTTATTTTCTTCCTTCTTTATCCTTTATCTCCCTCCTTTCATTTTTTTATTTCTGGCTTATCACAATCTTCCACTCATTTTTTTTTTTTTTTTTTTTTTTTTAGACACTCAGGCTGGAGTGCAGTGAGGCAATCACAGCTCACTGCAGTCTTGACCTCCAGGCTCAAGTGATCCTCCCACGTCAGCTTCCTAAGTAGCTAGGACCACAGGCAGGTGACACCACACCCAGCTAATTTATTTTTTATTTTATTTTTTTGTGCAGGCACGATCTTTCTATGTTGCCCAGGCTGGTCTTAAACTCCTGGGCTAAAGTGATCTCCCTGCCTTGGCCTCCCAAAGTGCTGGGATTACAGGTGTGAGCAACTGCACCTGGCTTCATTTTTAATAAAGTTACTTTGCTTTTTATAATTAAAAGAACATTAAAATAACTTTAAAACATTTTTATAGCAATGTGTTAGTCAAGGCTTTCCAGAAAAAAATAGAACTGAATGATATGTATTTATATATTCTTAGAAAAAAAGAGAGAGTATAATGAATTGGCTTGTGTGGGTATAGAAGCTGACAAGTGTCAAGATCTGCAGGGTGAGTCAGCAAGTTGAAGGCTCAGGAGAGCCAATGATATCATTCCAGTCCAAAGGCCAGAAGGCTTATGACCCAGGAAGAGCTGATGCTTCAGTTCAAGACCGAAGGCAGGAAAAAGTGATGTCCCAATTTGAATGCAGTCAGGAAGGAAGAACTCTCTCTCACTCCAGGGAGGGTCAGCCTTTTTGTTCTATTTAGACCTTCAATTGATTGCCTACCCCTATTAAGGAAGGCAATCTACTTTAGTTAGTCTACGGACTTAAACATTAACCTCATTCAAAAATGCCCACCCTAAAATACCCAGAAAAATGTTTGATTAAATATCTGGGCACTCTCTGGCCCAGTTAAATTGACACATAAAATTAGCCATCACAAACAAGAAAACAAAAAGCTATGTAAACCCCATTGAAAAAATCAAGAGAAATCAAGAGAAAAAAAAGAGATTCTTTTTGGGCTAAATCTTTTTCGAACCTCTTACTTCACCTGTCAAGTCAAGCTATTTTCATTTTTGTTTTAGAACATCATTTTATCGTATATGCAATGTTGTCTGTATATACTGGGGATGAGCAAAAATATATGTACATTGTTTCCATCACGCTCATTTTGATTGTATTCATAATTCGTATTTTGGGAGCTTCCCCTAAAAGTTCCCAAAACAGTGCCTGACTGGTCTGCATTGTGAAGAGTGCACGCCTTCTTCTAGCGTACTCCCATGGCCCTGGTGCTGACCTCCGTCACACCATTTAACCTCATCATACTGATTCACATGTTTGGGCTCACCTGATTGTGAACAACCCCAGCCAGAGAATGGGACTCAGCACAAAAACTGTGCTCAGTTAACGTGTCGAATGGGAATAAAACGTTTTCATCCAAATAACTGATGAAACTATTCAAGCAGGCAGTGCCGAGTATTGAGCCCTGTCTTGCATCACAAAACACCTCTCTCCTATTTTACAACTATTCTTGCAATCAACTGCCTTTGAGCAAGATTTTTCAGTTAGATAATGGACAATATTTCAAAGTTGCAAAATGCAGACTATTCTAATCATCAAGCTATCAACTGGCACCACTATCCAGCCCAGTGTTTTCCAAACTGCAGGGCTGCAACTGATTAATAGGTTGTGAAATCAGTTGAGTGGGTTGTTAGTAGCCTTAAAAATGTACAGAAAATATAAAAAGGCTGTGCATGTATTAATTACAAGTATTGTTTCAGGAAACTTTCGTTGCAGAGGTATACAGATGTGTGTGTGTGTACGTGTGTGTGTGTGTGTATTCTGAGTCATAATGTAAAATGTACTTATATACTTTTTACTGTGGTTGGAATCTAAAATATTTGAATGCCATTGATCTGGCCCATATTTTTCACAGCAGACAGATGTCTTTCTAAAATTAAGATGAAGCCAGGGCCAGCTTCATGGGTGTGATACCTGTTCCATCTATCAGTGCAGTTGCACAAGGCTCTGCACTTGCAAGGGTCCACACTTGGTTTAATGCTCTTCTGTCACCATTGTAGAACTCTTAATCATTCTATCTGAGTATTTATGTGAGCAGAGAAGATCTACCAGATAGCAGTGAGCACTCACAATTGTGATCCAGCAGCAGCTGTGCCGAGCACAGCAAGCTGCATGCTCCAGCAGTTGGCCTGCTTGTCCAGCACTTGAGTAGCCTCCAGGCAGTCCAGGGCACCAAGAGGTCAAAGGGGTCAGATGGGGCTCAACCTAAGCCCAGATTCATGTCATCAACAGCAGCAGCAAAAGTATCTGCACAAGGGGTCACAGCCCCCAGAGAAAGGAGAAGCTTCACCTGGGGACAGGATGGAGGCCTATGATGGGAGGCTAGCTTGTCCGCCTTGCCTACACAAATATTAACTCTTCCACTTCTTAATCCTGAAACAGGAACTGCCAGTGTGAAAGCAGCAAGCTTTGAGAGTAAGTTTTTACAAAACAAAAGTGAACACAGGAACATCAAAATAAAGCACATCAGGGAGTTACAGGAATTCTTCAAAGCATTTAGAATCTTTGCTTTTAAAAACTGCTACAACATTGCAAAGCAAATCTCTACAGGTTTAGAAATAGAATAGAAATACTATAGTGTTAAATGAGAAAAACAAGCAAACAAACCAACCAGCCACTATTTTCACATGACACTTTAGATGAACCAATTATTAATGAAGAAAGCAATTTTAATACTAAACATTTCCTTGTAATTGAAGATACGGCAACAGAATGCATAAGTATGTGTTTTGGTTCATATACAAATCATAAAGTCACTTGTGGTTTCTTATATGACCTCTGCAAGTTTACAGGAAATGTCAGAGAAAACGTTAAAAGGCCATTGTATAAATTTACATACATAATTAAATTTAAACTTACACAAAACATATATGAAGAGTTAAATCATTTTAGAAAAATTATTACACAAAATCAGTTCTAGATGTGCTAAACAATTTATATTTTGAAATTATCAGAAAGTGATGCTTATGTTATCATAGTTTATAAAGAACTCTTAACAACTCCAGTAAGTTGTATCCACAGATCCTTCTTAAATAAACATTATCAAAAATTCTTTTTAATCTTGAATTTGTCAAGATGACATCATTTTCAATATGCTTTAAAATGAAGTTACTTAAAGTATAAATTTGATGATGTACTAGTCCATTTTCACACAGATATAAAGAATTTCCCAAGATTGGATAATTTATAAAGGCAAGAGGTTAATTGACTCCCAATTCTAAAGGGCTGGGGAGGCCTCAGGAAACTTACAATCATGGTGGAAGGGGAAGCAAACACGTCCTTCTTCACATGATGGCAGGAAAGTGAAGTGCCCAGTAAAGTGGGGAAAAGCCCCTTATAAAACCATCAGATCTCATGAGAACTCACTCACTATCACAAGAACAGCACTGGGAGACCACCCCCATGATCTAATTATCTCCCACAAGGCCCCTCCCCCAACACGTGGGGCTTATAATTTAGATTACAATTCAAGATGAGATCTGGGTGGGGACACAGAGCCAGACCATATTAGATGACTTAATAAATTTGCAAGGAAGTGAGCCAAAAACATCTTGTAAGCAGTCAAAATATTAATTTATTAAATTACTTTCTAATTCTGATTAATTTCTTGTATTTATTGATTATATAAAATTACGGCAACAAAAATATTTTTTTCAATTTGTAAGTTCGTATTGTTACTCATGTATCACTATTACTCCTATGTTTTGTAAGTAAAATATTCTTTAGGAAAAAGCTGTATACTTCAGAACTTTGGTAGGATTCTCCTCCCCACCCCCTTCAATAAGCTGGTCTTTTTTTTTTGAGATAGGGTTTCACTCTGTCACCCAGGCTGGAGTGCAGTGGTGCAATAATGGCTCCCTGCAGCCTGGAACTCCTGGGCTGAAGTGATTCTCTGACTGCAGCATCCTGAGTAGCTGGGATTATAGTCATGAGCCAGTGTGCTCAGCTGTAATGATACTTCCTGTTTTTTGAATATGAGTCCTACATTTGCATTTTGCATTAAGCCCTGCAAATTGTATAGCTGGCCTTGAATACAAAATTGCATTTAAGTCAACAAATTATACTGAGTTGCTAATTTTACCCAGAAATATGCGAATTGATCAAGAAGAAACAGACAGGGTCAACAACTTTCAAGGGTCTCACGTTCTAGGATTCTAAGTAATTTTAATATGTGGCAGAATCTAAGGATCATATAAGAAATGAAGGTTACGCGAGTGTTTACATAGCTTAATTATTTTATGATCTCCTAGGATTATTAAGTACCTTTATGGGATAATTCAAATGTTTATCGTCTAAATTCTGACTTCATAAGGAGTTTTAAGCCTGGGTCCCAGTTTCCATTCACCTGCATTCCCAGTCAATTTGCAATTGTATAGTTAGTTGTGCCAGAAAGGACAATGCCCTTATTGAGCCCTTCTCCATTACCAAGAGAATGAAGACAAATTGTAGAATAAGTCCAGATGTGGCCTCTTCTGTGCTTGTATAATATGTGTATGATATACTATTTGATACCCTTCCATTTAATGTCATCAGAAGTTTGGAAGTGTCCTCAGTCCAGTTCATGCATCACCCTAGGTCTATTCACTTTCCTTGATTTTGGCCTTGAGTGGAGCTTGTGCTCATGGAGCCCAGTCATTGCTGCCTCAGCCTTGACTGCAGGCTGCTACATTGACTGCTCCCCTAGCCTGCAAATGACTCAAGGACACACCCCAACAGCACCATACTTCAGTCTACGCTTCAAGCCTCTTGCCTCATGTTTTAGGAATCGTCTGTTGCTGCTGAGACATGAGATGTCTTGGATCCACTTGGCATCCATGTACCCACAACCTAAAACGTATAGGCAAGTTAAATATCCTTTGGAACAACCTTTACCAGTGGGGCCAGGAATTAGCAGATAAATTCTCCCTACCTTCTGTCGAATGAGGTATTCAGAGATGAAGTATCTTTGTAGAGTTTTTCTGAAGACATTCTCTGAGACCAAGCAGTCTTCTGGGAGCTATGGGCAGCTCAGTAGGGATTTTACTTCTAAATGAAATGAGTAAAATTGATTACTTAATACGTTTGCAAGAAAGTGAGCCAAAAACTTCCTGTAAGCCATCAAAATATTCTATTGATATTAAAAATTATATTAATAGAATTTCTGTTCCACTAATATAGGCTTTTGGCTCGGGCTTGGCTTTTTAGGGAATGTGGGCTGAAATATTAATATGCTACAGTGGTATTTCTGACAGGAACACTTCACAAGCAGCATAGAAACTGACTGAAAGCGAAGACTCAAGTCAGGTCGCTTGCATTTGAATCCCAGCTCCTCCATTCAGCCCCTGTGTGACATGGAGTCCGTCACTCAGTCTCCTTTTCTCCGTTTCAATCACCTCACATAAATACATTATACCTTCTTCAATTTGTGTCACAGGCTTTTCTAAGCATTCTCATATATTTACTCTCACCTATATTTGAGAATTAAGTATATAATTCTGAGAGACATGACAGAGAAGATAAAAAGGTAATTAAGATAAAACAATGAAAAGATGTTGAATTCCCAAGTGGTTGGAAATTTCAGCACTAAGTCATTAATGTTGATTTCATTTACTTCCTGCCTACCTGAGCCACGTTCAGTTCCGTGTTCTCCATCCTCATTCTAACCCCCTTTTGCAATCTGCTCATGTCTCTTCTACCTTAAGCACTCTTTCCTCCAATAAGCACTCTTTCCTCCAATATAATTACCTTCTTTCTCCCTAGCCCTGCACATTGCCAAACTCCTTTTTATTTCACAGATCTCTGTTTATATATCACTTGGGAACTCTCCTAATCTCCAGAATCAGGAGGCAGTCCCCTTGCACATATTCCCATTGTAACCAACATACTTCTTACTTCTCTATCAGAAAAGCCAGCACACTGTATTTTTTGTTTATCATTGAATCCCAACATTAATTTTTAGTTCTTGGCCCGTAGTAGGTGTTCAATAAAAACTGATAAATAAATTATAGCTTTCATTTATTTATTTTTTAAAAACAGATTTTTAGAGCAGTTTTGGTTCACTGAAAATTGAGTGAAAGGAACAGATATTTACCATATATGCCATATCTCCACACATGTATGGCTTCTCCCACCACCAACATCTGTGCCAGGGCAGTACATTTGTTAAAACTGATGAACCCACATTGGCATGTCATTATCCCCCGAAGTTCATAGTTTACATCAAGATTCACTCCTGGTGTTGTATATTCTATGGGTTTAGACAAACGTATAATGATATGTATTCACCATTGTAGTATCAAAGTAGATACAGAATAGCTCCGTTGCCATAACATTCTCTGTGATCTGCCTATTCATCCTTCCCCCAACCGCTGGCAACCACTGATCTTTATACTATCTCCATAGTTTTGTCTTTTCCAGAACGTCATGGTGCTGGAATTATGTAGTATGCAGGATTTCCAGATTGGCTTCTTTCACTCAGTAATATGCATTTAAGTTTCCTCCATGTCTTTTCATGGCTTGATAGCTCATTACTTTTTAGCGCTGAATAATATTCCGGCGTCTGGATGCACCACAGTTTTTTTTTTTATCCATTCACCTACTGAAGGACACCTTAGTTGTTTCCAAGTTTTGGCAATTATGAATAAAGCTGCTATAAATATTCCTGTGCAGGTTTTTGTGTAGACATAAGTTACCAAGGAGCATGACGCTGGACCATATGGTAAGAGTATGTTCAGTTTTGTAAGAAACTGCCAAACTGCCTTCCAAAGTGGCTGTGCCATTTTGCATCCCCACCAGCAATGAACAAGAGTGCCTCCTGCTTCCTTCCCATCCTCACCGACATTTGATATTGGTAATGTTTTGAGTTTTGGCCATTCTAATAAGTGTGTAGAGAAAAATTTTTATTTCCCATAATTCCTAATATTTATATTTTAAATATTTATATTTTCAGAGAAGGCCTATTTTGCTACAGAACAGCATACTAGTACAAGTAGAAAATTCACAAACGTGTCATGAATAGTTCAGGAATCTGCAAGGCAAGGTCTAATGAATGACATAGATAGATGCATATACTGTCACTAATGTTAATCACCCACTCAGGATTCTTAAACTAGAGTATTCATTCCCTAGAAAATAATGGGGAACAGGGCAGGCTGAGAGCAAAGGGCCCATTTCTGAAGTCTCTGAACACATATAAATACAGACAGGTCCTCAGACCGCACTGTGATATTAAACTCAGTCCATGGCAGAGTGGCCATTATTAGTGCTTAGGCCATGTGGTCCTCCATTCCAGAATATTTCAAGGAACATTCTAAGTTTTTATCAGATATGAGTTAGCTGTGCATATTGGAAATTTAATTCAAGTAAACAAAGCTTTCATGTACTCTGGCTTTGAACCAAGGTGTCAGTCACTAATGGCAGTTACATTTAAAAAGCTATCAGACCTAAAGATTTGAAACTCAGAACTAAATGTATATACTTGCACTAAGATTTTCTCTTCCTCATTGGCCTTTTATTTTGGAGGGTTTCCTCAATAACATCTTATCTCAAAATAACCTCCCTCCCTAGAATCTTCTCTAAAAAAAAGCAGCACTGGTGTTCAATGTCATTTTAAAAATCACATTATACCCTTAGGATCTTGTCATCACATTTTTTACTGGAATTGAGACATGTTCATCTTCATTATCCATTTCTCACCAGGACATAGAATAACATACAGTTCTCTGAATTAAGTAGAAAATTATTATATGTGATGTAAGCAAGTGCCTTTTTCAAAAACGATGCTTATCGGTGTAAATCAAATTATATAATTCCCCTGCTTAAAACCCTCCAATTAAAAACATTACCAAGAAGAAAACTCCAGATTCTTACTAAGTCTATAAGGGCTACATGGACCCACATGATCTGACTTCTGCCCAGCTCTGGCTTCCTTCCTCCCTTTCAGCCCTGCCCTCTGCATCTTCAATCATGCCATCTTTGCAGTTTTTTAAATACACCAAGCTTATCCTTGCTAACCCTGTGCTTGGAAAGAGCTACATGGTTAGCTCCTTCTGTATGTTTACATCTCAGTTCCAATCTCCTCTTTACCAGTGAGGTCTTCCATGGTACCCAGTTGAAATAGTGCCCACCTCTCCTCCCAGCACCACTTGCTCTCTATCACAACACCCTGCTTTAAGAAAAATCCCATTTATCATTATCTGAATTCAACTTATGCATTTATTTTTATCTACTTTCCCCTTGGTTTCCATGGATAGACATTATAATCCAGAAGATACAAATAATGTATGGTTTTCATAAGAGCAGGAATTTTGTCTCTCTTGTTCACATTCCCAGAGCCTAGAACATACATAGTAGACACGTAGGAAATATAAATGAATGGTTGACTCAGTCGAGGCCCAAAGTCCTTCCTGCATCATGGCCCACTATCTTTTCACAGAGACAGATGCAAATGATGCAGCCTCACCAAGCCACAGACTTGCTTTAGTAAAAAGCAACCCCCACCCATACACTTCCAAGAGAACCACTGTGTTACAAAATACTCCTAATGTCCCACAGTCCCAGAAACACTTGGAGACCTGAGATGATAAAAGGCTCAAAGGTACGAAAATCTTCTTCCTTCCATGTCCTGGACAGCGTCATTGCTTTGGGTTTGGAAACTATTCTTGGGAATCTCATTTGGGGTCAAGATTCAGAATGTTCATGGACTTCATGAATATGCTGTGCTTTGGGCTGTTCCTGTGGATGACACCAAGAAGTAGAACTGAGATGCAACCCTTCTCTGAAAGGAAGTTACTCACATTTTTTGGGGAACAAGATAAATTGAGGTAAACAATCAGCAGGAAGGTGTCATTACTAACATCTAAAACACTTTTTTCACATGACTTACATTCTGCCTAAAAGCATCATCAGCCTCAACTTGAGAATATTGAGAAGAAAAGCCACACAGAACAAGGTTCAAATCCCAGTTTCTCAACTGGAATGTTCTTCAAGACTCTCTGGCTCCAGAGCCCTTTCTTCTGCATCACAAAAGCCTCATACGAGTTGCTTGAATAGCAGCCATAAAGGGTTCAAGAGAGGGATCCAGGCAATCACACCACTGATCCCTTAACTCTTGACCCAGTCCCAACATATGCTCTATGCAGGTCGTGTTTCAAAGACTCCGTTGCTCTCACTTTATGTCATCGTCTTATCTGATAGACTTTTGGGCTAAGCCTGGCATCTCGAGGTTTGAAAGATTCAATGAAGACTTCACTGTTTGCAGTAGCATGTTCTTCATTATAAGAACTGTGACTTTGACCCCCAGCTCTAATTTATATTACTCCTAGTTTAATTTAAAAATTAGGTACATGTTACCGTATCATTGTATTTGTGTTTGCTATGAGCTAACAAAGTCATTGTGAAATAAAGTATAAAGAAATACAATTACATGACACAATATATGCTTATTGTGGTACATGACAAAAACCGCCACAAATTTTCATGCCTCCCTATATCCATGTCCTTTGCCGTGTGACGTCTCAGCTCCTTCCAGTAAGAGGTGAATCTCTTGATCACTTTTTGAATCTAGGCTAACTTGATGACTCACTTTGGCCAATAAAATACAGCAGAAATGATAATGTGCCAGTTCTGAATCTAGGCTCACGTTCTTGCATGTCTTTCTTTCTTTTGGACCCTTGAAATCCCCAGGTGAATAAGCCCAGATTGGCTTGGAGGTTGAGAGACATGTGGGCCATTGGTCCCACTGTCCCAGGCAACAGCCAGCCATATCCCAGAAGCTGAGATGCCCAGTTGATCTGCCACTGACTCGTGATTCCTGAGGCAGCCCAGCTAAAACAAGAAGAACCACTATGCTGATTGCAGCCTAAATAAGCTGAATAAATGGCTGTTTTCTCAAACAACTAAGTAAGTAAGGGCTTCCCGATACATCTATATTCACGAAAGCTATTCATATATGCAACACTGTAGTAAGTGACTTACTTATATAATCTCAGCCTTCAAGTTTAATACCATCTTCATTTTATACCTGACCCTTACAGCGGTTTAGTGACTTACATTTTCTCTTCTCCTATATAAAGTAAACATATCTATTGTACTGTCACTATAGGAAATGTTAGTTAGAGCTCCTTAGCCGTGAGATTTATATTTTTGTTGTTATACTAACATATAAACCCCTTCCCATTTGGCCTCCAACTAAGCAGACTAAAAATGTAAAGCTTGAAAACAATTTTTACAAAATCTTCTTCATATTTTTTGCTTAAAAGGCAACCTTAGAACATTGAAAGGAAGAAAGAAGCTCAAGTTACACAGAAGAGCCAGCTTATCAGGGGAGGTTTGCCCATATCCTGACAGACTTTGATAAAGTGCTGAGGAAACCATGTGCCCTCTGAAAAATCCAACCTGGCCCCGTTTGCCTTAACATCCCCAAAGGTTGCTCTGTAGATCACTCGTCAGAGAGCCTTTGATAATACAAATTACTCGCTTGCAAATTTAAGGGATAGCGTGTCTTGAGAATGTCTTTGAAGGTACACAAATGAATGCTCTGTTTTTCTCACTACAAAACTCAGACAGAACCAAGTCATGGGCCAAATTCTGTTTACTCTACTTGTCTTTGTCAACGAAGCATCCTTCCCCAGGGGACTGATATAAATCAGCCTTCCTAGTATCAGTGTGTTACAACTTCCTGCAAGGGTGGGAAAAAGGAGTATCCTCTCATGTTGGCTCTGCAATTCACAACCTGTAAGACTCAAGATCTCCAGCAAAAAAGACAGTTCAGGCAGTCCAGCGGTTGGCTGAAGGTTGTATTATTTCAGGATGTTAATAAGGTGAGACAGAAGAGAAAGTTGCTCAACAAGCACATCTGTGTTCCAGAAGGAGAAATGTAAAGTCATGAATTAAAATATGTAATTACAACATTTCTACTTGATATCCAAAGAAAATAAAATGCATTTAATTTTTCTCTCACCTTGACTCCAGTTTTTGTTCTGCTTCTTGTTACTCCCAAGTATTTTATACAGTTTATCAACACCTTCTGTCCCCAAGGGGGGTGTGTGCCTGTGTGTGTGTATGAGTTTAAGTGCACACATACAGAGGTAATGGGCTTTGGGGACAATAAAGGCAGGAATGGGTGTAGCCAAAGAACGAGAGGAGAATGGACCCATTAAAGTCAAGGAAAATGAAAAGCTGTTTGACAGTAAAATATATTCATAAATGGATAACAAATTAAATTTGTGAGCCCTAGGAAAGACTCAAAATTATAATAGGCCACATTAAATTTGATTATTGGAACCTTTCAAAAGAACCCTTCTTATATGCCCCAGTTCCTACAATGACAGTTCCAATTCAATTTATTAAATGATCACTCTATAGGATTGGCCCTCAGCCCAACTGACACCTGCTTCATCTCTGCTTTCTGGTGTTGAATATGAATGTTCTTCATTTATTGTACCTTGTTTATTAAACTAACCTTCTGACATTTCACCAGTGCTCATTAGGGTAAAAGTCTGTCTCCTACTCAGAAAGGGTAGCTTTGTGTTAGATGAGACTCAGGCTGGTTGGGTTCAGCTGTGGGGCTCCTTAACAATTGTGGGAGGGAAGCAGTGGGTCTGAAAGTTCTGGTGGGAGACGATACTGAAATGTGGGCAAAGGAGACACTAAAAATTACCCTTCTGGTCTGTTTTGCAAACTATTTGTATGGTCTCTTTTAAAAGGAAAAATTTTACATTTTAGGATTTTCAGTGTTTTATCATTTTACTTAATTATAAAAATTCTTATAGGTACTGAACACATGTACACACCTGTAGTACAACTCTAAATCCCAAAGAAATAGGCTATACTAACTATAAATTCAAATTAGCAAAAGTAATCTAATAAGGATGGCTTTGTTTTCCTGAAACAGAGTCATCTAGATTGATTTAATAAGACAAATACATTTGCATGCTTTATGTCTCATTTTTTGGACTTGATTCTTTTGCTTTTGATAAGGTATTATTTAAGACATTATTGTAATTTTTCTTTAAAAAATTAACTCATTTTAAACCAATTAGGTTCATGGGCCATTTAAAACTGTGTTTCAAAATGCAATACTAGCAGGAAAAAACCCATTGAATTCCATTGAATAAGAAGTTTTCTACTGCCTTTTTATAACTACCTGTACTGTCCCCTTATGAATTGCTCCATGTGCTTGAGTGCAAAGATGGGTGCGAACTAACATGTTTGCTAGCCACAGGGTCTTGACGCTGACCACTATGACTGAGTCTTTTTGAACAAGGCATGACTAGGCTGCCAATTGCTGAGGGTATTCAATTTCTTCACTATTCAGTTTCCTCATTTAAATTGTGAATTCTGCTTCTACTCATCATGCTATGATGCCTTTTGGTCTTCAGTAGTGCTAAAGGGATAGAAACACAAATGCAAATTCAGACATAGAAACTGAGTAGCAGAGCTCAATTGCAAGGTAATTGTTTTATGTCCAGAATTGCTTGTAGTAATGTATAAAATTACAAAGCCAAAACTACCACAGAAATTCTGCATGTCAGAGAACACATCCACGTTTGCACAACATCTTCCTAGTTTATTGTTTTGCCTGGGACTATTTGACCTTGTTAATAGATTCGTCTAAGCACAGTTAATAAAATAACTTTTTGGCACTCAGAAATGTACTGTAGAGGGCTCTTATAATGGGACTATGGGACTGTGGAGAGATAAGCCTTATAAAAGCATCTGAGCATCATAGGCAAAAAGATTTTCTTTTTGCTAAGGTGTGCTCCTAATTGAATTTTACTTTTCTGCTTTAGCTAACAAAGTTTTTTTTTTTATGTAATGACTTAAAAATATATCATTACTTTTAACTTAACATATGTGCAAACCAACATTCATAGTTTCAAGTTTATGTGTTTCTGGTCAAGCCAGAGACTGCTCCCTTGCAGCATTTTAATACCTCTGGTGGAAAAAATATATATATATCTTTTCTTGTTTGATACAGAAAAGAGAAAAGAACAAGATTAAATAAAAATGTTTTATGCCCCTTTAAAAAAGTTAACCTGAAAACTCAAAAGTTTATTTTGATTTCTGTTGGATAGAGACAATCACCCAAGGGATAGTTTTGCCAACAAGGGCACCAGAAATTTCTATTAAGTACCTTATTTCATGAGGTACTTCATTTAATTCCTGAAGACAGATTTCCAGTCTGTACAAGTACCAACACATATGTATCCATACTTTCCGCACAGCTTGCTGAAACTTAGGTGTCAAAGTCTCCCCCAAGAGATTACTCTTCTGTGAGGGAATATGCGGACTTGCTAGTCCATGGGCCATTGTTTCCTAGCACTAAGCTGAAATGATTCTGCCAACCGGGACCCCAAGGATATCAGAGATTTCATCATCTGTTGCCTGGCTGAGCTGCTCAAGGTCATTGACTAACTTAATGGCTCAGAAGATTATTGCAATCCTGAAGGAAACATTCCAGGACAAGTCATTCCTATTTATAGAAATAGTTTTAAAATGTTCCCAATAGAATGGCAATCATTAAAAAGTCAGGAAACAACAGGTGCTGGAGAGGATGTGGAGAAATAGGAACACTTTTGCACTGTTGATGGGATTGTAAACTAGTTCAACCATTGTGGAAAACAGTATGGCGATTCCTCAGGGATCTAGAACTAGAAACACCATATGACCCAGCCATCCCATTACTGGGTATATACCCAAAGGATTATAAATCATGCTGCTATAAAGACACATGCACACGTATGTTTATTGCAGCACTATTCACAATAGCAAAGACTTGAAATCAACCCAAATGTCCATCAGTGACAGACTGGATTAAGAAAATGTGGCATATATACACCATGGATTACTATACAGCCATAAAAAAGGATGAGTTCGTGTCCTTTGTAGGGACATGGATGCAGCTGGAAACCATCATTCTCAGCGAACTATCGCAAGGACAGAAAACCAAACACCGCATGTTCTCACTCATAGGTGGGAATTGAACAATGAGATCACTTGGACACAGGAAGGGGAACATCACACACTGGGGCCTATTGTGGGGAGGGGGGAGGGAGGAGGGATGGCATTGGGAGTTATAACTGATGTAAACGACGAGTTGATGGGTGCTGACAAGTTGCCGGGTACAGCACACCAATATGGCACATGTATACACATGTAAGAAACCTGCACGTTGTGCACATGTACCCTAGAACTTAAAGTATAATAAAAATAAATAAATAAATAAATAAAAATAACAAAATAAAAAAATAAAAAAAAGAAAATATGCTTCAAAACAAACAAACAAAAAAAAAGTTCCCAATAAACTCTTTACTCTGTCTACTTGACTTAAAATGTAATACTATTGCTCAAGTATTTACATATATATAAATTTGTGTGTTTGTATCTGGATAGGTAATGATTTGCACTTTATGAACAAATCTTTGGTTTGCTTCTTAGAAATACATACTCATCATTCTACCAAAAGCCCCCTAAAATTTATTTTTTAAAAAAATTGTGGCAGAGCCAGCTAGTTGTCCTCTACTACTCATTTTCACCTTTTCTGGTAATATAATTTTCAGCAGACACAAGACTGTCCTAAATAAAGAACATGTTGCCATGTTACCCTGCCTCCCTTGCAGCTAAGTGTAGTCATGTTACTAAGTCCTGGTCAATGAGAAGTAAGCAAAAATGTTAGAGCAACTTCTGGGACCCTCATATGAGAGTTGGCTGACACATGCTCTTTGCCTTTTCAATGCTTCACCCTTCCTGCTGCCTGGAAACAGATGCCACCTTGGACTATGATAATGAGACCACACTATACAGGTAACAGCATGGTGAACTATTTTCTGAGGATTTCCAGGAGCAGATCCCCCTTACCCACCCGGTGCTGCTTTTTTCCACTCTTTTACACGAGAGAAACCCACTCATTTTTCTTGAGCTATTTTGTTTAAGATTGTTAATTTTGGATTTTTCTGTTCCTTACATACAAACCTAAAATTACAGAATGCAATTTGGTATGAAGCAAATTACTTAACTCCCCTCTTCCCCCACCCACCGCCCTCACTCTGTCACCCAGGCTGGAGTGCAGTGGCACAATCACAGCTCACTGCAGCCTCGTCCTTCTGGGCTCAAGTGATCCTCCCACCTCAGTCTCCTAAGTACAGGCACGTACCACTACATCTGACTATTTTTTAAAAAATTTTTTATAGAGACAGGATCTCACTATGTTGCCATAGCACTGATATGGATGATCACACAAAGATATACTAACATATAAAAAGAGAGATTACATCTATGCATGAACAATAAAGAATTTATAGCGCATGCATATTAAAGCTAGGTAGATCATTAGATAGAGAACAGAGAAAGAAACTGTGTTCCAAATCTGCACAGGATAGGGTGAGGGAAGGTCAAATGTTAAGAGCTGTTTGAACAGCTTGGTGGACTAAAATGAGATAATCCAGACCCATAGTCTCTTGGGAATAAGCTTAGAGGTTGAAAGGAAAGAGCAGACGGAGGGGGCTTTGAGAAAGTATGTGGATCAGGCTGACAGCAGCCCAGCTCACTTTCCACGGAGCTGACTCAGCCTGCCCTGCTCCACCCTAACCTCTGACCTCCTGTGCAGTCGCACAGGGAGGAAAGCCCTGGGCAACTGTACTTCTTGTTCCTCTAATGCCCTTACTGCAAAAATAACCTCCAGCTGCTCCAGTAGTGCTAGAGGCCGTGGGGAAGAACCCGACTCCACTCTCAGAGCCCTTAGAGGGAAAGGCAGCCCACTCAAGCAAGCATCTGATGCCTGAAGATTCCTCTTCTTTCTCTGAGTGTGGCAGCTGCAGCAAGAAAGGAGACCAACATGAGACTTGGTAAACACATAGGAATGGCAGCAGAGGAGGTAGCCATTCCTGGGGGCCCAGGCTTCCCCCGGGAGGGTGTGAAATTGATATGGGCATCGAGCTAAAAAAGTCCCTGGAAAGCCCCCACCTATGGGGAGGTTGGGATGAAGCTGGAGCAGGCTTCTATCTCTCCCAGAGTCAACACCAGGAAGGGACAGCTGGTGTGACCTGGGCATGATAACAGGAAACAAAGCTGAAACTAAAGAAGCAGGAACTGGAGCCTAGAAATGTCAAATAAGTGTAGAGAAGTCACAGGGTCCACTGGAGACTTCGGTGGGATACAGGAAGGGCTAAGCAATTGTCCAGATAATCCAGACGAAATACAGGTGTTTACAATTCTGAGCTATTTCAAGGTCAAAGAAGTTTATAGAAGTTGATTCAAGTCTCTGTCTCATGATTTTCTTAATGGGGCTCGGATATATTCCTCTCTGCAGGAGTGACACATGTGTGTGCTCCAGCACGTCTTTTTAATATGGGAGACTCCTCCAGTTTTGGTTCTCTAGTCTCTCATGCTAAGGACATACATTCTGGCAACTCTCTACATTTCTCCAGCCGATAGTCCCCTACCCACTAATTTGTGCACTGCTTCTGTGGAAGTGGCCAGTGCGTTTCTGCCTGGTAGGCAGAGGAGTACTCAAAAAGCAGAGGGTGATGCAAGGCCACCCAGCAAGGTGTTGGCAGAGTGCCTGATTCGGGGTTCCTGCGTCAGCCTGATAAGCCCTCCGAAGCACCACGCTGTCACTGGAGGGTAGGGCTGGGGTTGTTGAGGTCAGGGATGATGCTGATGCAAATGCTGTTAACCAGACTCAGCCGGTTTTTACACGAATTCATCTAAGTATCTAGAGACTTGATTGTCTTTTCTCTCCTCTCTCCTCCTCTGTTTGGTCAGCTTGTAGCTTTGAGGCACCAGGCCACCTGAGCACATTCTTTTAGATTCGCTCCAACAAAGATATTGAAGAGATCCCTCATCCAATGCTATACAATATCAGATCATTTATCTGTCCACTCCTTACCCCAAACTAAACTCTCTCAAGTTTTCTGAAATAAAAAAAATACATTTACCAAACACATGCATCATAGGTATCATGAGTGCAATGAGATGAAGAAGATGCAATGGCTATCTTCAAGGAGCTCACATTCTATTCGGAGAGAACACACATGTATGCACATCCACACATGCACAAAGTAACTGTTCAAAGACAACAACCAAAGCGACGCAACCAAGGCTTCGTGTGTCATTTTTCCAAGTGGATGGACAGGGATGGCTGTATTATTTAAACAAGGCAGAGAACTTCAGCCTGTGGCGTAGAGGAGGAAAGACAGCAGTAATCAAAAAGGACTGTGATAGGCTAATGTCGAATTGTATCCCCCCAAATTCATGTTGACGTCCTGACCCCCTGTATCTCAGAACATGCCCTTATTGGGAGACGGGGTCTTTACAGAGGTAATCAAGTTAAAATTGAGTTCATTAAAATGGGCCTAATCCAATATGACTGGTTGGGGAAATCTGCGAAGAGACACATCCAGAAAGAAGATGGCCTTCTACAAGCCAAGAAGAAAGGCCTTGGGTGGATCCTTCCCTCACAGCCCTCCATAGAAACCAAACTTGCCGACACCTTCATTTCAGACTTCTAGCTTCCAGACTCCTGAGATGATACCTCATTATTCAAGTCACCCAGTCTGTGATAGATCACAGCAGCCTGAGGAAGCTAATATGGCTTGACACCAGGGTTAGCTCTGAGAAAGCAGAGGAGGATGGGGAAAGGCTTAACGTTGGAGAAACAGGACAAACAAAATAAACCCATCCAAATGCCAAGTATATTCTGAGAAAACAAGTTTACCTGAAGCGAAGCGTTTATGTGGGAAAGTGGTCGAGCATAACGTGTCTGTAAGGAGTCCTCAGGTCTGTGCGAGCTAGGCTGTGTTCCAGGCTGAGGAGTTTACGATGCGTTCTAAAGGCAGAGGGGAACTGTGGTGGCACTCAGAAGCATGTCATAAGACACAGGGTGTGTGAAGACGATGGCGAGCAAGAGGATTGAGAGACGAGCATGGAGAAAGGACGCTCAGTCACAAAAGTAGTTCTCAAGCTTGGCTGCAAACTAGAGCCACCTGAGGTGACAGGCTGACACCAGCCCCCACGATTTTCCAGGCCTTAATCCTGGGAACCTGTGAATGTTTGTTTATGTGGCCAGAGACTTTGCTGATGTCGTTTAGGATCTTGAGAGGAGGAGAGTACCCCAGGTTATCCAGGTGGACCCTAAATGTAATCACAAGTGTCCCTCTAGAGGGAGGCAGAAGGAGATGTGACTTACCCCAGAGGAAGAAGGCCGAGTGACAAGGGAAGTAGGGGGAGAAAAGGCAACAAGATGGGGCTATGAACAAGAATGGGGAAAGAAAGCAAACACATTCTCCACTAGAGCTTCCGGAGGACAACACCTTAATTTCAGCCCAGTGAAACCCATTTTGGACTTCTGGTCTACAGAACTACAACCATAGGAAAATAAATTTGTGTTCTTTTAAGCCAGTGAGTTGGTGGTAAACTGCTACAACAGCCATAGAAAGCTAACACACCTGGGGAGACTTACAAACATCTGTGGCCTCGACCCAATCTTGGAGGGGCTGAATCTGTTCTGAGAGTGAAGTCCAGGCTGTAATGTCTCCCAGGTGTGTGGCAAGGTCAAGGACCTTAGGAGGCTGCAGTCCAAGTGTGAGGCCACAGGAGCCCGACCAGTGGGAACAGCCAGAGAGAGGAAGAAAGGAATGCAAAAGGTATCACGAACAACACACTGGGACCAGGAACTAATCGGTTACTTCATTTAGGGAAAAAAAGCAAGAGTCGAAAATGAAATGGACTCAGACTCTGTATCTGGAGAGCACCAGACCTTTCATACTGGGGAGGAAGGGCAGGTAAGCTGAGGCGGAGGTGGGCCTGATTTTAATTGTCTGTCTGGGGTTGTCCAGCAGGCAGTTGTAGAAACATGAGGTGAGAGCTGCAGGCCTGAAGGTAACATTGGAGCATCATCAGCAGAAATGGAAGTTGAAGCTTGACCATGAGTGAGATTTCCAAGGGAGTTTTAAAATGAGAAAATGAGAGTGAGGAAGAACAGAACCAGGCTTCACATACCATTGTAAAGAATGAGATGAGTAAGCAGACGGAAGCAATAATCAGAGAGGCAGAGAAGTACGACAGAAAAGCTCGGTGCATGTGTGGGGAGGGAGACGACAAAGCCACATGCTACAGAGAAGGTCAAGAGAAGGATGACTAAGAAATGATGGCAGATTAGAGGCCATCGGTGACCTTTGAGAAAGCAGTTTCCCTGTTGTAAAGAGGTGGGGACCGATATCAGATGACTGGTCTATGGGAGAGAGTGGGTGGCGAGAATGTGGAAGCAACAGTAGAGGCTACCTTTTGGGTCCCCGGGGAATGAAAGCAAACTGAGGAATGAAGTGACAGCCTAGCAAACTAGACACAGAGCTTAGCGGCATGGGCTTTACAGTCAGACAGACCTGAGCTACCCCCAACTCCTCCACTGTGGTACCTTGAACAACTCTTTAACCTTGCATAGACTCAGTTACCTTGTTCATAAGATGGCACAATAATTAATGCCCACACCAAAGTGTTGTGAGAGTTAGATGAAATACAATAGGTAAATTGCCTATTTTTGCTGCCTGGCACATAGTAAGTTCCCCAAACTGATATAGAAATGAATGGATAGATAGAGGCAGGGATGTATAAGAGCTCCGGAATCCCAGTTTCCTATAAAATGGGTTGCCAGGTAAAATACAGTATTCAGTCAAATTTTAACTTCAAAACAGAAATAATTTTTAGGATAAGTGTGTTCCAAATATTGCATGGACCAAACATATTAAAAAATTCTCTGTTACTTGTATCCATTTTCTAATGCTGCTGTAGCAAATTATCACAAACTTAGTGGCTTTAACACAACACAGTTATTGCCTTACAGTTCTGTAGTCCAGAAGTCTACTATGCATCTCACTGCATAAAATCAAGGTGTCAACAGGGCAGGCCCCCATTCCTTCCTGGAGGTCCTAGCAGACAATGTGTATTCTTGCCTTTTCCCACTTCTGGGGCCACCCACACTCTTCGGTTCATGCCCTCTTCCTCATCATCAAAGCCAGCAATGTTACATCTCTCTGCTCCTTCTTCCTCAGTCAGATCTCTCTGTGATTGCAGTTGGCAAAGATTGTCCACTTTTAAGACCTTATTTGATTAGATTGGGCCCACCTGGATAATCCAGGCAATTCTCCCCATTTCAAGGTTCATATATTTAATCACATCTGAAAGTCTCTTTTGCCAAGTAACATAATACAGTCACAGGTTCCAAGGATTAGAACGTAAACATCTTTTGTGGAATATTATTCTGCCTACAATATTGTTTATACAAAATTCAAATTTAGCTAGGTAACCAGTTGTCTCTTTGCTAAATCTGGTAACCCTACCTATAAAACTTTGATTATGTGAAAGGAAAAATACTAATTTTCCCTTTCGACAGAGTCTCAACTATACCTTTTATTAATTATTTCCATTCTGTGACTCCTCCATATGCATCTTCCTCTATGCTGTGTTATGTGTGTTTGTGTTTCAAATTTTTTTTTTTTAAATAAAATTTGAACCTTGAACTCCCAGGCTCATGTGATCCCTCCACCTCAGCATCTCAAGCCTCAACTATACCTTTTATTAATTCTTATTTCCATTCTCTGATTCCTCCATATGCATCTCCCTTTATGCTGTATTATGTGTATTTGTGTTTCAAATTTCATTTTAAAAAAATAAAATTTGAACCTTGAACGCCCAGGCTCATGTGATCCCCCCACCTCAGCCTCTCAAGCAGCTGGCACTGCAGGCATGCACCACTGTGCCTCATTAATTTTTTCTTTTTGTTTGTAGAGATGGGGTTTAGCTATATTGCCCAGGCTGGTCTCAAATTCCTGGCCTCAAGGAATCCTCCCACTTCAATCTCCCAAAGCACTGGGATTACAAGCATGAGTCACCACACCTGGCCTAACGTTGCACATTTTATGGAGGTCTGTAGCTGTTTGTAAAATGCATATGTGTGTGTAAAGAGAAATTCTGTATCTTGACTTTTGTTAAGTCTAAACGAGATTTAGACATATAATCAGAATTAGGAAGGGAAAACAGAAACCACTCTAGGTATTTCAGGCAGGAAAAGAATTTAATACAAGGAATTGGATGCATACAAAACTCCTGTAAGGGCTATGAAAGGTCAAGGGTGAAAGGTCAGGGAAAGAAGTTCAGCGAAAGCCACAAACTTTCAAATTTGCTGCTAGCTTTCAGAGACAGAAGGTTTCAGGGACTACAGGAAACTGCCAGTGATGGTATCATCTGCTTCTAACACTGACGTTGATGATTCACAGGGAGATGTCAGGGAGCCAATACAAAATCTGGTATTTGCTGAAACCCACACGTTTGCTCTCTTCTGCAGAGTAGCATTATGTGGCTTCTACCTCTCTTGTGCCTTCTTAATCTCGTGTCAATATATGACCTGGAACTCTGTTGGCAAGGATGCTGGAAAATGTGGTTTCCAGGCATCCAGCCCCCAACAATAAAAGGGAAGAAGGTAACAGAGAAGCTGGCAGATACAGCTAAAGAAAGAAATAACTCCAAAGGCTGGAAGGGAGAAAACTTTTGCCAAAGGAAAAGGTAAAAAAATTACCCATGCATAGATTCTTGATTATTGTAAAATATCTCCCACTCTAAGTCTTCTGTACCGTATGCAACTTCTCTTTTAAGGTGACACTTTCAGCCGGGCAATCCCAGCACTTTGGGAGGCTGAGGCAGGAGGATCACTTCAGTTCAAGAGTTCAAGATGAGCCTGGGAAATCTGGTGAAACCCCATCTCTATAAAAAATACAAAACTTAACAGGACATGGTGGTGAGTGCCTGCAGTCCCAGCTACTTGGGACACTGAGGCAGGAGGATTGCTTGAACCCAGGAGGTTGAGACTGTAGTGAGCTGAGATTCCACCACTGTACTCCAGCCTGGGTGACACAGTGAGATCCTGTCTCAAAAATAAATTTTTTAAAATAATACTTTGTTAATTTGTTGTGGCTGCCTCATTGTTTTCTGGGCTTAGCCTAGCCATAAGATTTCATTGACTATATACTCTTGACCATCAGAATTTTGTTTTTCACATTTAAGGTGCCATCATGTAAAGAGAGAAATCTTGATAAATATGCTTGTCTCCCGGGCTAATTACCAAACTATAAGAATATGACTGTTTTATTATCTGTTGTTGTGAAACAAACCACACTCTAAAACTTAGTGGCCTAAATCAATAATTTACTATTTCTCATAATCAGTGGCATAGGAATTCAGGCAGGGTTCAGCTGGCTCTTCTGTTCCAGTGATAATGGCTGGGTCCCTCACTCAGCTATATTCAGGGGGTAGCTAGCTGGGCTACAAGATCTAAGGAGGATTCCCACACCCATGTGGTGCCTTGGTGCTCCTCCATGTGGCTTCTGTCCATCCGTGTGGCTAACTTAGGCTCTGCACAACACAATCTCAGACAGTCAGGCTTCTTACACTGTGTTTATACACACACACACACACATTATACACATGTGCTACTGACAATCTGTTAAATGGTAGTCAAGCCCAATGTCTTTTATTTTTTAACAAGCATAAATGGAAAGAGAAGATCTTATATTGCTTTTACTACACTCCACTGTGGCGATCATTAATCTACTTTTCCATTCAGTCTCATCATTCCTTTCTTAGTTTTCTTGTTAACTCCCTATGCTGATCCCTTCTACCTCCCACAAGGTGACACGGGGATCTTATTCCATCTTTGTATCCTCTTCCTGTCGCCTGGATTTTTCAAATATATCATAGAACTTGGCTTTGTTCCACACTTCACAGTAGGTATCTAGGAAATATGTATATCATGTACTTAGACCTGAGCATTGTGAGAACTTACAGCTTGTAGTTGGGTAAAATGGATTTGTTCTTTTATTTTGTTTTGTTTTTGTTTGTTTGTTTTGAGACAGGATGTCACTCTGTCACCCAGGCTAGAGCACAGGGGCACAATCAAGGCTCGCTGTAACCTTGTTATACTCAACATCCCAGGCCCTCCTACGGCCTCAGCCTCCTGAGTAGCTGGGACCACAGGCGTGCACCACCACGCCCAGCTAACTTTTTAATTTTTTGTCTAGAGAGGGTCTTGCTATGTTGCCCAGGCTGGTCTCAAACTCCTAGGCTCAAGCAATCTGCTCACCTTGGCCTCCCAAAGTGCTAAGAGTACAGGCAAGAGCCACTGCACCTAGCCTGTTCTTTTCTAAATGCTGTCAGCTACACATTCAGATCCCTGACACTTGTATAGATGTATACAGATACTCACACGTCCTCATTCCTCTAAAAAAATCATTTGGGAATTAATGTTAAGAATCATTTGTGTTCTCACATCAAGTGGAAGTTTGAGGATAATTTTAAACTTTTAGGAGGCGGGTATGTCATTTTCATCTTTGTGTCTCCACATCTTTGTGTTCTACCACAAGGACTGGCAAATAGTAGGTGCTTAATAAGTGTTTGTTATACTGAAGCCTGGCCATTTCCATTTAACTAACCCAGCACATATTGCCCCCCTCTTTTTTTTTTTTTTTTTTAGTTTGCAAGCTGAAATGTACAATTTGTTTTGCAAATACTTATTAAAAAATTCAGAGACACACAGTAGATGCTTTTTTTTTTTTTTTTTTGAGACAGAGTCTCACTGTGATGCCCAGGCTGGAGTACAGTGGCACAATCTTGGCTC
The DNA here is from genome assembly GCF_003255815.1 of Theropithecus gelada. Classification (NCBI taxonomy): domain Eukaryota; kingdom Metazoa; phylum Chordata; class Mammalia; order Primates; family Cercopithecidae; genus Theropithecus; species Theropithecus gelada. Next base: position 65,629,719 of record NC_037673.1, read on the forward strand.
ACTGCAACCTCTGCCTCCCAGGTTCAAGGGATTCTCCTGCCTCAGCCTCCTGAGCATCTGGGATTACAAGTGCCTGCCACCACACTCGGCTGATTTTTGTATTTTTAGTAGAGATGAGGTTTTACCATATTGGCCAGGCTAGTCTCGAACTCCTGACCTCAAGTGATCTGCCTGCCTCCCAAAGTGCTGGGATTACAGGCATGAGCCACCACACGTGGCCTAGTAGATGCTTTTTAATTTATATTATTTATTTGTTTATTTTGAGACAGTCTTGCTCTGTTGCCCAGGCTGCAGTGCACTGGCACAATCTCGGCTCACTGCAAGCTCCGCCTCCCGGGTTCATGCCATTCCCCTGCCTCAGCCTCCCGAGTAGCTGGGACTACAGGTGCCCGCCACTACAGCCCTGCTAATTTTTTGTATTTTTAGTAGAGACGGGGTTTCACCATGTTAGCCAGGATGGTCTCGATCTCCTGACCTCGTGATCCGCCAGTCTCGGCCTCCCAAAGTGCTGGGAATACAGGCGTGAGCGACTGCGCCCAGCCAATGCTTTTTATACTATACAAATAAAACTCAAATTGTCACAGAAAATATTGGATAGAAAATGAGGCAGAAAAAAATACTGACCATTGCACTTATAAGTGCTGTATCCTTTTAGTTATGAATACAAATTAATTTTCTTCTAGTCTTTAAAAAATTGTGCGTGGGCGTGTGGAAACAGAAGGGGAGGACTTGAGGCACAAGCCAGGATGGAGGGATTCTAAGTAACCCATTGTGATCCCCTACACATGTGTTGGCCAGGATGCTCTCCAAACAGGCCTCAGTAGAAAAGAAGGAGCCCAGCTTCCTTTCTAATCAGACCTGGAGCTCCTGTGTGCAAGCCCCAAGGTCCAGGCTGCCTGCAGGCTCCTGATAGCTTAGGCAGAAGCAAGGGAAAAGCTGATAGTGAGGCAGAAACCCTGGGAACCGCTAGGCAGCCTAGGGCCTCCCTTCTGGGCAGTTCTTGTGCCAGATGTGATGCACACCTCAGGGGCCTGAGCCAGGGCCAGGGAGGGCCTCTCCCTTTTTCCATCATGTCTAATTGAACCCAGTTCCTGCCTGGAGCCTCTCAGCTTCAAACGGGGGACTGAACAGTTTGCCGACGTGACAGTCCTGTGGCACTTTCTCAGCAGTATTTTGAAAGAAGCACTGGAGGCAGCACCTCACGCTGAGAAGCATGAAACAGGCGCAGGGGTGTGTGTGGGTGTGGGCTTGGAAGGGAACCTGGGCTCTGACTGGATGCCATTTGTTTCTTTTATTTCAGGCTGCTGTTCTTGTTGTTTTTATGAAGACATTTTTCTCTCACAAATGCAAAAACTCGAGCTGTGTGGGCCATCAATTTCTGCTCCTTCATACAGACAAATCCGGGCTGCCTGGTGGCTCGGCCTTCCTCTCCTGGGAGGCAGCCCCGACTCACCTCTCACGGGGTGCCCATGGGCCGGCCGGCAGGGAAGGGAGGCCTGTCGGTGGCAGCTTCTGGGGGTGCTGCCAGAAGGCACTGGGTGCTTACCCTTATTGATATTGGAGAGAAAAAAAAATCAGAATATTGCTAAGTAGTTTCAAGCCTGTCTAGCAGTCACAGAAGAGACATTCCTGTTAGATTTTCTGAGCTGAAATCTGTGTTCCCTAAGTCAGGCCCTCCTTCCAAGTGTCAGCCCCTCCACTGCGAAATGAAAAGGCACAGCTAGGGGTCTCTCATGCCCCGGTTGCTCCCACTTTCGATCATCCCATGACCTCCTCTGGACTGGGAATGGTGGAGGTCATTAGAAGGCTGGAAAATCCAAAAGAATGGAAACCTCCAATATGTTCTTTTCGACTTAGAGAATGTGTATCTAAATACTGAAGCCCCACACCATCAAGAACTGACCCAGAAGCTTCCCCTGTGTCTCCATCCTGCCCCCTGAAATCCTGAAAATGTCTCTGCTCACCTTTCTAAAGGAATACACATCACTGTTTCTGCATTGGCTGTGCTCCCATCCCACCCCCGACTTCTCTTTCTCATTTGTCTATCTAATCTGTCCTGTCTCTGATTGGGAGAGTGATGCTTGGTTTAAAAGACATCTCTGCAGGAAAGCTCGAGAGGAAACAGAGAGGCTAATCCATCAACCGTGTTTCAAAATAACCAAGGTGATCCACATAATAACATCATGCCAGCTCCCATTCTGTGGCTCTTACAGCTCCGTGTAGGTAAGACAGGTATTCACATCCCCACTGTACAGATGCAGATACTGACTCCACGAGATAATTGAGTTGCCCAAATTTTCAAGACCAGTTAAAGGCAGAATGCGAACTGAAAACCAGATCTTCCGAGTCTTAGTGCCCCATTCGCAGAGCTGTTTAAAATATGGATCATCTTTCTGGAGGAAACAGCTTTACCTTCTCTGCTCACTAGTTCTTGGATTGAGAGGGTGGAGGAGTGAAAGAAGCGGGGAGAAGTCATCCCAGAGTTAAAACTTTTTCAGAACCATTTGACTCTTGCTCTGCAATGCTTAAAAGCTGCTTCTGCTTCTAGGATTTACCCAGAAACCCGTCATCACAAAACCAGTAGCTCCTTTTGTCGTATGTCCCTACTCAAAAGCATACAAGTAGGGGTGATCATCCAATTACAGGATCAGCTTTCCATTGTCCAAGATAATAAAGCCACAGCATTCATGGGTTATGACTTGGATGGGTACCCGCTAGAGTGGCATCCTCTTGTTGGCCATCTTCCCTACTCTGATCACATCCTTTAGTACCTGTGGAAATGCTGCAGCTCTTGCTACTGACTAATGGGAGTATTTCGTGTTGAACATGAACAGAGAGAAACTAAGAACTTGAATATTACAACTGGAGTATGAGTTTGGAAAATATTTAGATGTTCTCATTTATTCTAATTCAATACTTTAAGAAATGGCATGGCTTCAGTTCTGATTCTGCACAATTTACTGGTGGATTTATGGGGAGGAACCCATATGGATTTGTTTCAAAATTTAGCTTAAACTATTGCTGACTGGTTTTATTTGGGGTTCATGTCAAGGTTTTTCTTCATGGTTTTGTTTTGTTGAGGTCCTGGGAAGGTCCATGAATATTTGGAGCATGAAGTAGATCTGTTGAAAACAAAAACAAACCTCAAGAATGCTACTATTTTTTGAAAAATATTAAACAATAGGCTTCTGATGTTCATTATTTAAACAAGATGAACTGAAAGAATGTTTGTCAGTCCATTTTGGATTGAAAAATTCCAGGTTCTTCTTTTTTAAAGTTGGAAAAGCATCTCCTTTATAATGGAATTTTAAACCCAAAGCATACCATTTCATCCGCCAAAAATGTAACTGACACCTGAGGTTGGGAGTTCAAGACCAGCCTGACCAACATGGAGAAACCCCGCCTCTACCGAAAATACAAAATTAACCAGGCCTGGTGGTAGGCACCTGTAATCCTAGCTACTCAGGAGACTGAGGCAGGAGAATTGCTTGAACCTAGGAGGTGGAGGTTGCAGTGAGCCAAGATCACGCTACTGCACTCCAGCCTGGGCAGCAAGAGCAAAATCCCTTTTCAAAAAACAAACCAAAACAAAATGTAACTAATGTGAACTTGGAACTATTGTGGCAGAAACAGTTTCCGGTTGTGCATTTTGGAGGGACTGGTGGGGGAGGTTTTTAGAGAGGTCACGTTGAAAAGTCCAAAATATCCAAGAGTGCTCAGCAGAGCTTTTCCTGTAACTTGGAGGTACATAAAGCTGAAAGGCAGAACATAAAGAAGAGGTGCCAATGGGAATTCTATTTTAGGGGCATCTCTACCCTTCACCAAATGGGTACTTTTTAGTACACTTACCAGGTTATATTACTTTGCCAGAAACAGTGCGGTGATTTTGAGTATCTTTTTTTTTTTTTCCACTTGGTTAACTACTTCTAACCTAATGTTTCTAAACTGCAAGAATTCAACCAAATGCTTTAGACTACAAATACCTCTTTACCTTTCTTCATCACACACACACATGCTCATTCCCTAATGGCAACCTTCTCTTTCCTTTTAGCCTTCCTTCACCCCAGTAAAGCTGGTCATTTGGATATTATCTTTAACTGAATTGTTTCATTTTTGTTAAAAATTATTTAATGCAATCACAGAAGATGTCAATTTATTAGAGATCTATTAAAGTAGCAGCTTTTAAATCAGATGGATTTCAAAGGCTCTCCATGCTTCAGTTTCCTCATCTAAAAAATGTACAACGTAATAAGACCTTCCTTAAGGGAGGCTAAGAGAATTACAACCAGAAGATGCCAGTGAAACCCTTAGTAAGTGTCCAATAAGCAAACGATGTGATTGTCCTAAGTTCAAACAGGCATCTTTCACTGGACCAGGGCTTTGCTGGGGTGGTAGCGGGAGGTGGGGACACGGAGATGTGTGTCCCTGGAGAACTCTGAGAAGGAGTGGGACAAGAGCTCAGTAGCTCACTCTCAGGGAAGCTTCCAGTCTCCTTCAGCTTGTCATGACTGCAGAACCATGTTTTCACTTTCAGGTCAAGAAACAATGTCTTCAGTCTCCCTTTCTCCTGTGTCTACCCCTTAGCTTCACATTGGCCCAGAGCGTCCTCCTTCAAGTCAATTCAAATAGTTACGTTCAAGTAGCAGACAAAAGCAAGCTTTCTCTTCGTTTGTTAAAATTTATTGTGATAAAATACACACAACATAACTGTTACCATCTTAAGTATGAAGAGTACCATTAACAATGTGAGTGTTAAGTATACTCACATTGTTGTACAAGCAATATAATCTGCAAAACTCTTGCATCTTAAAAAACTGAAACTCTGTACCCATTAAACAACTCCTCATTTCCCCCTGCCATATCAGACTCTGACTGTTCTTGATATCTCACGTAAGTGGAATCATACAGTGTTTGTCTTTTTGTGACTGGCCTACTTTACTTAGTATGGTGTCCTCAAGGTTCATCTATGTCGAAGCATATGTCAGAATGTCCTTCCTTGTTAAGTCTGGATAGTATTCCATTGCATGTGTACTTCACATTTTATCTACTCGTCTATCAATGGACACTGGGGTCGCTTCCATTTTTTTGACTACTGTGAATAATGCTCTATCAACATAGTGTGCAGATATCAGTTGGAGTCCCTGCTTTCTACTGTTTGGGGTATATATTATACCTATAAGTGAAAATGCTGGGTCATATGGTAATTCTCTTCAATTTTCTGAGGAATGCCGTAAGTTTCTCCACGGTGGCTGCACCGTTTTACATTCCCACCGACAGTGTTCTCTTCACTTTTATGAGGTGGCCACTCTTTCGGAAGGAGAGGAACTCTGGGTAAGACATGCGTCTAGAAATAGAATAGGATCAATCAGCCTTGATTCACGGAAGTATCCTGTTCCAGCAGCACCTTGCCAGGTGAAGTGAGTCACAAGCTCCCTTTCCGTTTCATTGTCACTGGGGGAAGGAAGTGATAGAGGTGGCTTCCAGCCATGCTGGGATCCCACGTGTGTTTGCTGCTTGAGGAGGGACTTCCCATCTCTCCCTTGCTCTCTTTTCACATACCTACTCTAGGGCGCCTCTGACATAAGCCCACCTGCAACTTCTTCCAGGATCTGCTTCCACTTTGCCCCAGGAGCTACTTTTCCCTTTATCGTTTTCTTTCATAGGATCTGAAAATGGTCTAGCAAAAGGTTGTTTCTTTGTTATTCTCATGTTCTCATGTCCATGTCAAATAGGGAAAATGAGGAAGTTAATTGCTGTCTCTCTCAGGAACTCAGACCAACATAAAAATAAGACTCCTGAACTTAGAGCCTGTTTTGTCCACAAGATTATCCAACCTGCAGCAAGCACCAGAGCTTGCCTGAGATCCTGAGATCCTAGCCAGCTGGGCATACACCAAGATCTAGCATGGAGGAAGTGAAGTCTGCGTCAGGATTTCAGAGAAGAAGGATCAATGAACTAACCTTAGCTCCTCCCTTTCAAATATCCACCCAGAAAAACAAAAATCTGTTCTCATCCTAGGCCACAAAGCTTGATGCTTAGGAGGCAGGCAGCTTGGGGGTGTGTTTCGCCACCTGCTGGTTGCATGACTGTGTGCTCGGGACTTCACCTCTTTGTGCCTCAGTTTCCTTATCTGTAAAAGGAAGACAAGAATTGTATACCTTTTAGCATTCATAGCAGTTTTATCACCTCACAATAAATTCACACTAAAGGCTATTAATCATCCTAGCATGAAAAAAGAGAAGGATCTTCAAAATTCAAATTTGGTTCAGTATTTAGGTTCCTGTAAACAAGTCCAACACATTCTCCTCTGCATCTTTGTTCAAGCTGCTTGCCTCTGCTGGTTCTCTCTCATGGTCCTCCTCCCGATCTTCTGCATCTTTCTTCTCTTTCTTTTTGTGGGTTTAACTCTCCAGGCCCGTAAGGATCTGTCCTGCCACATCTCTTATTTGAGACGCTCATTTTTGCTCTTCTTCTTACTGTGTCATTCTCAGAGCTCCAGAATGATTTATTTTGCATTACCCATAAAGGCAGGCACATTGCTAGGCACTCTCTGTGCTTGATGCTTTTTGAAGAATGCAGAATGCCTGGCTTAAAGAAACCTACTTTCTTAGAAAAGTTCCAGCTTAGAGGAAACCACCTCGTGATCACCCGCATGGAATCTCGGGCTGAGCAATGTGGTTTGCAGATCCCGGAGCAGGAGCCTGTGAAATCTGGGAAGCAGGCGTGTGCTGTGTGCAGAGGCATTCCAATAATAGTTTCAGATGCAGAGGACGGGTGAGCTGCTGTGACTCATGTCCCCAGAGCAAGCACGTCTCCAGGCAGAGGGGACGTGGGCGGGGACACTCACCCTTGGCCGAGGGGAATTACCTGGGGAGGCCAGGAAACAGGCCCTGGAGCGCAGACAGGAGCCTGGCGTGCACAAGGGCAGCCACGCTGACTCACACAGGAAGGCAAGAGGGCGATGACCAAATTTGAAAGAAGCAAGTCACCTATGTCAGGGAAGCCCTTAGAGAAACAGGAAGCATGATCAGCTGGTTTCAAGCTCGGAAAAGGAAAATTCAGTGTGTCCCCATGCCTTTGTTCTCACAGAAGTTTATCAAGATGAGAGTCTGCTGAGCCCAGCGCTGCGGTTCTGAGAAGCGAGAGTCAGCTGCCTTCTCCGATGGGGCCTCCACAGCTTCAGAGTTCATGCAGTTGTCTGTCTGCAAGAACGGCTGGAGGGGAAGAATCCTGGGTTGGAGGGCGCAGCACTGTGAGTCTCCTCCCCACCCTCACGTGTAATTACCATAGCAGACATGTATGGACAGAGCCTCCACCTTCAGTTTTGTGGGTTGTGACCAGCCAAAGGATGGCCAGGTGAGGGAGGAACTGTGCTCCCCAAGACAGGAGCCCAGGCACCAGCCTGAGCCAGCCCAGAGGAAGGGACATCTTTTTGTAATGTGTCTACCCAAATGAGCATACCTTTTTCCAATTACCACAAAGACACCCTACATGCTAGCTGTGGCCCTGTCTACAGAGCACTTATTACATGCCAGACTCTGTTAAGAATTTGGCACACATTGTCTCATTTAATTCTTTCACCGATCCTAAGAGACGGAATTTTTTGTGTGTGTGTGAGACAGAGTCTTGCTCTGTCACCAGGTTGGAGTGCAGTGGCACCATCTGTGCTCACTGCAACCTCCGCCTCCTGGATTTGAGTGATTCTCCTGCCTCAGCCTCCAGAGTAGCTGGGAACTTCAGGTGTGCACCAACATACCCAGCTAATTTTTGTATTTTTAGTAGAGATGGGGTTTCACCACATTGGCCAGGATGGTCTCAATCTCTTGACCTCGTGATTCGCCTGCCTCAGCCTCCCAAAGTGCTGGGATTAGGGTTCTTTTAGTACTCGTGTTTTACAGATGAGGAACTGTAAGCACAGAGAGGGAATCTGCCTAATGCCACACAGCTATTTGTATCAGATTTGAAATTTGCACAAGGGCATGCTGCCTCCTAGAATGATTTTGTTTAGAACTAGATAATGATGATGATCATGATTATTTCAGTCTTAGGTAGTTGAAGCTCCCCTGTGTTCTCAGGGATGTCTCAGTCAGCCTAATATGCCTCTGGGGTAAACAGAGAATGGTGGAGTGTTGGCAAGTTCTTGGAGAGGTTGGCTCCACCTGTCCAGGGCCAGGCTGCCCCAGGGCCATGTGCCCTGGCTAAGTAGCCAGCCTCTCGTCTATGCTAGAGCTTGGTGTATGCCCAGCTGGCTAGAATCTCTGGATCTCAGGATCTCAGGCAAGTTCTGGTGCTTTTTGCGGATTGGATGATCTTGTGGATGAAACATAGGCTCTGAGTTCCGGAGTCCTATTTTCACGTTGGTCTGAGCTCCTGAGAAACACAGCAGTGAACTTCCTCATTGCAGCACAGGGCACTTCCTCCGGCAGCACAGGGTAGGGATCCACCTAAATGAACACAGGCTTGCCAGCACCCTATTTCCCCAATGCCCTGAGTGTGGTTAGACTTCTTGCTATGCAGGAGATTTCTGTATAGTTCTCCAGGTAATGACAGACAGGATAACCTGCCACTCAAATGGAGTTGCCACTTCAAGAGAAACAGCAACCTTTATTCCAGAAATTCTGAAGCATCAGTCCCCTTAAAATCATATTCTCAGCCCAGGATTGGCATGCTAACAAGTTCCCAGGAAGTTTGATACCCATAGTTCTCTGGATTATTCTCCCTGAAACATCACTTTGGGCCCTTCATGCTGTGAGATGTAGGTCACCATCCCAGCTAAATGAAATCAGCAGAGCTGACACTGAAAGTCCTTTTGTCCAATGAAAGCTAACAACTCTAGTATCGTGGCTGACCATCACATCATTTAAGGATTATTTTATTTTTAAGAAATAACTGGAGAGTTTGCTTGCAGTACCCTCAGGTGAAGGCTCTGGGGGGTGGGGCCACCTGTGACAACATGAATTGCCCTAAGGAAAATCATAGGAAGAAAATATATAGGTTTGAGTGACCTGGGCCATATTTTTGGGGCCCAGTGGTTCTGCAAAGCTAAAGATTTTCATATAGAAATGCAAACATTTGGAAAATGAGAGTAGATAAGGATCTGTGTTTCAGAAGGGCAGCTCACACCTCCAAGTTCAGGGATGAAAGGTTCTTCAGGCCAGAGGGTGCTGTACTTTCTCTAATTTCCCATCCAGACTCCCTCCTTCCTACAAATATAGCAGGCATGACCTGGGTTTTGATCTGAAAAGCATCACACATGCTTGTGGCCCAGAAATGTCTCTCTAATCTTCCTACACTTCATGCTTCTTTGGCTTTCCTTTGGCTCTGGAAGAATTGGGAACTGTGAGACAGCCCACCCAAAGGGCTAAGTCCCTGAGAGGGAACCCCTTAATCTATTAGCCCTCTGCCATTTTGGGAGGGATTTCTTATCAACCCTGGCAGTTAGCTGAGATAATCAAGGCAGGTAAGGAGGCGGTGCCTGGATAGTGGGATGGGAGAGGGTTAATGAGATCTGATAGGACATTGGGAGGGGGCGATGTGGATGCTGTTTCACATGCCAGAGGCCAGGTCTGCTGGTCTGCTTACTTCCTTTACCCTTCTGATTAGAGCTGGAACGGTCCCTGCCCTCCCCACCAAAACCAGGAGTGCCCTCCCCACAACTTGCCCCATTACTTAGATTCAACACTCTCTAAGAATCCAAACAGCTGACTACATCACATGTTCTGGCTTCTTTCTGTTTTAAAGGAATGAGGGCAAGTGTGTGCGTGTGTGTGTGTGTGTGTGTGTGTGTGTGTGTGTGTAGAAAGCATGTTGGGCTCTATAGCTGCAGATTTCCTTCCCTTGGGCTCTCTCAGCTTCTACCAGTTTGAACAATCCCAGGAACTGCACACAGAAGAGACAGCTGGCTATAAACGTCCTCCCCAGGGGGAGACAGCTCCCAGGTAGAGCTGAAGCCGCAGCTGTCAGCCTCAGAAAGGAGCTGCGTCCCTGCAAGATGTAAATCCCAGACCTTGACCATCTCGCAGCAACCTGAATTTCATTTATTGGGTTAGCTGTGTAACAATGGGCAAAAAGTAAGGAGAACTGGCCTTCCTCTGCTTTCCTCCTAGCTATGAGCAGATACACAGGCTCCCAAACTTGTTGGAAATGAAGGTAGACAGTGAAGTTGGGCAAGGGACAGCCTCTGTGTGCCTCAGTTCTGTCAAATGTAATACAAACCACTTGACCATAGAAGTTCCTGCTGGTTCTAAAGCTGTAAAATTCTGTAAGATGTTACCACTGTTAGTCTGGCACATATTTAGAGGTATGCATATGTAGAGAGACATTATATAGGTGTTTAACTTACATGAATTCAACTATACAAGTTCTGTCTCTTTTGCATACTTAAACATAAAAATGCTGTAAAATTATATTTTATGTACACATACATGTTATATATTTATACAAACATAATACTGGGCAGGGTTATATGCCCAAAACCTTGTATAACTATACTTTATCAGTGACTTAGGTTTTTTCTCATTTATCTTTGATTGCACTTAACTTTAGAACCTAACCCCACAGAAGGTGAGATTCCACTGTAATTATTACTGTGTTGCTAAGGAGGCAGTGGAGTATAGGGAGAAAGGTGTGGGTTTAGAAGACAGATTGAGCTGGATTTGAGTCCTGGATTTGAATCTCGGCTTTGTTCTGTATTAATTGTGTGATCTTGGATAAGTTACTTCAGCTCTTCCAGCCCAGTTTATCATCAAATAGGAAGAATAATGTCCATCTCACAGGATTATTGTGAAGGTTAAATGAGATCATGTATGTGACACTTATTACAGTGCCTGGGACAGTGTATCACTCAGCATATGACATTTATTACACATGATTCAGCCCACATACATTTACATATCTAATACTATTTTATAAAGCAAAATCAAACACGTCAGTAGCCATTTATGCAGAGCAGAAAACTCTGATGACCTACAGATCACACTTTCCCAAGATGTGCTCCAGATTTGACAGATGATTCTGTGGCCATATAAATTTGAAATATTTTACATGTTATATACTTCTCCTCGAGACTCATGATATATTAATATTTTTTTTTTTTGTTTTTTTTTTTTTTTTTTTTTTTTTTGAGACGGAGTCTGGCTCTGTCGCCCAGGCTGGAGTGCTGTGGCCGGATCTCAGCTCACTGCAAGCTCCGCCTCCCGGGTTTACGCCATTCTCCTGCCTCAGCCTCCGGAGTAGCTGGGACTACAGGAGCCCGCCACCTCGCCCGGCTAGTTTTTTGTATTTTTTAGTAGAGACGGGGTTTCACCGTGTTAGCCAGGATGGTCTCGATCTCCCGACCTCGTGATCCGCCCGTCTCGGCCTCCCAAAGTGCTGGGATTACAAGCTTGAGCCACCGCGCCCGGCCTATTAATATGTTAAAGAGTCTAAGAAGTACCACAGCAGAAACACTTGCTTAACTTGGTTTATCTCACCCCTCTAACACTTATTAAGAGCCCTAGGATCAGGTCCCTAGAGTCCAAAATACACTTTGGGAAGTGTTTCCAAGTGACCTAGGTCACTGTGGGCACAGGTTACTCTAGCTTCTAGAAACCCCCGGCTAGGCAGGTGGGGTCATGTGTGGCTGTTGGGTATCTCCACAAAGAAGGTCAGTATTTCTGAGTTTCACTGGCATCACAATCACCTGGGGAGCTTGACAAAAATGTAGATTTTTTTGGTTCCACCTCAAAGCTGCTGAATCAGACAAGAAGGTCAGAAGCGTGCATTTTAAATAGGCATTACTAGCATCATACTAAATGTTAAGATGCACTGAGTAGGTGCCTGGAGTTAAATTCAAGCAAGTGGTAGGAAGAAGATCTCACATACTTCTCCCTCTCAATCTCCAAGTTTCTAGAGCTAATTTAACATGTGATTCAATGGACTGAAAGGATTCTTTCCCTGCTTCCTCACATGAACAGCACCAATGGGCAGGTTGGAGGGCTGCCATCAGCAGAGTTTAATGTAAGTTTCTTTAATCAGATTGCTTTCTTCTTTCTAGCTTGCTGAGACCCTGGCCCTCAGTAAAAGGGCATCTTGATCTCTAAAGGAGCTGTTTCTGCCAAAGGAGGGTGTCACTTGGGAAAACCACACTGTGTGACCTGACTCCCAACCACAGACGCTTCTACATAGAAGTATTCAGATAATGGGTGGCATTGAAGGAGAAAGCCATGGAGAGCCACATGCAGCCTCCAGGCTGGAGGTATGAAAAGGGACAGAATGTTTTCTAACTATGGGAGAGGGGTGTATTAGAAGTTGATTCTATGCTTACGAACCTTTCTGTTAGTAAGACTCTCCTTGAAAACCAGTAGGCTTAAGTCCTTGTTCTAACCTTTTAGAATGTAAATGGATCTTTCCAGGGGCGAGATAAGCCCAGTCTCCAGTTTTACAGAGATGTCTTCAAGGTCATGGGTCCCATAACCCAAATGCAAAATGTACCTCTGGAGCTAACCTGAGAGCCTGTCCCAAGATGTAATTGTTTGTTTCTTAAGGATGTGGGAGATGTATTACTATTTCTTCTGCTTTGCTGCATACATTGTGTAAGATTTCATCCTGACCTTGTAGCCTCTTGCCAGCTACCATATGTGTGTGCTGTGTTGTGTGAATTCATAAATCAGTGTTGTTGTTGTTGTTGTTGTTCCACAGTGATGTAGAGATTTCTGTTGTTTGGCTAGACTTTGAATTCCCTAATAGTAGGAATGGTAGGTTGGACTTCCATTGTACTATTCTAAGCAGTAATGTGAGGTTCTAAAAATTATGAAGACAGGGTAAATTCTACCTTTGCTACAGCCAATGGAAGCTATCTGGGGGGAATTGGGGAGGAAGGAAGAAGGAGCTTATGAGCCTGGAGCACATTGAGCAAGAGCATTGAGTCATGGTGGGGAGTTGGGGATGTGAAGACCCTCCCAATGTAATTGCCCAGTGATTTCTTCCTGCCCACTGCACACACAGAATCAATTCATTGAGACTGCAGTATTGCAGTTAAAAAAAGCGTTTAATTGATGTGAGGCTGGTCACATGGGAGACTGGAGTTACCACTCAAATCAGTCTCCCCAAAGGCTCAGAGGTTACAGATTTTCGAGGATAGTTTGGTGGTCAAGGGACTAGGGAATGGATATTGCTGATTGGTTGAGGATACAATGATAGGGGTGTGGAAAATGGTCCTCCTGTGCTAAATCCATCTCTGGGTAGGGGGCCATTCGACTGGTTGAGTGATGCATTATGATTCTGGGTGAGGTCAGTCTGAAAAACATCTCAAAAGACCAATCTTAAGTTCTACAAAAGTGATGTTATCTACAGGGGCAATTGGGGAAGTTACAAATCTTGTGACTGCTGGTCACATGACTCCTAAGCAATAAGAGATTGTAGAAATTATACCTACATTTTAGCAGAATTCAGCCCCTTACATAATTCTAATCTTGTGGCCTTTCATGAGTCTTACAAAGACAGTTTCAGCCCCTGAATAAGGTGGAGATCAGTTTTAGGGAGGGACTATTATTATTCTTGCTTCAAACCTAATTTATAAACTAAATTCCTCCCATGGTTAGCTTGGCCTATGCTCATTCCTGGGCATTTTTATGTTTAACAAATTTGGAAAAGTTACTGGAGATTCACAGGAATTTGATTCCCCTCCAGGGATGATCTGCTTTGTAAAATGCAGAGGGAATGGGACAGTGGGAGAGGGTGGGTCTCTCAGACCACTCCCTTGCCATTCACTTCTGGCCTCTTCAAATGCTCATCAAGCAAAATTTCTGGTTGAACCATATGGCTTTGATTGAAAAAAAGGAGGTTGGTATGTGGGAAAGAGCAAAATTTTTTTACAATGGCATTGTTACAATCTTGATCAAATATACCAAGTAACCTTCCCTTCCAAGGGTAATTGGTCAAACTCTTCTGTGTTTGACCTCCACTTCACTCCCCTACCACACATGCTAGCTGTTGTGTTTCTCCATTTGGCATGACACAGGACAACTGGTCAGCTTTCTGTATAAAGGAAAGACAATATTTTCTTTTTAGCTAACATTTCCCTTTAAAGAACAGAAAGAAAAAAACAACTGGGGTCCCATGTTCCCATGGCTTCCATCCACTTTCCATTAGGCGCCCCATGCACCTGCTAACCAGAACTCAAGCAGCACTTCTGGATCACCATCGTGTTCCAGCTGCCCCCCACCTGGATAGTTCTGTCTTGAATTTCTTCCTGTTCCTTGACTATCTTTGACATAGTGACCATTTTACCTCTTTCCGGCCAGAAGTGGCTGTTCCTCAGTGGGGATGAATCACTTTGTACCCATAACAATGCTGGCAATCCCCAAACAGCAGACACTTTCCACTTGTTCAAAGTCCCTGAACAGCCTTTGAAGGAAACTTAACAAACAGTTACCCCTGGGTTAACACCTGGTGTGAGGCTGCATAGCTTGAAATATAACTTTACAAACCACTTCAAAGTTGCTGGAGATACAGCATTGGAACAGAAAGACCATTTCCCTCTAACCACTACAGCATATTTCCTTCTAGTCAAGCAGTAAGCCCCAACGTAACAGCAGAATTCCAGAGTCTTCCTGATTTAGCACACTGCCATTTTGTCATGGCTCATTTTGATCCCTCTCATTAGTCAGCCCAGTGTTACCATATCTAATAAATCAGGTATAGACTGGTTGCCTCCCAAAAGAAAGAATTTGCCTTCATTTTCTGTACCACACACAAGCAAGCAGTAATTTATACACTGCCTGGAAACCAGTAGCACAAACACTGATAAGTAAATGTTCAGCTGAAGCCAAGCTCCCCCTACTATTTGTGAAAGGAACTTGGATGCCCACTCTCAAGTGTCAATCATCTTGAATCACGCTGCTGTTGAATTTAGCTTTTTTTTTTTTTTCCAGAGTAGCATCTCCCATTAAGCCAAATGATGCCTTTGGGCACATTTTTCCTTTAAAATGTTTTACTGTATTTGAGTGGAAAATAACTGAAATATGAAAAAAATGTAAGTCTATTTGGGTGGTTGGTTATATAGCCAGGGTTAAGTGTTTATATTTTAAGTGACTATTTTTAATCAAAAGTTTCCCAATAATTACAGCCTAAAGGAAACCACAGTAAAAATATTAACCAGAATTTTACTCAATGTAATGGATAATTACCAAAGAATAAATAAATCATATTTAGGAATAGGAAAGAAAGAAGAATGACCTTGTTAAAAGTTGTCAGCTTCACAGAGGTGAACCTCGTCTCCCAGCTCTCCTCCTCCACCCTCCTCGACTCTCCTTCCCACCTCAGCCAGGAGTTCAGTGACCTTCTGCACTTCCCCTCTGTTTCTATCGAAACTTGCCCATGGGAAAGATCCAAAACTCTTTCCATTATGACATAAATGATTGATGAAATGATTGATGATTGAAAAAATGTTCCATGTTTTCAGATTATTCATTTATTTTAACAGACTGGAGAATGCTTACAACTAAAGAAAGAAGCTCTAACAGATGTCTCAGCAGTCAGACAATGGGTAAGGGATAGTTTTTGTCAGTAAGGGTGGTGGTACCGGGGCATTGTCTTCCAAACCTAAGTGACATTGTAATAGAAGTTTTGAAGCTATTAATGAAATATGTCAATAAACATGAGATAAAATTACATGGTTTCACAGGTATATTGTTCTTAAAAAAAATATTGTGTTCTAGGAATTTCAGTGGCTTCACTAAATGGAGTCAGTCTGACATGTAAGATTTGGGCATTTGGGAAAAGGAGCAAGAATGAACATTGAGGAGACACACACACATGAACACTTTAAAAGAGTGTACTATAGTCTTACAGTAAGTGGGTAGGAGAGGAATGGGGCAGAGAAAGCATCTGAGGTTCTTGGAAGACCTTGAAGGACCTGGGAACTATAGGACTATCAGACCCAAGGCCATTGCTCTGGGGTGCTCCAGACATCTGGGGAGGAAGAAACCTGGAGAAAGGCTATAATATTAGGTAACTGGCAGGACATAGTGACCTTTTGTGAAGATAATTCCAAAAGCTATTGTTCTCATGTTAGAGACCAAATATCTCAAGGTTCTGAAGAATCAGCCCCTGCCTTCCTCTCATCTCTCTCCACCACCTCCCATCCCCACACTAGCACTTTGCACTCCAGCCAAAGGTCTTTGTACTCGAATCACCCAATTTGAGACACTCTTACATTTCCCTAACCTTCTCTAGTTAACTCCTGCTAATCCTTCAGGTTTCAGTATGACAGTTACATGCTCGGAGAAGCCACTCTGTCTCCTTGGACAAAAAAGACTTCGTTGCTCTCACAGATCCTGTACTTTGCCTTAAAAACTACCGGTTTATTTGGGAGGCCAAGGCAGGCAGATCACAAGGTCAGGAGATTGAGACCATTCTGACTAACACAGTGAAACCCTGTCTCTACTAAATATTCAAAAAATTAGCCAGGTGTGGTGGCATGGGCCTGCAGTCTCAGCTACTCATGAGGCTGAGGCAGGAGAATCGCTTGAACCCAGGAGGCGGAGGTTGAAGTGAGCCGAGATCATGACACTGCACTTCCAGCCTGAGCAACAGAGTGAGACTCTGTCTCAAAACAAACAAACAAAACCTACTGGTTCTGCTTTGTAATTATGTGTTGATATGACAGTTGATATATGTCTGTCTCCCTCACTGCTCTGCACACACTGCAAAGATGGGACCATATCTTGTTGGTTTACCTTTGTGTTCCCAGTGTGAAACACAATGTGTGACATATAATATGTGCTCAGTAAATGTTAATTAATTATTTGAATGAATGAATGGCACTTCTCATCAAGGCAGCTCAGGAGAATCAACAAGCTGTTTAGCCTTGAGCAAGTGGCTTAATCTCTCTAAACTTCAGTTTCCCTATCTCTAACACAGCATTAGTGATAGCACCTATTTCCAAGGTTGTTTTGAGAATTAAATGAAATAATGCATGTAAATCACTGAGTACAAATCTAGTATGTAAAACACAATAAATGTTTATTATTATTACTGTTACTACCTGTATCTTTGCACCAGCTTTCTCATCTATAAACTGATTGTTTTAAAGTTTCCTTCAGCCTTAAACAGGCTATGACTCCTACCTAATCCTAAAAGAAAAGTCCTTTGTTCTCTGGATTTGTCAATCTGGCAACTCTAACCATCAATATATTAACATTTTTTTCCAGTTGAAAAAATTCTGCAGGAACGAGCAATGATTCATCAACTTGTAATAACATGCATGAATTTAAGACATGGCCATAATTATTTTATGAACTTGCATTTGATGTACCAGTCTTCACCGTTCTCATAAGATTCCGGGAAGTGGAAAGAGGGTGATTTGGAATGATAAAGCTCCTTTTCACCTACATACCTAAAGAGGGGTGCTTTTCTTTTCCTTTTGATGATCTTACAATAGGGTATCCTTGAAAAAGAAAACGAAAAGTAAGATATTTGCATTATACAGCCAAAATATTCAAGAGACCTGTGTTCCTCTTGGCATTTTCTAACTCTATTCTGTACCTTTCTGGATTTCAACCCACATGAAAGAAGCAATATTTATTACCTAGTAACTGGATAAACTATGTGTGATATTTAACTTCAAGTGCAAAATATTATCTTCTATGATCTTACAGTGTACTGGAGAGCTTTATGTCCATTTTGTGCCAGAGAAAGCTGAGGCTTCATGGAAGAAGATAATGACCTGAAGCCCATGTAGCTGTCCAGAGCTGAAATCAATGCCAAGCAAGCTCAAAGGTTTGGGCCTCATGATTAGACACCCCACTTCGCTTTGCTTACCTGCCAAATCCTGTAAGTGTGAGCTACACTTCGTGTTTGTTTCCCATAAATACATCCTTATTGATAATGTCAATAAAGTAAATTTCATCACCCACTTGGAATGGCTCCGTCCTTGTCCCGGCAGTGTTTTGCCTTCCAGAAGAACAGAACAATGCACCATAGTTTCCAAGTGCCTTTCATTTGCCACTGGAACTTTGCTATTTGGATCATAATTCCGCCTTCTCAGAGCTTAACAAATAAAATATCTTGGTGCAAGCAATTATCTCTGTAATGGAGGGAATTGCAACGATAAGCACCTTTTACGCAAATTCCTGTGAGTTTTCAGTGCTTTATTTTAGGTTGACTCATACTGTCTAAAAATGTTTCAATGACATCTGAAGCCAGAGGACAAAAAAGTATCAGGAAAAAAATTTATTAAACCCAACAACCAATGTTTGTATAAAGTAAAAAGTTTATATATAGTTTACCAAGCATCAGTACTATAGAGTTACCGGACTTTCAGCAAGCCAGTAAGGTAGCTATGGCAGGTCTCATTATTCCCATTTTACAGATGAAGAAAGTGAGGTCCATTCCAATGTTTTACTCAAAATCCTATGCTAGAGTTACAACCCCTCAAAGTACCTTATTTATTACTGTTATTGTTACTCTTACCATTTGAAACCAGAGGGGCATTCACCTAAATTTTCATTTGCATGAGCAATCAAAGAAAATCAGAATTGGAATCACCTGCCAACATTTACTTAAAATAAATTTACTTATTATTTTCCAGACATACTTTGGACAAGTTATTTTAAACACAATTGTACATCAGAAAAAATCCACAGGAACAATGAACACTCCATACGCTTCTGAACCTGAATAGGGAACAGACCTTATTATGGTGTCAGAATGAAACAATGCCTGGGAAGCCTCCATTACCGTTCCACAAACAAAACTAAGGAAATGCGAGAAGAAAGAAGAAAAGTACATTTATGTGCTGCAGGTCTACTGCTCTAGCAGGAAATTCCGAGTGAGAGCTCTCACCAGTGCCCTAGCCCTTGACCCTGAGGTCGTGGGGCTTTTGCATGACTATTTCCAGCCAGGTGTTGGTTGGCCACATCCACAGACTCCAGAGGCTCAAAGGACTTGGGCCTCACTTGCCTCTCTCAAGGGCCCCAAAACCTGGCCGCTCTGTCTGCAGGGTAGCCTCCCTTCTTGCTTTCACAAGCCTGTGGATGGCTGGTTGAAAGCAGGAAGAGCTGCCACTCTCCCTTCACACTTTACATCACCTCTACGCAAGTCATTCACTGATTCGTGCCTTAGGTGTTTAAATGAAGTGTTTGTTGCCTATTGAATGAGAATGGGCAGCTCGAAGAAACACAGATGTGCTTGACACACACTCCAAGTGTTCCCAAACTTTATTACCTAAGAACCACTAGGGATGCTCATTTGCAGTGCAGATTTCTGGATCTTATCTCTGGAGATCTATCTGGTAGGTTTGGAATGGGGCTCCAGCCCAGAACTTTAGTCAAACAGCCCAGGTGATTTTATGTGGGAAATCCAGGCTCATACTTTGAAAAATACCATAGTAATTGTGAAATAATTAAAATAATGAACGAATGGTAGTATTATGAAGGTCAATAGTTATTTCCCAAATTTCTCTTACCAAAAGAATCACCGGGACTACTGTCAAAAATACTGATTCCTAGGCCTACCCTAGACAGACCTAGTAATCATAACCTCCAGAGAAGGTACCTGGGAATCTAAGTTATTAAACAACTGCCCCCAGATGAGTCTTCTGATCAGACCCATTTGGGGAATACCACTATAGGCTGTGGTCTCTGCAGTTCTCACAGTATTCACTTCTTGTTCTTTGAAGCAGTAACTTGGTGTGACCATATTCATGCAGGTACCCAAAGCTCCTATTATCTCAGTAAAACTGCTCCTTCTGTACAGTACCATTTGAGAAATAATTGGACATCTCAGTCAGACCCCAAATGATAGTTCCAATACATAGCCTGTAACTATGGATCCAAATGAGTTTTAATAAAATCAGCTTTCAAAATATTCAATAATTGATATAGCATGAGCACCAACCAATGTGGATAAACAGTATGTTGTAAACAACCTGTATTTACCTTCTATTATTAGCCCCTAGTATATTTTAAATGACAGTTTTTCAATTGTGTCAGCCTCCTAGAGCTTGGGAATACTGATTTATTTTCAAGATCCCCTTCTACTTTATCTCTCCCATCATCCCTATTATAAGAGCTTGAGATTGGTAAATATCTTCAAAGTAATGCTTGGTAATTGTGCCTGGGTTTGGTTAATATATTTTCCCCCGTTTAATTTGTTGCATACTCCATGCCCTGACATCTTATTCCTTACCAGACCAGAAGTTTTCAAATGTGCAAGCCTATTGTGCCTGGGGAAAAATGTTGAACTTTTGCCTTTGTAATAAGATATGCTCCAATTACCAACTTTAGCAATTTAATATAGTTGAATAATAACTGAACAGGACACTTTGTCACTCAGTCATTATTCAAGCTCCTACTAGGGGTGGAATGAGCAGTTGCTGGAGGTCAGTCTATTCCTGAGGGAGCTCAGCCTCACAAATCAACACTCTGAGAATTTTTTAAAAAGCGACGTTATAAAAAAAAAATTCTAGGAAGTACAAATTGAACTATAGATTTGTAAAACGCCAAAGAGCTTGGGTTCCATTTTTAAGAATAGCACAGTGTTTAATGTTAAGACAATTTTATATATGGAATGCATGGTGGAGAGAGAAAGCAATCACCCGGATAATTCAATCTAAGAAGCGCTTTGTGGGTGGAGATGATACAGATAGATGAGGTCATTTTCACCTGGGCCAGAGATATTATACATTTCCCCTCACCCTACATTGCACGTAACCTCACATTCAGAAGGTATTCCAGTACCCATGACAAGCTTTAAGCACCTATATCTTGCTTTGATGTGCCCAAGACATTTCTGCTGAGAATTGCAAGGTCTCTTGTGTATAGCCAAAGTTTGAAGAAGCCAGGGGTGTTTGTTTGTTTTAGCCTCAGGTTTGCTTGTGGTTTTTTTTCAGATGTACTGTAGGGCAATATTTTTCCACATTGGGACTAAGACTTACTTGCCCAGTAAAAGACTATTACATGCAGACTTTTAATTTATGTACTTAGTACATATAATGTGTCCTAAAGTCTCAGGAAAGTTAATCAAGAAAAAGTCCAGGGGGCTTGGCAGCCTTCAGGAACTAGAATGTAGTCATTCAGGAAGGCTGCCTCTCCTTCTAGAATGACACTTTGTTGGGACATGGCTGAGCCACAGAGTCTGGGGCCAGTGATGGCCACCTCAGAATCAGAAGAAAAAGCAGCTCTAAGGAAAGATATGGCACTCTTCCGGGACATCCAAGCCCTGACTCCTGCAATCCAACAACCTCGTTTTACTCTCTGTGTGGACATTACTACCAAAGAGGTCATAGAAGATTCCTGACTTCATATCTCTCCAGCAAAGGGAGGATCTCACCTGCTACCTAGACCAGAAACGTCCTTCCTAGGGATGCCTAGAGGACTCACAAGAGTTTCAGAATAAGTTCTGGAAAGAGTTCTGGAAGATGTGGGAGTCCTGAAAGACATGTACCCCTTCAATAGGGGGCTGAAGATCTCATGGTAGTGCCTCCCCATCATTCACCTGCTCTCCTCCCACTAGCCCACTATATGCCATCCCTAGGGTTCTGTAAGTCACAAACCAGGTTGAGGGGCCAACTACAGGTCAAGAGGGGCCAACTACAGGTCAAGAGAAGCTCCAGATCAGGGGCGATTAAATTGATTTAGGGACCTCAGA
This sequence comes from Theropithecus gelada, assembly GCF_003255815.1. Lineage (NCBI taxonomy): Eukaryota > Metazoa > Chordata > Mammalia > Primates > Cercopithecidae > Theropithecus > Theropithecus gelada. The sequence goes on from NC_037673.1 coordinate 65,651,349, forward strand.
GGGGTTTTACAATTGTTGATATACTCTAGGACAGTGATTCTTCCTCCTCTTCCTCCTCCTCTTCTTCCTCTTCCTCTTCCTCTTTCCTTCTCACATGGATACAGATGTAAATTGAAGAACACTTTCCCTAAATCACTAATTTTCTCATATTGACATTCTGATTAGATATCGCATGGCAGGGACCTTTCTCCAAGCCCTGTGAATGAACAGAAATCTAGATTTTCCTCAGAGTTCAGCTCAGGAGACAGCACTGTTTACCCAGACTCAGTGGCCCTGATCCAAAGAATACTCAGCTTTTGTTCCAATGGAACCAGTATCCCTCTTTTCTTGCCCTGGCCCACCGCATACCAGGTCATAGAGAAAACAGGTAGATTGATTTCCCCATAGTAGAGCTGCTGAGAGAAACTGTAAGCCATGCTTCAGTGAATGGAAGCCTCCATCAGTACCACATCTCCCTTGGGAAGCATCTGGAATGATCTTAGTTATTGTCTTTAGCTATATCCAAGCTGTGGCCTTACCTGACTCCTCAACTTCTCTCCTTCTGAGCCTAGCCTGGTGGCCATACTCACCTCTACAATCAGCGCCAACCCAAGATCCCCCTTCTGACCCATCCATCCTGCCTTTCGTAGGGCCGCTCTCAGCCTTCGCTTCTGATTTCATATACCCAACCAAGACTTTGTCGAGCCCACCATAGCTGATTATTCAGGCTGAACATATATCCACTGGCTCAATCCAGGCCTATGCCCATCAGGAAGGCCTAACCCCATCCTAGACCCTTGTGCTGGCGCAGAGCCTCCAGAGTCTGTTGCACAATTTGGGCACCACAGGGAACACATGACTGGCATCCACAAAGACAAAGATGGAAAATATGAGCCATCCATTTGGCAACAATGTTGGCATCTTCCTCATTTCGTGCTGCCAAGCTCTGACCAGAAAGATCTTGGCCTGTTTACTGCCCGATGCAGTCAGTCCAGACTCAGGGTGGCTCAGGTCATGGTGGTAGAGCCAGCTATAATGAGATTTAGACATGCAAGAAAAAGACAGAGAAAGGGATCCAGACTCCATATCAGACACAAGCTAAAGGGAACGCTAGAAAGCCTTCATGAAATCAAAGAGGTAAGGCTTTTAAAATCTAGAAATTGCCCAGAAATAAACATTACATTCTGCTTTTCTTTTTTATTTGGTTTTCATAGGAGAAACTGTTTTCTGTCCACATAAAGTGTGTACAATCTTTCTTCCAGAATAAGGGAAGCAGGAAAATAGGTGAAGAATATCAAGTAACTGGAGGATGGTGTGTGTTATAACGGGGGAACAGCTGTGTCATTTGCTGCCTATAAAGTATTATTAATAACTTTGTGGCCCAAATAATTTCAAAAGCACTTTAAAGAGAAGCCAGAAAGAAAAGAACAGTGCATACATTGATCTCATCTTATGCTCCCCCTAAATCTTTCAAGTTAAATGTTATTTCTCCCACCTTGACAACTGAGGCAGCCTCAGAAAGGCTAAAGGATTGCTCAAGATTACAAAACTAAAAAGTGAGTGAGTTAGGAGAGGATTCCAGTCCACCAGACACCAAAGTTCACAACTGTCAAGGATTGTCATTAATTTAGACAACTGTCTTCTCCCTGAAGTGTATACTAAAAGAAGTTTACCAGCATTCCAAGACGATGTCATCAAGGAGACAGCATGGTCAAGTTACCATTGAAGGAGTCCTTCCAGTCCATTTCCCAAAACTAGGAGTTGAAAGGTGAGTTTTGTAATTGGTTCGCTTTGAATAGATTATTTATTTTAAGCTGCCTGGTCTGATGATGCAATAAGCAGGGGAACAAGCTTGGTTTGAAGATAGATTTCTGATCTTCTGGGAAGTGTTTCCACTTTAATAAGCTTTGATTCCCCAAGGAAATTCCTAAAGGCATTCAGTCACAACCTACTGGGTTGCCAGGTCTCTGTAAATACACACATGCGCATGTGCACACACACATACAGGAATGGATAATTTTGTAGTCACGACAGTGAATGCTGCTGACAGTAAGCAAAGAGGAAACTATTCAGGGAAAATTTTTGTTCTTGCAATTTGAATCCAGTGGTTGGGGGTTCACAAATTAAGTGACAATGGACAGATTAAGAGGAGAAAAGATGGCTGGGCACAGTGGCTCACAGCTGTAATCCCAGTACTTTGGGAGGCTGAGGCAGGTGGATCACCTGAGGTCAGGAGATCGAGACCAGCCTGGCCAATATGGTGAAACCCCATCTCTACAAAAAATTAATAATAAAAAAAAAATTAGCTGGGAGTGGTGGCACACACCTGTAATCCCAGCTTCTTGGGAGGCTGAGGCAGGAGAATAGCTTGAACCCAGGAGGCGGAGGTTGCAGTGAGCAAAGATTGCACCATTGTACTATAGCCTGGGTGACAAGAGTGAAACTCTGCCTCAAAAAAAAAAAAAAAAAAAAAAAAGAGGGGAAAAGACATGATTTATTTATACTTACAGGCAGCAATACTCAGTAATAAGTAACTCACTCATTAACCAGAGGAAAAAGGTTATATGCCAAACTTAACAAAGAAGGAGGGAGAGTGGTTAGGGAAAGTATGGAAGATTCTATTGGACTTTTTTTTTATGCTAGTGGAAATGGGCCGTCTATTTCCATGGCAGTTGTATTTTCTGAAGACTCTAACTTTATCAGATAAGATAATTTCAGATAAGATTTCTTTCTGAATCTTCTTTAGCTCCAACATTTTTCATTTAAAAATTATCTTTATATCATGTCTAGGGGTCCAAGTGGGTCCCCACATGTCCTTCATCTGAAACTATTCTGGACATTTCACCAAAAAAGAAAAACAAAGCAAGTTTTATTGCTGTAGAGAGTGATTTATGTTAGAAATTGTGAGGAAAGAGATCAGCAAAGGGACAGAAAAACAAAGATTAAAGGTTGGAACCGAGTAGAACCAATTTGAGTATAGAAGGCAGCCAGTCCCGTCAAGAAGGTTTCTAGATGTTGAGTCTGAAGCCTCTTTAGTAAAGATGGTAGTGGGAATGTCATAATAATGGTTATTTGCTGGATCAGGGCATGGAAGATGCACGTGTTCTGGTAAACTTTCTGGGTATCCCACATTGTTGTGGTGGTGATCAATCTTTTGAGGTCTATCAAGTTGTCCAGCTTCAGCACCCAGAGCTTCAAGAAATGGCCAGTGCTAGTTCTTAGTGACAACAAGTCAGGAGAGTGGGGGAAAAATGAAAGTGTTAATTACTGACAAAATGTGCAAGATGATAGAATCTAGTTTAGAAGAGACGAAAAATAGCTCAAAGACAATGAACAGAACTAGAATCTGCTAACTCACAAGGGGTGTTATAATTTTCCATTGAAACATAAAATTTCTCTCCACAATCACTTCCATTTTTATAAAAGATAAAGTAAGATTACTCTTATTTACAAAATAAGCCTAGCCTCATTAAATATGTCCTGATCATTTAATAAATGAAGCAAGAATGGTAACTGGCCACACAGGCCTTTAGAAGTTTGCTTTGTTGGAACTTTTATCAGGAATCTCAGATTGAACTTTTAAAAGCCTTTCTTGGCTAGGAGGCCAAGCCAAGAACTTGCCATCAGAACTTTATCTGCGGTACCTATAGATTTGGGTGAAATCCTCTCCTGTTGAGGTATCCAAAGCATTCTAAAGCTCCTGGGCCTGCCAGGAAGTGATCTTCATTACTCATTTGTGAGGCTGAGGACACTGTAAGCCAGGTACAAGGCCAGTTTTGCTAAGAGAGCTTTATGAACACTGGCTCCATAAAGTCAACCTTACTTCCTTAAAACTGCCTGGTCATGTCTGTTTATATGCACATCATTCTCAAATATGACATTTCAGTTAAAGCCTTGGTGATATAACTAATTTCCTCAATTATGTCCTGTTACAAGGAGAATAGGTACTCATGGAACTTACGCAAAAAACTGTATTGCCATAAAAGTAAGAATATTCAATATGAGTTTCTGAATTCTATAGGGATTAGGTAGGGAGAAAAATATAAATGTTTCATTCTTGTTTATAAGATATAATCTACTAAATTGTTGTTCATTATAAATAGGTTAAGAGAAAAGAGAAAGGAATTCCTTATATTCAGAAAATGGAATATTAAAGAACCAGCAATGTTCCAAACAAAAATAAAACCCATAAAAATTATAATCAATCTTCATCAGTTCATTCAGTCCTAGGTAATTTATTTTTGTTCTGCTCAATCTTGGGTTAGCAGTTTTATGAGCCCATCAGCCTCTCCACTAGAATTCTGGAAATTCTTACTCAGTTCAGTGGTATGATCTCAAAGTCATTTATGCAGAGCCATCAGAATCCTTCACCTTGGATAACCAGTCATTTCCATGGGTCTCTGAAATGTTCCTTTTTCTTAAAATGATGCATTCTACCTTACAGTTGATTGTAAGAGCTTTCAAGAAAGCATCAGAATAAAACAATAACTCCCTGTGAATGAAAAAAGACTTAAAATGGCAATGGCTAAAAATTTGATGAGAGTTTGTTATAAAAATAATGCAATTGACAAGGATATGTGGTTGTTCTGATGACATAAAACATTTAAGATAATAATGGGAATTATGACTACTAACATTATGTTAGGACATATTGACAATGAGGGTTTTAACTCATATACTTTCTGAAGTACTTACATTCATAGCATTTACCCATACAAATATAATGTAGGGAAGGTTAAGTATATCTTCTCATTTGATAATGCTTTCCTTTTCTAATGTCCTGACTTCTTTAAAGTATCAGCAAGCATCTTGAGATAAATAGGAGAGGCTTTGGGATTGAAAAGAAATACAGGTGGGCTTTGGGTTATCCTTAGAGTCCTATTACTGTCTTTGTAAAGACTTAATTAGTAAGGTGAGGGCAGTATTTTTAATTCTTCAAAGAATTAGGGGACAGTGTGTTAGTATATTTTGTGTTGCTATAACAGAATATCCGAGACTGTAACTGCCCAGTGGTTTCTTCCTACCTGCTGCTGAGATAGAGATGATTTATCAAGACAGTGGAATTGCAAAGGAAAAAGGGTTTAATGCACACAGAGCTAACTAAATGGGAAACCCAAGTTTTATTACCCCAATCAATCTCCCTGCAAATTCAGAGACTAGGGTTTTGTAAGGATTATTTGAAGGGTAAGGGGCTAGGGAGTGGGGAATGCTGATTGGTTGGGTCAGAGATGAAATCACAGGGGGATCCAAGTGGGTTCTTCTTGCTGTCTTCTGTTTCTGGATGGGATCGCAAAACTGGTTGAACCAGATCACCAGTCTGGGTGGCACCCGCTGGTCCATCAGAATGCAGGGTCTGAAAGATATCTGGAACACTAATCTTAGGTTTTACAATAGTTCTCTTATCCATAAGAGCAACTGGGGAGGTTAGGATTCTTGGCTGCATCCTATCCTGAACCATAATTTTGAATCTTGTGGCGAATTTGTTAGTTTTAAGAAGGTGGTCTGGTCCCCAGACAAGAAGATTTGCTTCAGGAAAGAGCTGTTATCATCTATGTTTCAAAGTTAACCTATAAACTAAATTCCTCCTATAGTTAGCTTGGTCTATGCCCAGGAATGAACAAGGGCAATTTGGAGGTTAAAGGCAAGATGGAGTCAGTTAGGTCTGATCTCTTTCACTGTCACAATTTTCTCACTGTTATAATTTTGCAAAGGTGGTCAGAAATGTATTGTCACACATTTCTGGAGGCTGGGAAGTCCAACATCATGCTGCTGGCATCTGACAAGGACCTTCTTGCTGCATTATCCCATGGTGGAAGGTGGAATAGCAAGACAGAGGACAAGAGGGGGTCATACTCATGCTTTCATACAGGAACCAATACCACCCATGATGGCTTAATCATCTCTTAAGGGTCCTAACTCTTAATACTGTTACAATGGCAATTACATTTCAACATGAGTTTTGGAAGGAACAAACATTCATACCATAGCAAATAGCCTCAATAATAGCATAAAGGAATTGGCCTGCCTATCCAACTACAGTATTTTTAATTTGTTTCTTTATATTAGAGATAAGATTTCCAACTAAGGTGGAAATCAAAAGATTTTCAATGATCCAGGACTCTGGATTTAGAGCTATGTGCCTTTGGAATGTTTTTTATAAGTCATTCAACAAAGACTTAGAATATATTCCTTTCCTCTGAGTACATTGCTCCACTTTAGCCCAATTAACTTTCAGAGTGGGAGGGAAGACCGAAGGGAAAACATCTTTAATAGCTCCTCTCAGGCCCTGAATATCAGCTTCCAACTGGGCCATTTGCAGGAGGAAGGTGATGGTGCAGGGGAGGGGGAGAGTTTATGGTGAGTGTGAGTTTCAAGTTTTGTTCTAGATCTGATTTCTGTTCTTTAGTTTTGTTAAGGGAGTCTTTTAGGCTAGCTGTGACACTTTTTTTTAAAATGTCCTTTCATTCTGATACTCCCCATATTGGTAACAGGATATTTGTTTAGAATGAGAGCTTTCTGAAAATCCTGTCAAACTTAAAAGTTGTTCCAAATCAAAGGATCTGCTGTCTGGCCATTGATGATTTACTATCTCCAAAGGTATACGTTTTTCAAAATGTGACTCATAATGAATAAACCTATTTTATGGCTTAATCGTGGGCACAGGAAACACTCCCATACGGGGTACAGAAGATGCAGCTCCCATGCTCCAAAATCATCTCCAAAGACAGCCAAAGAGAGTGTAGAAGATGCAGCTCCCATGATCCAAAATCATCTCCAAAGACAACCAAAGAGAAAGAAAGCAAAGATCAACATTGCTATAGGCAGTAAGAATGATACTTGTGAAAACTCCTGTCTCCAATTGCCTATAAAAAATGATATGACTTTGATCATGAACCTATGAATCCATGACTCTGGGCAGGAATACTGAGATGGGACTTCTGTCCACTAGCAAGACAACAGGAAAAAGAAAATAAGGGCTTTTATGGGCCGAGACCCTTTATTTACACTTAGACAAACACCCTTAGCATTGGCAACAGTCAGCACAATGCCAGCTGAAAATGGGATGCCCAGGATACCCAAATTTCTCTCCAGCCAACTACAAATGCTTGAGTCCCAACCTGAAATTGGCTGTTTCTGAGCAAAGACCAGACAATCCGCACCCCACAGCATGTGGAAAGCCAGAGACTGAGCACTCTGACTGAATCCAAGCCAAACTATCAGGACACAAAATGAGAGAGAAAGGACACAGTAGCTATCCCTGGGAAGGAAAAGACCCATTTTAAAAGGTATTCAGACCAAGTCACAATACAGTAAGAATAAGTTCTGAGTGTTTTCTCCCACAAATCTAAATCTCGGAAAGAAAAGACAAAAAGATGCTCTTACCACCCTCACCTTACGGCATTCTGAGCAGAGATCTGGGAACCTGGCTGCTAAGAAATTTATCTTTGTCAGCATAGTCAGAGATCCTGAAATCTTAGCTGTAGTTTCTGGAGGAGCAGAGAGTCACAGCCATCCCATCTTTGTTACCAAAACTGTGGGGAGAAAACTTTTCCTTATCCAATTTAGTTCCAGTGGTTGAAGGCCCATGAATTAACTGACAATAGACAGATTAACAGGAGAAAAGACAGGCGATTTACACATATACAGGAGTTCTCAGAGATAATAACTCACTCAATAGCCTGAGATTAAAGGGTTCATATACAAAATTTAACAAGGGGAAAGGGGTTAGGGCTTTAATGAGAAGGCATGGAAAGTTCTGTTGAGGTTTTTGATGCTAATACCAATGGACACTCTGTCTCCCTGGCAGCTAAATTCCAGGAAACTCCCTCAGATGGGGGTTAACGGCAGCAGTATTTTCTGGAGGCCCTGTCTTAGTCAGGTAAGTGCAGTTGAGATAAGACTTCTTTCCATATCTTCTTTAGCTTGAATGTTCTCACTTTAAAAATCTTTATACCAACTCCGGGGATCTGAATGAATCTCCACATGACTCAAGACATGTATCATCCCAAGAACTTTTAAAAAGGAAAACTTCCTGGTTCCTTTCTAGGGCAAAGTTTGAGATAGACAATATTTCTATGACATGCTTGAGAGCTTCAGGAAGGCTCAGTGAAGTTCCTGGTGACAGAGACATCACTGCGTAATACAAATGCACTGTGGGGTTACGGGTAAGGTCTCTGACCAGGATGACATCATCCTGGGCCTCATTCCAGCACTGTAAGCTGTGACTTCTGTGCCCAGAGTCAGGACTGCTGTTTAAACTTCATTAGGTTCTCAAGATACAAAGCCTGCTACTTACCTTCAGAAAATCATTGCACAATATTTCAAGAGTGAAGTCATATCAGGTTTCTTTTTTCTGTTTACTTTTGCCTTTCACTCATCACAAACAGGATAAAAGGTAGACCACTTATATTTTTGGGTCGCAAATTGATCTTATAACTGCAAACACTGACTTCCAGGGAAATTCTGTTACCAGTGGAAATATCTAGATGAAAATGTGGAATTCAAAGTGCTAATTTCAAGAGGTAGTATCTTTTATAAGTAATATGAATTAGTGCTGTTTGTCTGTAAGGAAAACATGCTTCTTGTTCAGTAAAGTCATCTTCACAACTTCAGGAACGCTGCCATTATTAAGATAGTTAAGAGTACCTTCTAGAAAAATTGTGGACCCAGGTTCATCATTTCAAACAGCTGATACACAATACAAAATGTAGAAACTAAAGATAACTTGGCTGGGTGCAGTGGCTCACATCTGCAATCCCAGCTACTTGGGAGGCTGAGGTGGGAGGATCACCTGACAGCCAGGAGGTCAAGGCTGCAGTGAGCCATGATTGCACCACACTTTCCAGCATGGGCAACAGAGCAAGACCCTGTCTTAAAAAAAATAACTGAACCACCAAGTGATCTTCTCTTAGGAGATGGAAAACCCCATAATAAGAAGGGTAGGTAAATGTCTGCAGTCTAGCCTCTGGGAATGAAATTTCTTAAGGATGGGCTTCATGGATTTGGGGCTCATGAACCTGCAAGAACACTGGCAATCAAGAGAGTAAAAACATAACCAGAAGCGTTCAGAATTTGGGAAGCTTCTTCATAGCACTAACTGAGATATTGCTAATTAGTGGCTCTCCAAAATACTATTAAAATAATCTGTTGATTCTGGATGGTCTTTACTGGGGGAGAAGGCTGTTCTGTGCATTATAGGATGTTTAGTAGCATTCCTGACTTCTACCTTCCAGATGCCAGGAGCAGCCCCAGTCGTGACAACAAGAAATGTTACCAGACATGGCCAAATATCCCCTGGGAGGCAAAATCATCCCCTTCAGTTGAGAACTGAAGACTTAAAGGTAATGGAGAACACTGTTTACAAAGAATCCCAGCAGAGTCTCGGGGTGCAGGTAGGGGATGTAGCAAAGTTGGGAATATTTTTGAGATTGTGAAGTCTGGATTTTTTCCAATGTGTATCTTTTAGCGTGGGAGCCAGGGAGGTCTGGCTAGGGTCAGGTGAGGACCATAATCTAATCACTTAGAATTGGCAAACAATACAAGGTGAAGATTTTGAGAGCAAAGACTCAGAAAAGCTCAAATTTTAAAACTTTCCTTTGATGCTTTCTATTGATGAGTTGATGCGTCTTTGGGGAAATTCCTGGAATGAACAATACAGTTATTTGTAACTGTTATCTTCCTGAGGAAGAGTCTTCTGGAACAGTAAAGTTATGCTGATGAAGATCCTGGAATAGTAAAGCCATGTTAACATAGACTGTGTGGATATAAATAAGTTTTAGATCTCAGTGAATTCCTTAATTCCTTGATTTTTTTTGCCCCTGCCCTTTTGCCCATTATTACCACATTCAGAAAAGCCAATAAAATACAAAAAAAAAAAAAAAAAAGAAGACTAAAGAGGCAGCAGGAAGGAGGAGGGTCTCAGATGTGCCGCCAGGCTCCATCCTGACTTCACCACACTGACTCCTGCATGGCCTGGGCAAGCAACATACTTTCTCCAAACCTCAGCCTCTCCATCAATATATGGAAGTTGATAATAGCGACTCCTTCATCAAGTTGTGGTAGAGTTTGAATGAAATAATACATGACCAGTGCCCTAGACATACTATGCACTCAGTGGGTGTAAATCAACTGTGTAAAACTAGGAAAAAATGCCATCACAATGGTGCTTCTGTGCTCAGACCCACATACCTTTCGGGACCACCTCATTCTTTCTGAAAACTATAAGCAAATACTGGGTTTAAAAGGAAGCAGAAGTGTTCTCTGTGCACCCTAGAAATATTGTGTGTACGGAGAGGTGGCTAACTCTCCTAAATCCTTCACCCATATTCTTAACTGAGCATGCTCTTGGATCACCACTAAAATGCATCGGGGAATTCAGGCTGTAATTTAGTAATGTCACTGCTTATAAAAGTAGAGGAACAATGAGAACACCATGGCACTAGCTTGGAGTAGGTTAAAAACTACTTTTCTGAAGCTTATCTACCAGAAAGTTTATCTAAGCTATTTTTCATGGGATGTTTTAAAGACAATACCTTCCTTTAATAGCCATGACCTTGAATTCATTATGGTGGAATTCTACTGCTTACTCTCACCTAATTCTGAAAACCAGCCATATTCTTCAAGTGGGAGACTCACTTATACAGTGCCAGGTGCTGATCTAGGCACTTCATATGAACTTTCTGCTTTAATCCTCAGTCTGTGAGGCAAATACTGTGATGAGAAATCTGATACTCAGAGTCAAGTAATGTAGTGAGGAGACCCAGCTGACACACGAGTGGAGTCAGAATTTAAGCCTTGTCTAGTGGACTCCAAAGTTGACGGTTCTACTCCATCATGTTACCACCTACATGTCTATTTCTCAAAACAACAACAAACAGAAAAACCCAAAGATAACGCATCAAACATCCTAGTCATGGTTTTACAGAGCTTGGGTCCATGTGTAGTATTTGAACAGATAAACTGGTTTCTAGTATGTTGGCAAGGAAGGGGCAATCTTGCAAGGTGGATAGATCTAATCTGATCGTAAGGTGACTGAAATAACGAGACACCAGCCTCAGGGAGCCACATTGCCAGTCCAGTTGATTGCCTAATTTTAACCAGTGAATGAAGTAGATCCAAAGTTGACACTTAACTGCTATTGATGGGACTGCGAGGAAGAAAAACAAGTCCGTCGCCTCTCTTATATACCATCCTGTCCCCCAGTGCAACTTGAGTGCTGTGTAAATTTGGCAAAGGGATGTTTAGACAGCAAAAGTTATCAACAAAATGGTTATGGGCCAAGGGAATTTCACTGAATAATCCTGTGGCTGGGAGTGACACTGGAATTAATCGTCTCCTAGTGTCTTGAAGAGTAGGTTTCCTAGGATGGCCTCCTTTTTTATGGTGATGGTAATCTTTTTATTATTTTTAGTGGTGGGTGATTCATTAAAAGAACAACTAAACGCAATTCAACTTCTAGGCCTTTGTAAGGCTTTTGGATTTTGTTTTTGTTTTTTTAACATAAACCAGAGGTTTTTTTTTCCTTCTCAGCTCTGTGAAAATGCCAACCGTGTGATTTTTGAGCAAGTCCCCTAATCTCACTGGGGTTCAGTTTCTTCTCTGTAAGAGAGGGATCCACTACACGATCCCTAAGGTCCCTTCTTGCTTTTTAGTCAAACTGATTCAGATGTTATTAACTGACTAGTGCCCTCTACAGGCAACTTCCTCCACCGTGTAAGAATCCAGGAAGAGGATATTAGCAAAATTCTCTTGATGTATTTAGTGTTGTGACTTAGTGTGCAACACAATATCTCGTTATGTAATGAACCATGCTGTGAAGCAAATAAAAATGTTAGACTTTATCTAGACCTAATTTTACAGTTAAAGAATATGAGGACCACCATGCCTGGGAACTTTTCCAATTCCTTTGGGATAAGGCTGGGGCTTGGTTACAAATCCTTGATCTTCAGCTTAATAGTGTCCAGTAGTGACCTTTCTAGCCTTGTACGGTTTTCTTCAAAACTATCTTGCCTTCACTTCACAGATAACATTGGAACTCAGCATTCTGTAAATTTTCTACATACTTACTAGCCTTAACAGTTGATGAACTGCTGATTTTTCCACTAGAGTGGGAAATGACTGCGTAGAAGTTGCCTGGTAATTATGTGAGCACCTCCTGTAAGGGCTACTTTCTTGCAACCTTTCCTGCTACTGATGGGAAGGTCCTTTACTGACATTGCCAGTGGAAAATGTATGCATGCTCAATATCTGATTGATTCACTTTTAGTTCAAGGACTGCGAAAATTTTTAATCCTTCATGCGGAGACCTACTCAGAAGTTGGGACACACTCTTCATTTCTAAGGTGGAGGACACAGAAAAAATGTCCTGGACAGCTTTCAATGAAAATCTGGGTCTGCTTAAGCCTACTTTAAAATTTTCTAAAATAAATTCATGTTTTAATTTTTATTATTACAAAAGCAGCATTTGTGCCTTGTCGAAAGTTATAAATTGAGATAAAGAAAAATAAGAAAATGATGCACCATATTCCTACCACCCATAGATTACCACTGTTAACACCTGTGTGTATATCCTTAAAGCTTTTTCTATGCATGTATAAATATACATATACATATTTTTACCAAAATGAGATCATGTTGTACATGCTGTTTGTAACCTGCTTTTTTTAGTTAATGATCTCCATCTTTCCTTGCCAATAAATTTTCATCTTATCTAAAACCCAGTCTGTATTCAAATTCCTCCTGCTCGTCCCCAAAAATGTCCTTTCCAGTTGGTTTGTCCAAACCAAACTCAAACCTAGGGCCCTGCATTGCATCTAGTATTATATCCCTTAAAGCTCTTTAAGCTAGCATGGCTTCTTTTCTCCTTTTATTATTTTTTTCATGAAACTCCTTGTTGAAGAAAACAGGGAAGCTTTCTTTTGTTTTTTTTCTCTTTCAGATCTTGTTCTTTACATAAACCAGATTTTTTTTTTTAATTGCCCAACTTTTTGCTGTATCTTCACCTGCAAGAGATACTGCCTTAATGGTATAACAGATGGTCAACTGCTGAAATGTAAAGCTTTTCGTCTAAAATGAAATCTGTAAACCTGCTCAAAAGCCTGGAAAACATCTCTATTTTTCTTTAAGTTTCCCCTCTGCCTGTCCCTCCAGTCCAGAACAAAGGAAAATCAGTCAATTATGTCAGGCCCCATGATCAGCTATAGTGGTGAACAAAACAGCCATGGTCCCTGTCCTCAGGGAGTTTATAGTCTAGGGAGGGAATCTGACCTTCAGTAAATCATTAAATGCTTAATTAGGTGATGACAACGACAAATGCTGAAAAGGCAAAGAATAGAGTATAAGGGGTCCAGGTGTGAGAGGTGTCTCAGGAAAGAAAGGGGCCTTGTTTGATATATTATGGCAGCCTTTTCCAGAGAAATGGCATTGAAATTGGAATTGGTTAAGAAGAGAGGAAGAAGACTGTTTCAAGCAGTGGGACCAGCATTTGCCAAGGTGCTGAGGTTTAGGAGTAGTTTCTAGCATGGCTGGGATAAAGGGGATTAGGGGAAAAATGGAATGAGATAAAGCTGGGAAGGAAGGCATGGGGCAGCTCATTCAGAACTTACAGGCCATGTGAACAATTTTGGACTTGATTATGTGGGCAAGGAGGAACAATGAAGAACTTTGAGATTTGTATTTTACTAAGATCAGGCTGACTATTGTGTAAAGAGTATGTATTAGTTCATTTTCACACTGCTGATAAAGACATAACAGAGACTGGGTAATTTCCAAAAGAAAGAGTTTTAATTCGACTCACAGTTCCATGTGGGTGGGGAAGCCTCACAATCGTGGTGGAAGGCAAGGAGGAGCAAGTCATGGCTCACATGGATGGCAGCAGGCAAAGAGACAGAGTTTGTGCAGTGGAACCCCTCTGTTTAAAACCATCAGATCTCATGAAACTTATTCATCATCACGAGAACAGCAGGGGACAAACCTGCCCCCATGATTCATTACCTCCCACCGGGTCCCTCCCACAACATATGGGAATTCAAGATGAGATCTGGAAGGAGTCACAGCCAAACCATATCAGAGGACATGAAAGGGATGGGCCTGGGTACGAATTACCAGTTAGAAGGCCACTGTGGTTGCGCAGGTAAGAGATGATAGCTTGGCCTAAAGTAATGGCTGGAATGGATTGAAGAGGAATGATTTCAGAGATATTTAGTGAATCGGCAAGTGGAACCAAAAAGACTGGGGGACTGATTGGACAAGGAGAAATTAGGGAGAGGTAAAGGAAGGAGAGGAGCTAAGGATGATATATCTGTCAGCACTGTCTCTGTACATGTGGCAACCCCATTCAAACTGGCTGAAGCCTAAATGAAAATTTATTGATTCAAGGGAAGGAAAAGTCCTGGGGGTAGATCAGATACTTCATATGTGGCTGGATCCAGGAGTTCAGATGATGTCTTCAAGAGTAGCTCTCTCTCCAATTCTTTATCTGGTGTGATGGCTTCACTCTCTCTGGAAAGCTCTCCTTCTGGTGGCAAAATAGCTGCCGGCAGCTCTAGGTTCACATCCTTAGAGGTTAGCAACTCCAGAAGAAGGCAACTTCTCAATATTTTTAGAAAACTTCCTAGAATTGAGCCTTATTTGCTAGTCCTGGGTAACATGTTTACCCATGGAGCTAAAGGGTAGGATTAATCTCACCTGGAGGAAATACACTGTGAGCAGGAAAGGAAATTTGAAGAGCTATTCCCAGTACAAAGGTGAATGGGTGCTAAGTAGGAAAGAATGACAGTGCTAATAAGGAGTCCAGGTAACTCCGAGGATGTTTATAGGCACAACTGAGTGGATGGCAGAGGGATGCGGGGGTAGGGTTTATTCATCGAAGGAAGAGTAGAGTGTTGAGGGGAAAGATCACAAATTCAGGTTTGCACGTGTTTGTTTTGAGGCCTATTATCACATGGGGATGTCAAGTGGGCAGATGGGTCCATGAGTCTGATACTCAGTAGGAAATTCTTGGCAGTAGTTTGAGTTCCTGGAGTTATCAGTGCACAGGATATGGACAGGATCATCTGAGGAGGGTGTCAGATGAGAAAAGGAAATTTAATATTTGGGTAGAGGAAGAGGCTGCAGAGCTGAGAATAAAAGAAGGTCCGGTCAGCTAGTTAGAAGGAAACCTAGTGGGAATAGTGCCATCAAAGTCCAGCCTCTGTCCCGACAGTGAGTATGGAATGATTGACTATATGCCATGCCTCTGAGAGAGAAAATCAGATGCAGAAGCATTCTCAAATGTAGCAACATTGAGATTGTTGGTGACCTTAGTCAGTGGAACAGGTGTCCTTATAGCATTGGGGAAGGAAGCCAGGTTTGGTAGGCGGTGGAAGGGTGAGTCAGAGTTGAAAATATGGTAAAGATTAGAAATTTATGATGAAGAAATGGAGATTGACAAAAGAATGGCAAGGGCAGGCAAGGGGGGTCTAGGAGGGGTTTTTGGTTTATGTTTTAAAAGAGACACGAACTTATTGAGAGGAAAGTTGGAAACACACAAGCTAAAAGACAGAAGAAGATGGGATCCACAGCACGGGTGGATGGAGAGATGTTGAAATTGAGAGGGACCATGTCCTCCACTGTAACTGGAAGCGAAAGCATGAACACAAAAGCAGGAAAGTCTGTATAGATCTCATGGCCAGAAATTGATGTTGTTTCCATGTAATGGTTTCTATTATCTCTGTGAAGTAGGAAGTTACATTGTCTCCTTAAAGCCAACAAGAAATCCAAGATTTGAAGAGAACAGAGAGACTTGAAACAGAGTGTAGAAAAGCAAACCAGAGGTAGAGCAGGATTTCAGAGCAGTTCCTGTGGCCCAGCAGGGGAGGAATTGGCCTCATCAGATCGGTTGGTGATTTCCTGCAGCAGTGCCCAGCAGCCTGAGGGCTGAAGCTGAGAAGATGAACAGTGAGTCCTCCAGATATGATGAAAGAGCACAGGAAAAAGGAGCTGATGGTAGAGTCAAACCCCACCACAACATTATATGTGAGATCCAAAAACTGAATTGCATGAAATGGAGAGCCTTGTTATAACTAGGTTAGTGAAATGAGGATAGGGGCTGGGTGGAAGATGGGGGCCAACTACCAAGTACAGGCTGCTAACTTCACACTGCCACAGGATGTACCATCATGGGGGTTTTACTAAATTTGCAAGGGAAAGATTGAAAGGATGAATCATAGAGTTCATGTTAGGAAGGAAGGGAGTGAGGAAAGGTGGGTGCTAAGGACAGGAAGAAGGAGGAGTTGACAAGAGAAGGTTCCAAAGAGGTGGGGAACAGGCATGGAAAACATAGAGGGCTGGCCAACAGTGACGCAGAATCAGGCTTGGGAAGAAGGGTAGCCATGGGCCATGGAAGCACACTGACTTAGGTGTTCAAAGATCTAGGTTCTAGTCCCAGCTCCACCACTTATCACCCATGTGGCCCTGACTCTTCAGATTCCTCATTTTAAAACCAGGAATAATGGCATCTTTCCTGTTCACCTCACTGAGCTGTCATCACCAATTATCTGAAGTGCTTTAAAAGTGTGAGCTCTATTAGAAAACAGACCAAACAGTCTCTTGTTTCCTTTGTGACAGAGAGGGGGTGTATGGAAAGGGAGGTGGTTACCACGGACCTACCACCGAAGAGTACTGGCCTCGCATGCGTGCTGTGCTTAGGTTAGGGAAGGAAAAACAGACTTTGCATCCTCTGCCTTTAGCTGCTGCTGTTTACCAACAAGCTATTGCTCAGCAGTGCTGTGGTTCTATTTTAATTTTTAATTGTTTGTTTGTATTCCATAACAATCAGACCTTCTGGATCATTCAAACACATCAAAACATCAGATCAGAGACACACAGCCTGAGGCCCTGATGCTTGTGGTGATACTCTGCAGGAGGCTACCCTATGTCTCCCCAGCATTGGTCCTGTGTTTTTAACCCTTTATTCCTTTTCTCTCCTCCTTATTCTTCTTTTCCTATTAATCCCCCACTCTGGAAAAAAAAATCCTTTGCTGTGTCCATCCATGTTTCAGTAAATGGTACCACTACCTACCAAGTTGTTCAAGTCAAAACGTGAGAGTCTTTCATGATTCTGATCTTTCCCTCATATCCAATTCATTGTTACATCTGGCTGACAACTTCCAAGAGAAAGTCACTTTTTACCACCTTTATGGCCATCACCACAGTCCAGCAACCAGCATCTCTCTGTTTTTGTTTGTTTGTTTGTTTTTAAGGGACAGCGTCTCTTGCCCAGGCTGGAACACAGTGTCATGATCACAGCTCACTGGATTCTCGAACTCCTGGGCTCAAACAGTCCTCCCACCTCAGTCTCCCAAGTAGCTGGGACTACAAGCGCACACCACCACATTTGGTTAATTAAAAAAAAATTGTTTTTGTAGATACTGGGTTTTGCTATATTGTTCAGGTTGGTCTCGAACTCCTGGCCTCAAGCAATTGCCCCACCTTGTCCTCTCAAACTGTTGGGATTCCAGGCGTGAGCCACCGCACCCAGCCAGCATCTATTGCATGGACAACTGTGATACCTCTTATCTGGTCTTCCTGTTTTGGTGTTTACCTGCCTACAATCCATTCTTCCCACAATCCATTCTCTAAAGTCGTCTTTTAAAGACACACGTCAGATGCCACTGAAAATGAAATCTGTCCCTCCCCCACCAACTACTTCAGTCAAGCCACCTGGGTCCTTTTTTGGGTCCTCGATCTTGCCAAGCTTGTTTTAGCCTTGGGCCCTTTGCCACAGCTGTCCTCTTGCTTTGGAATGTTCTCCCTGATCCCAGTTCTTTCTTGTTATTCAAATCTTAGATTTAATGCTACCTCCCCAGAGAGTCTTTCCCTGGCCACTCAGCCAAAAGTAGGATGGATTATTTCATCTGTCTCCCAGAAACATACACATCTTTTATCCTGTCCTGTCTTGTCTACCTCTCTTTCCCTGTTACCTTCTTTAAAAGGTTCTCTTTAACCCATTTCTTAAGTTAGCCTGTGATGTATATTAGACGTCACTTAGAATTCTCTAAGCACCACCCGTGAGGCTAAATTCATGGAGCCACCATATTGGTTTGGGGGTCACACATACTCCTCCCTTCCTACCTCTGTCCCTCTCTTCCTTCCTTTTGCCCTCCTTCTCTCCCTTTTTTCTTCATTCCTTCCCCCCTTTCCTCCCTCTTGTTGACATAATTAATTTGTAGGCTCCGATGAGCGGTTAGACCTGTGTTTCTAAACATCAAGACAGTTATGGTCTAAGGATGGGAGGTCCAAATTTGAAATCCAAAGACTCAGGAGACTCAAAGGAAATTCTGGTTCCCTCCTATTTAT
The DNA here is from genome assembly GCF_003255815.1 of Theropithecus gelada. Lineage (NCBI taxonomy): Eukaryota > Metazoa > Chordata > Mammalia > Primates > Cercopithecidae > Theropithecus > Theropithecus gelada. The sequence continues at coordinate 65,669,664 of NC_037673.1, forward strand.
TTGTTTCTGAGCCCCAGTTTTCATATACTTGAAGTGGCAGTAAAAACTACTATTTTACAGGTTTTTGTTGAGTGAGACAGTAGATGTATCAGTTATTTACTGCCACAATATGTAACAAACCACCCCAAAGCTTAGTGGCTTAAGCTCGCCATTTGGTGTTTCTCATTCCTCTGTGGGTCAGCTGGGAAGTTTTGCTGATCTGGACTAGGCTCAGTCATGGATCTGCAATCAGCTGCCCACTCACCTGGGGGCTAGCTGGCTTAAGATGGCCTTCAGCTGAAACCACTCATCTCTGTTCCATATGGTCTCATCTCTCCCAGCAAGCTAGTCTGGGTTTGTGTTTCTGGTGGTGGCAAGGTTCCGAGAAAGCAATCAGACACCTTTAAGCACATTTCAAGTTTCTGCTTGCATCAAGTTTGCTATTATCCCATTGTCTAAACAAGTCTCATGGCTAAGCCCACTGCCAAAGGGCATGAATACAGGGATATATGCAAAATCCTTGTCCAATAACACAAACCACGAAAATGGAACTGAATAATAGTGATATGGTGCTTCCTCCTCTGGGAAGTCTTCCTTGATCTTCTTCAGCAGCCTTGAGTACTCTTTCTGAGATGCTTTCGTCATAGAAGTTATTCATAATTCCTAACATTTCCTAGACTCTATGTGCTGGGGCGCTCCAGATACAGCAAGCAATGAATGTACAAAGTCTATTACATTTTAATGGTGGGGAACAGACAGTGAATAAGTAAAGATTAAAATATACACAATTCCACATACTGATGTTGCTCTAAAAATACTGCTTTATATTTCTTTATGAGTGTGTCTTCCCCACTACACCAGGATCGATCTCCTTTTGGGCAGAGACTAAGTTTTCATCTTTACACCTCAAGTCTCTAGCATGGTGCCTGGCTCCATAAGTGTTCAGTAAATAATAAACCTACCAGTAGGCAGGAGAGCTCTGCAGAAGGCTTGGCAGTGAGGGGTGTAGAGCCATGGACGCTGCCCTGGCAGTAGCTATTTGTTTTCAAGAGCTCATTCCTGTCTAGTCTTATGTCTTCCCATGGGAAGGGACTTCCCTTTCTCCCTGACATGCCTCTCTCTCAATAAGTCTCTGTAGGGATGCCCCCTGACTCCAATGTCTATCACAATGGTGATTCTGACCAATGGCTTGGTCAGCATTTACCCAGAACTGCTTCTCTCCTATAACCCGGGTGCGATGGCTCATGCCTGTAATCCCAGCACTTTGGGAGTCCAAGGCGGGCGGGTCAAGATGTCAGGAGATCAAGACCATCCAGATCAACATGGTGAAACCCTGTCTCTATGAAAATACAAAAAATTAGCCAGACATGGTGGCACGTGCCTGTAGTCCCAGCTACTCGGGAGGCTGGGGCAGGGGAATCACTTGAACCCGGGAGGAGGAAATCACAGTGAGCCAAGACGGCCACACTGCACTTCAGCCTGGTGACAGAGCTAGACTTTGTCTCAAATAAATAAATAAATAAATAAATAAATAAATAAATAAATAGAAGAAACTTTTGCTCTCCTCTTCTCAGGGACTTGTATGTCTCATCACATGTCATTGTGGGAAAGTCAGAGAGGACAAGGGATAGGTAGGCCTAGGTGTTTTCCTCACTTCCATTTGGGATTGTGATGGTGGAAATTAATCATTTTGAGTAGAAAGGCTCCATGTTATCCCACCTCTCTCAATGTGAATGAGAGAAAGACTAAAATGTATGAGTTTTGCCATTAAGCATTAGAGTTCCTTTATCACCTGGCTTGATTCTAGACTCTCTATTTACATGTTATTCAAGGCAAGGCATGGTGACTCATGCCTGTAATCCCAGCAATTTGGGAGGCCAAGGCGGGAGGACTGCTTGAGTCCAGGAGTTTGAGACCAGCCTGGGCAATATGTGAAACCCTGTGTCTATAAATAAAGTACAAAAATTATCTGGGTGTGGTGGTGCGCACCTGTAGTCCCAGCTACTTGGGAGGCTGAGGTGGGAATCGCTTGAGCCTGGGAGGTTGAGGCTGCAGTGAGCCAAGATCACACCACTGCACTGCAGCCTGGGCAACGGGAGTGAGACCATGTCTTAATAATAAGTAAATAAATATATTAAAAATTGTGATTCAAGGCCTCTTTCCATAGACTAGTAAGCCTACGTGAAGACATTAACTGGTTTAAAAAGTACAGATGTGGCTACTTGGTGGGTTTTTGACTGTTTAGCTGCTGAACCTCCTCCTCCACTGGGGGCAATCCCACAGCATGAGTCTCAGTAGAAGACAGAACTGCCTCCCACCCTAGAAACTGAGAAAGCCAGAGTCTAACTTTCCTTCTCCTCACTGGCTGAGTGTGTGTAAGCAGCCTAGCCAATCAGATGCTCCCACCTGGGGCAGTGGAGCATTCTTCTCCCAGTGATCAAAGGGGCAGGGGTCACAGCACCGGCAGGAAGCAATATCTAACACCCAGCACCCAGGGGGCCTATCTGTTATGGGTTGAATTTTGTCCCCTACCCCCTAAATTCATATGATGAGTACCTAACCCCAAGTGTCTAAGAATGTGAGCAGATTTGGAGATAGGGCCTTTGCAGAGGTAATCAGGTTACAGTGAGGTTATTGGGGTGAGCCCTGATCCTACAGGACTGATTATAAAAAAGGGAAACTTAGACACGGAGACATCCACAGAGGGAAGACACTGTGAAGAGATATACAGGGAGGATGCCAAGTGAACATGAAGACACCACCTCCAAGCCAAGGAGAGCAGCCTGGATCAGATCCCTCACAGCCCTCAGAAGGAACCAACCCTGTGGACACTTTGATCGTGGACTTCCAGCCCCCAGAGCTGTGAGAATGTGTCTCTTATCTAAGCCACCCAGTCTGTGGCACTTTGTGACAGCAGCTCAAGCGAACTAAGACACCATCCTTACCAAAAAATTCTCATGGTATGATTTGAGCTCTGATCCTGTGTGATTCTCCATTTTCAGGCATTTGTGAAGCTATTAAGTATCTTTTCAAGAAATTATGTTTTAGTAAAACCTGACCAAAGTTTGTTGTTTCTCATTAGGAAAACCAACAACTACAAATACCATGTTCTGAAGCATTCTTCCTCTATAGGGACCTCTGAGATCTTTTTTCTTCCTCTTTCACTGAAACAGCACATGCTTCTGAGCTCTCAGGTTCAGCCAAGGTTTTGTAGGATTGGGATATCTGCACTTCTTCTGTGGTTAGTGGGCTTTTAACTAATTTAGTCCTGCTTCTCCCTTCAAACTTGGTAATAAAAATGCAGTTGTCTTATACGACTCACCTCAGAGTGGATTGATTGTTGACTGTCTTCATTTAAATCACGCAGGATCAGTTATCATTCAAGTTGTACCACAGAGGGTGAATGTGCCTCCTGCAACGTGGTACACTCTGCAAATATCAACAGATTATCCCTGGCCCCAGCCTCTCAGGTTTCCCAACATTAAATGGAACACCAATTTTATTCCTGTGCCAGAATGTGTTTTCTGAGCAATCTACTTTGCTATCTTTACTTTGGGTTTGGCCACATTAACACCATGACTTGAACTCCCCGTTGCTGACACATTTTGATACAATGTCCAGATTAATATTGTTCAACTTCCGGTAAATATTTGACACTGAGGATGTGAAACCGCTGGGTGGCTGGGGTTGTCTTGTGTCATCATTGGGTTGCACAGGCTCAAAACACTGGTGAATTGAAGTTTTATTTTGTTGACTGCTGGGATATCTCACAATTCAAGATATTTTTTAAAGAGAAAAAAGAAACTACAATAGGAGTGGAAATTATTAAGCCCAGTTTCTCTATTTCAAGTTCAAAGGAAAGAAGGAGGAAAGAGGAAAAGACAGAGTGCGGCGCTAGCTTTTTCCCCCACTTTTATTTGCCAAAAAAAAAAAAAAAAATTGTAGTAGAGAATTAACCTTCTCCTAACAAGGAAAGAACCACGTGCTAGGCATGATGTTGACTGCTTCACAAATACTATCCCATTTAATTCTTGCAACTGTCCTCCAACAAAGTTACTAGCATTATCATTCCCGTTTTACAGATGAGCAAACATGTTCCCACACTGTTAGTTGACCAAGTCAGCATCCTATATTATTCCAAAGCTTGCTCTTTCTACTGCACAGGGTAAAGGGGGACATGTTTTCAGCATCACCCAAGAAACCCTAGAAGTAACAGTAACGGTATTCCTTTTGTTCAGAGTAGCTGGAGATTCAACAGGAAAGGAAAATTGAGTGACTTCTGAGAGAAGCCAACAATGCTGGATCGCGTGATCACTCTCTAGACCCTCCCTCTTCTTTCAACTCAGCCCTGACAACACAGGTAGAGAGCCATCTTCTGGAGTCCTTTCCTTCCTGTTCAAGCTCCAGGCTTTGATTTGTTTTGTCCATTTTGAGCGTCCAAGCATTTTGCTTCTTTTCCACTCTTCTTTTATCTAGCTGCCTATTTTAGAGTTTATAGTTTAGGAATATTTGGTATCTATTCTATAGCCATTGGTAGCTGTGACCTCTTGTTTTTTCTGGGGGAAAAGACTGCGTGGATGAGTGATCTTGAGCAAGTCACTTAACCCCTTGAAGCCCTGGTGATTTTATCTGTAGAGATGAAGGTCCTGGATGTGGCTGACAGCAGGGGCCACCTAGATCCCCTGTTCCACACCAATGAAGATACGTCACATATCTTGCTTGTGACATGAATAATGATCTACTATTATAAATATATGCCTTCAAGAGAGCCATCTTATAGTGGGAGTTCTGAATGGCATTTGTGGTTGGTAAGCAGCACCAATTTTGGGAGGTGAGGGAGATCAGACATCACTGCAGGCTCACTATATACTTGCTACTGGCTACATTCACTCAAATACTATATTTAAAAATTAGTCTCTTGAGTCTTATTACATAGGAAGAAAGTTTTGCTTGTAGCACCTTCAACACCAGGACATGAAGTACACTTTGACCTGAAAGTGCAAGCCTGGGTAATTTTATAAGTGGAGTTTGACCTAATCGTTCATTTTTAAATCAAAATCCTTCCATTTTGGAGGTTCCAAAAGCATCATGAGATCTTCTCTAGGAAATATTCTTGAAATATTTGAACTGACTGTTGAATAAATGAAGCAAGAAGCTATATTAGGCCTCTCTCATACGACTCTCTAGAACACAGGAATAGCCTTCCCAATGGGGCACTTATTTGGATTGTAGATTTGAGCCTATGAACTTGAGAGAGGTCTCTGTTAGGGGTGAGAGGGAGCTTCATCTTTAAGGATGCTGTAAGTTACCACTGGTGTGAACTGAAGACTTGTATTTCCCTTCTTTCCATGGAAAAGAAAAGATGTAATCAACTGATGGACAAATATTTCTGTAGGTAGCAAGGGGAAAACCCTACTCTTATGGTTGAAACTTCCTTTTATGACACCCTAACCAGAATTTTTGGCTTCCAACAATACTAGGTTACCTAGTGAGAAAACGTTATTGTCTTTTTAAGAAAGATTGTGGTCATGGTAGTAGTAGTGCTAATAACGACCATAGCAACAATAATAACACTTTACATTAACTATTTACATGTTCCAGAAATCTTTAAGTGCTTTATATATATTAACTTACATAATTCTCACAATAATCATGAGTTAGATGTTATTATTATTTAATTAACAAATGAGAAAACTGAGACACAGAGAAATAAAGTGTCTTCCCCAAGGTCACACGATTGGTGGAGTTGGGATTTGAACCCAGGAAGTACAGTTATATAGCTCTTTGCGTAGTATTACTTACTACGCAAAGGTCCAATGGTACCCATCTCTGATCTGGTACCCATCTCTGATCTGCTCCACCTCTGATCTGTGACTAAGAGTGATTCCTGCTAGGCTCACTGAAGTCACTCCTAGTGGATCCTCTCCTTGGACATAGTTCTATTCCAAGAACCACTCTCAGCAGCTGCTTTATTGAGGTAGTTTCAGCCATTAGAAGTGGCTTCCATCATCACCTCTTGGCTGTTGCCAGTGAATGGTGGCTCTGATCATCCACTCCCGCCAACATCAGTTTTAGTGCCCTCTTAGTTTCTGCCACTCCTATAACAATATCCATGTATCTCAGTCCTCCGTGCCATTGCTGGAGAGTAGCTTAACAAAGCTACAATGCCTTAGTGCAGGATCTTAAAGATAGCATGGAGGAAAAACCTCTACCCATCCCCTTACATTCCCTTTGTTCTTTGAGAACAAAGGGCTTACAGGACCTAATAATTATATATACCTGTGTGTATATGACTTTTGAATTTACAAAGTTCATTTAAAATGTATTAGCCCGTCTAATTCTCAAACTAACCCTGCAAGTGAAACTACTGTAATCCCCAGCTTATAGACGAGAAAATTGAGGCTCATAAAGCTTAAGTGGCTTTCCTAAGGTTTTATACTAAAGTAAGAATCAGGAGTAAAGCTAATCTTAGAGTGTTCATTTTACCACATGATTACCAAGGCTATTATCAGTCTTTTAACTGACTCTATAGGCAAAACTGTGTTTCCTTGTTTTAGTTTATACTGCTTTGAGTATCTATGAGGCTCTTTTCCAGTTCTTTCTTACCTGTTGCCTATACCTGTCTTTCTTTTTTTTTTTTTTTTTGGTGGGAAGAATGGTTATCTTTTCTGAGTTGACTAATAAGAACTCTTGCCATAATAGTGATATTATCTATTATATATTTTGCAAATTTATTTTCCAGTCCTGTGTCCTTTTTTTTTTTTTTTTTTTGGAGACACAGTCTCACGCTGTTTCCTGGGCTGGAGTACAGTGGCACAATCCCAGCTCACTGTAACCTCTGCCTCCCAGGTTCAAGCAATTCTCCTGCCTCAGCCTCCTGAGTAGCTGGGATAACAGGTGCCCCCCACCATGCCCAGGTAATTTTTTGTATTTTTAGTAGAGACAGGGTTTCACCATGTTGGCCAGGCTGGTCTCGAATTCCTGACCTCTTGATTCACCCGCCTCGACCTCCCAAAGTGCTGGGATAACAGGCGTGAGCCACCACGCCCGGCTGTCTTTAAATTTTTATTGTTTTACGATGTACAGAAATGTAAAATTTTTATGTTGTCAAATCTACCAATCTATTTCTTCATAGTTTCTGCCTTAGAAAAGCCTTCTCAATCTAAAATTACATACATTTTTTAACCTGGTTTACAGTTTTATATTTCTTTAGTCTACCTAGAATGTATTGAAGTGTATAATGTGAGCTAAGGTTCACCTTGCAGTTTTTCCAATGTGTAAACAGTTATCCCAACACTATTACTAAATAATGGATTTCTCCCCACCAATTTGTTCTTCATTACATTTTAAGTACTATAGATATTTGGGTTTGACTCCACGCTTTCTATTCACCTCCTTTGATATGTGAATACTGATTCTAGTTTGATTTCTCCCTTCTCTACCCCATGACCACCCCAGGTGCTAAAGGCAGAATCCACATCCATCTCAGCATCACTCTGCTGTGGGCACCCAGGGTCTTGGCAACAGCATCTAATGCTTTGTCAGTTGTGCCCTCTAGGTAGAAGAGACATGGATTCTGGGTCCCAAATCAGGATGAATGAGCTTAAAAAAAAAATACTTCCTTCAGTTATGAATGTGTGTGTGTGTGTGTGTGTGTATGCATGTGTGTGTCTCAGGGCTGTGTATCCTATGGCCCATGGCTCTCCAAACCAGAGGGCCATTTTCTACCTGTAACTTGTATTACCAAATAGAATGTCTAGAATCTGGGGCTGACTTTGTGACTGTTTCCATTCAGAAAACTCCTTCTTATTTAAGAAAAGTTTTGCTCCACTTAACATGGGATTTTGTGCAGAACATTTTGCAACCTTCATTTTCTTTTAAGGTGTGTAAGTCATAAGGAAAGGTGGAAATATATGAACATTTAAGACCTAAGCAATTGGATGTGTAGAAGTTAAACACTGGTCTGGGAAGTCACAGAACAAACTTCCTGTTCTTTTCAATCTCTATGACATACCTATCTCTGTGCTTCTGACAAAGCCATTTATGGTTTGTTCAAGCCACTTAAAATGAGAAAATTTTACAACTGAAATGGACCCTCGAGATCTTCTAGTCCTACCTCCTCATTTTTACAGATGTAGAAACTAAGCCCAGAAAGCTTACATGGCCTGCTCCACAGGTCAGAGCGAAGGTTAAGAGAGGGTGTCTCAATGTACTACCCTCTGCTCCACCTCCTCAATTAACAGGAAAAAGTTAATTAAATCAAACAATTCAACCTGTAGTAATTGTATTAAAATCCAAAACTCAAATCAGGACATATGCTAAAAGTAGAATAGTCTTTCAAATGAATTGATTTAAATACATCTTCGATTGAAAAAAAAATCTATACTGTAAATAGTTATGAGCAAACAGTCTCCCCACTCTTTCTTTTTCTGTCTTTGTTACACCTTTCTCCACTCTCTCCCTCACTCCTTTCTTCCTCCCTGCCTTCCCCCACCTCTAGAGCCTCTCCTGCCAGAAATAAAACTTGTGGCACAGGCTTCTCATTGGAGCCCCCACAGTCCATTTGACTGTAATGAATGTGCCTCTCCTGTGTAGGCTGCAATCATTTTGCAGCCTCTGCTACCAAGCTGTGGTTCTGAGTTCCAGAATTCAGGCAGGAATAGGCAAAGTGGGTTAAAGCAAAGTAGGCCGTGGACAGGACATGCTCACGGGCCCAGGGAGTCCAAGTCTGCAACCCAACTAACCAGGACTTCAAACGAACTGGATTCAAAGTCTTCCTCTCCAACCCCCACCACCCTCCTACACATTTTAGTCACCCTTGAAAGGAAAGACAATGATGACTGCAATTATACAGGCAGAAAAGTGGACCGATGCGGCTTCTGGCACAGAGAATGAGAGGAATTAAAATCTTGGGTTCACGCATACTCTCATATTGGTCTTTGCGTGGTCTCCTTTTATTTTGCTCTTAGTTCTTTAATCAATTATTAGTAACAAGGTAATAAGAACCCAGAACTGGCCATTCAAAACAAAACCTCAGAACTTGATGCTAATCTACATGTAACCCACCCCATACCGGCAGTCACCATCATCCTTTTAAAAAGCTTTTTATGGGCCGGGCACGGTGGATCATGCCTGTAATCCCAGCACTTTGGGAGGCTGAGATGGGCGGATCACGAGGTCAAGAGATCCAGACCATCCTGGCCAACATGGTGAAACCCCATCTATACTAAAAATACAAAAATTAGCTGGGTGTGATGGCATGCGCCTATAGTTCCAGTTACTTGAGAGGCTGAGGCAGGAGAATCACTGGAACCCAGGAGGCGGAGGTTGCAGTGAGCCGAGGTCATGCCACTCCACTCCAGCCTGGCAATAAAGCAAGACTCTGTCTCAAAAAATAAAATAAAATAAAATAAATAAAAAGCTTTTTATATGCTGTAATGGCATCTATGCATTAATGAAAGTATTTCTTAATTTTTAACTGTTTTTAATATTATGCAAATGTTATTCCATTATGTCTGAGATTTTCTTCAAAATAACAAGGGAGGGGAAAAGTGGGTAAGAGGTACGTATGGATGAAACAAGATCGGCCAAGAAGGAAGCTGGATGCAGGATGCCTGAGGGAGGTGACAGTATTCTCTTTCGTATGTGTTTTAAATTGTCCATATAAAAGTTTTTAAAGGGTGTCATGCTGTATGTAATACCTCAGGAGGTTTTTAACTGAATATTATATTGCTAAGATTCCTGCCTATTTTGTGTTTTGATTTTGTATACAACAGTCCCTATTGCAAATAGATCACTGTTTATCTTTTACTATAAGGATTGAAGCAAAGGAGATTTTTGGTTAACCTAAAAACTTAATGTAGCAATATTTTCCCTTTTCACACAACTGCAGTTTCCTCGATCTTTTTCATGCTCCTCTCCAATTCCGCCCGCTCCTGAATATATCCATCCCCTCCACCATCCCACGCCAGGATTCCAGGAGGCAGATGTAACTCCAGTTGAACTTTGGCCCGAGAACTTTGGCATTTCAACTTTTTCCCATTGGATTTGGCTCTCAGTCACCACTTGGCTTCCCTGAGGTGTAGCCCTCCCACTGGGAGGCCTTTCTCCCTTCCCTCCCTATGTGGCCTCTGGCCTGGCCATGGTGGACTCAGCAGAGCTCCAAGGGAGGGCTGCGAGGGGTGCCTCCTTTGTGCTTTTGAGTCTCTGCAGTTGCACTCTACCTCTTTGGCCCTTCTGCAGCAGGACAGACTCACTCTTCCAGGGACCATCTCTGAGGGCTTTCTTCCAAGTGCATGGGCCTTAGCTGGAGCTAAACTTGCAGTCTTTCATACAAAGTCTGCTTTAGAGTCAAACCCAGAGACAAAAGAGTGTGTCTCTGTTTTGCCTTGCTTAATGACATTTTCATCCTTTTGATTTTTCATCCTTGTGACATAGAATGCCACTTTCAAAGTACTTCTAAGCTGCACAGAGATTGACTTGCTTGAAGCCTTAGCAAAAGCCCTCTTTCCAGGGCTTGTTGCATGTAACTTAAAATGCTAATCATTTCTTTCATTCATCAAATATGTATTTGTTGCCTATGATATGCCAGGCACTGTGCTAGGCTCTGTGTGTACAATGGTAAATAGGATGCAATCTTCTGCTTTCAAAGGGCTCCCCATTCAGTTAGGAACACAGAAAACGATATGAACAAATACAACAGAGGCACTTGCAGTCTGGGTTACATTATAACTTCCTAATATTTTGCCTTTGCTGCCCCTTCTTCCATAAAAATATTAAAAACTGCATTCCATGTTTATACAAAGTGCCTAAAGACAAATGTATTAATATTATGTATTAAAACACTTTATTCGATCTACAAGTTAATTTTTTTTCTTCCAGTTTTAAAGGAAATTAAAACATTTTCACGGGCCTCTAAAAGTATTGTGGGCCCTAGATTCTCTGCCTACTTTGCCTAATAGAGAAGTTAGCCCTGCTTGCCATATATATTTTCTTCCCTATTTTAGGATAACTCAGTCCCCCTGTTTTATTTCTTTCACTCGTTTCTGAGAATGAGGACTCCTCTGTGATGACAATTCTGTGTTTGGTTTCCATCCACCGAAACTGTGCATATTGATACAGAGTAACAATGAAATCACATTTAAATGAACGTATTTTAATTTATCATGACAGCAGCTTCAAATATGTCCATCAAACAATAAGAATGGTTAAAGTGCACCGAGTCCTAACTGTGTGAGCAGCACTGTTCCACAGATATTAACTCATTTAAGACAACAACCCTATGAGGTGATATCATCACCATTATCTCCATTTTACAGATGAAGAAACTGAAGTATTCAGAGATTAAATAACTTGTTCAGGGCCACATACCTAGTAAGAGACACAGCCAGAATTTGAACCTAAAATGTTAGTCTCCAGAGCCCTCCTTGCTGTGTTAGATGACCTAGGACACAATTGTATGAAACCTTACCCAGGCTGTTTTCTACCCAGCTGTGAATTTCTCGCTCTTTACAGAGCTGCAGCTGCCAGGGACCCACAGTCCACAGGCTGGGAACCTGTACTTAGGGTAAAGGTTCTAACCCTTCTCATGGCGTTAAGCTGCCATGGGACTCTGTTAGTACCTGAAATGTTTCTATTTCAGGGAGCCTATTCTGGGTGCCCTAGAGCTCCCTCTGGTAGCTGTACGTGGGCCAACTGAACAAGAAGCTTGTCTCTTGCACCTCAGTTCTCTCTACCCACAGAATGATCTAGGAGCTCTGGACTGCCCTAGACCCTTGCATTGTCCATAGACTTGAAGACTGGAATTACAGCGACTACCTCCCTGGGTTGCTTCCTCACCAACAATGTAGATTCACAGAAAAGGAATTTAGGTTAAAAAGATGATGTCTTAAATTCTAGGTCCACAATGCCAGAACGATCCTTGTTTGCCAAGTAGAAATTTATGTAATCACAAGACTGAAGACACTTTTTATTTCCAAAATGTTTTTGCAACCAACGTAATAATTCCCCCTAAGTAAGTGCCAAAATACTTTTCCCTGAGTCCTCTTAAGTGCTTTGAGTTGCTAGAAAAATATGTTTTTGAAATTTTACAGTTAACTCTGGAGCTGAAGCTGTGCAACATAAGAAAGAAAGAGATGAAGGGAACATTTAAAGAGTGATAGACATCATGGGCGAAGGGGAGATAATGGTCTGACTCGTATATACAGTTATCTGGTCCACAAATATCATTCGCTCAACAAGACTTTCAATACAGAATCAAAAGCAGTGGGAGAAAACTATGATGGTTTTTCTATATTGGAGAGACAAAACTTCAGTTTGTTATTTTTTTTTTTCATTCATATGGTTTGGAGCCAACACACATGCTGTGCCTAAATAATAACATATACAATTAATGGAGGGAAATACATGAGAGCTGGCCCAGAATAGTCATTTAGACTGTGACATTTGGCCAATGGGCTGACAGATTAAAAAGATCATGTGGCAGTCTAATACAACATTGCCTCCTTTCTTAAAAATAACCAAAAAATGATGTTTTTAAAAATAAGCTTAAATACCATGGGAGTCTATCCCTAAGTCCCCAGACTCTGTATGAAGAAGTGTCTAATCACTGAGCTGGAGTTTCTGGAATGGGATTCCAGGCAGAGGCAAATGCTTCCATCAGGGCCTGTGGACAGGTGACAGATGGTGGATTTTCGCCTTTCAGCACATAACTGTAACCTCATGCACTGTCTGAGTTTATTTTCAACCCCTATACAAGGGCTTATTGTTTATAATAAGCTGTCCTCTAAACCCATTTCCAGGAAAAGATTCCCCATGTGTGTCATCCTGCATCACTTCCCGGGCTAAACAGTGACCATGAAGACTCCAGGCCAAATGTCAAGAGCCAACCCAGGGGAGGGGGCAGTGAATGTTCCAGTCTTTGTTATAATTTATATTAGTGCCCAGTCAGTCTCAGGTGCATCTTAGGAACACATTACTTAGAATTTGCAGCCTCACTTCTACTTTCTCACCTGGAATGAAAACCAACACACATTTCACCAAGCCATTTCTACTTGTTATAAAAAGAGGGAAGAAAAGAAAATTTTGTCTCACAAGTCAGGTTTCTATCTCAAGGTGGGAAAACTTGGTAATTTATACTCAGAAAGTAAACAAGCTACACCCATCCCCAGCCTACGAGGTATATAAACATTAAACGGGTAATTCTAATTTTATTCTCAGAACTGTGTTTGTGTTCTGAGTCAACTCTTGCCTTCTCTTTATTTTGAAGCTAGAGAATGTAGGCCTCTGATTTTATCTAAGACCCTGTAATTCCACTGGGCTTTTCAGAAGGACTGAGGTCAACACAGGGACACGAATCTGAATGAGCACAAACTCTAGCTATACAGCCCCACCTAAAATGTGAGGCAAAGAACAGCTCTGAGATCCATGAACATCAATTTACTTCAGGGAGAAGCTGGATAAAACTTTGAGTTTGGTCTCAAAATAGCCTGAACAATTTTAGTTTTCTGACAGCATTTGGTGGCAAGCCTGTTAGAGAACAGCATCTTGAAATTTCCCATTTGTGTGCTGTAGATAGCATTTCATCTGGGCACACCCAGAGCTTCAGAAGCATTAATCACCGAGGTACACCTGCCGTGGAACACAGGTCTCAGGAGAGAAAGGGAGAGAGTTTTCTACGGACCCCCATCCCTTGTGTTGCCTACATTTTTGCCTACTTGATTAACTAACAACTCACCTAATTGCTAACCCAGGGAGCCACTGGGGTGCAGTGGTTAAAAGCATGGACACTTGAGTGAGGTCTTGATTCAAATCTCAGCTCTGCCCTGTACTGGCTGTATGATCAGAGACAAGTTTCTTCTCTGAGCCTTAGCTGTCTAAGGAGACGCAGCCTGGTGGGACCTAGCACAGTACCTGCACATTTAGGGACTCAAGTCTCTTTCTCTCCCACCCTTTTCTTTCCCTGAGTATTAATAAGAAGGATAAGTACGAAAGTACTCAGCATCTATGTAGTCAGAGTAGCTCACTAGATATAAATGTGGCATATATGCTTGTAATGGGACAGGACGAGGTCAAGAGTATAGACCTTCATCCTCACTTGGCTTAATATAGGCTCAGAGGTCCAATATAAATGGACTGGTTGTAGTACAAATTTGTCACATTTGGTATAACTTGAAATATATGGCCCAAAGCAGGAAAAAACTTTCTCCTTATATAGAGGTGTTTATGGTAATAGAATCGGCCATTTTATAATCTGATCCATATTAGCATGTTTTACTTGATAATCTCAAAGAAATTCTTAGCATCAACACTGACCTTTTATAATATTGCCAGTGGCTAAAGAAGACAACAAAACATTTGCTCACCAGTCATGCACCTTAGCTTCCAGCGTCAGTTGTGTGAGTGAATCAAAAGGGCAGTTGCAGAGCCTGAATGTAGACTCCCATCTCTTACTCTAGCATTCCCACCAGCAGGCCTTATGTCATCCTTGCTGGGCAGTTGGGTGGATGGGGTTTAGGGGAGCATGTGAATTCAGGTGACCTGCTTGACTGGTTCATAGAATTTGACCTGGCTAGAGCTTTAATTTTAAGGAACACCTTCCTTCTGTGGGCTTGAGGAGCTACAGCGTATTTAAGCTCTAGTCTGCTGGACTTGAATGAGCCCAGTGGAAAGGAATGGCTAATGTGATCATAGAGCCTTTAAAACATTGGACACTCACTCACTCACCTATTAAGGGAGGAACAAGTCTTAGAAATCATGCTTCCTTGGTGCCCATTCACTCACTAAGCTCTTTAGGAAATTTAGGTTAGGCACATAGATCTTAGCAGTCCTCCAAACCGAACACCTTGTTTTACCGATGAATGAACCAGCCTAAAGTCACACAGATCATAAGTGGCAGATCCATGACCAAGATCATGGTTTGATGATTTCTAATTCTCTAACACCCTATGCTTCCGTATGTAAAGACAAATTAGACGAGACTTTGTCCTGAAGGAGTTCACGGTCATGGAGGGGAAATGAGACTGTACAAATGAACAATGGTTATCTCAGCATGAAAGCGTGATAGGGAGGGGGCAGAGAATTAACATATGCTGAACACCTACCATGTGCAAAGGGTTTATTATACGTTTTCTCATTTAATTCTCACATCAAACGTATGAGGAATACATTATGATCCCATTTTATTGATAAGGAAATGGAGGCTCAGCGATTCTACTGTAGCCTGTCTACATATCCACTGCTCTGGAGACCCAGGTTGAGTGGACTCCTGAGGAAGGGTGGTTCAGGAGGAGAAGGCTGCTCGGAAAGATGAGGCTCGAGTTGGTGCATTGCACTCGATTAGGTGCAGAGAAGCCTCAACAGATGGAGGAAACACAGATGGCCTCCCCATGATTGCATCACCACCCAGAGAAGGTTGGAAGCAGTTACACGCCCACTGCTTTGCAGTCTCAAATGTAAACTGCCTAGAAAACTGAGCATGCTGATGAGAAGTTTTGTCTTAAACCTACAGTGCCCCTATTTACAGATGGTCTATTTTGAGCAAGGAGTAACACAATATATAGTGGGGAGTTCCTGAGGACGCAGAGGACCCTAATGCCTCTTTCGTGAGTTTATCATTTCATGAAGAACCAGAACTGGCATCAGTGAAGGGCAGAGGGGTGGGTAGTTGGACATAGCCATATACAAGTGCTGAGGGAGAGTCAGGGAGAACAGAATAATAACAGGTAGCATGGTGTGGTGTGTGGCGAGTTTAAGAAGGAGGAATAGCCTGAGCAATGGTTTGAAGAACTGGCTTGGCAGAGAGCAGGGGGAAGCACCTGGGGGAAGGTTTTGAGGTGAAGAAGGAAAATTCCATGCTTAGCTGGAGCAGAGAACACAAGACAGAGTATGGCAGCTGGAGATGAGGCAGTTTGGTACGGAATTTATGTTGGGAAGTTTAGAAACTCATAGATTGAACCACATTACCCGTGATCACCTGTACACAGAACCTCAAAGACCTCATCCACTTCAAATACCTTTGGGTATCACTCTAGTGTCGTCATATCCCTTGTATACATGGGGGAACTGACTCAGAAAGAGAAACAGAAAGGCCTTCCTAGAACTGAGATTTTTGTTATCCCCTTTCCCTAACAAAAGTAGAGGCTTAATGCAAGAGATTAACTAGATTCAAGCAAACACTTAATTTACGTTTTATAAAGGGGCTTCAGAATGCACATAGACCTCCAGTTGAAATGTGCAGGGAAATTAAATCACTAACCATCAATGGGCATGTGTTGCTCTTTGAGAAATCTCTATTATACATAAGTTTAAGTAGATGCTCAAATACACTGGGTGCCAAATTTTCTGAACTCTTTGTGGCTGTAAAGGTGAAAACTGGAATTTGTGTTTAGCAAAGCCTCTCATGCAGTAAGAAAGTAAAAACATTCTTCTTGAGGAAACACTGGACAAATGGAAATACCTAAAGGCAGGGACGTCAGACTGAGATGATAAACATACTGTTTGACAATAAAAGACTCGGAATAGGTCATTGTGTTTATTTCTGCAAAAATAATATTTGTTGCCTGAGTTTTTAAACTTCTAATGGAGAGAGAGACAGAAGACTAGAACCTTGGTCTCTGGGGAATGACCACGGTCACCATAAACAGTGATGGAGGGAGTGCCCTGCAAAAGGTACCTGCTGAGGGGATAATTGGGGGCTGAAGTCCAGTTACGTCCATTAGAATGTGAGTTCCATGTAAGGTAAGGGTCTTGAGATCTTGGTTTCTTTCATATCCCCAATGTCTAAAACAGTACTGAATGCATAGAAAATGATCAAAAAGTATGTATTAATTGAACGAATAAAGAAAAAAACCATGATCTCAGCAATAAGGTATTGGAGTGGAGGATCAGGAAGAAGGTACTCATGAGGCTACTCCTCCCAGGAAGAGGCAAGGCCACTACTGGGGAATTCATGTCTGAGATCTAGTTTTAGATTTTTCCTATCTCATAGCTAGGAGATGACCAGACATGGCCAGTGTGGAGTGGTTCAGGATGAGAGCTGAGAAGAGTGGCAGATACTCCTGGGTACTGAGCAGCCCAACGCCCCTTTTCCTTACCAGCCGTATTCATATTTTGTTTTAGATGGGAGTGCACTTTGCTATAATCCTTGCCTTCCCAGGCTTCAGAAAATGCACTGACACTCATTTCAGGTCACTGAGATATAACTAAAACTCGCCTAGGAATTTCTGGGAAAGTTTTGCTTTTCCTGTTCAGGGGTTGCCCCTTGGTCCTTTGCCTCTTCTTTCTGCTGAGAGCAAGGATATGAGCCTGTGAAAAAGGCAGCCATTTTGGGACCACAAGGTGACAAGCATGACGCAAGAAGTCACATGTTAAGGATAGAGGGAAAAAATGTCGATAGGGCATGGAGCACCTAGGACTTTACAGAGCCCTTGTACTGCTCACGTCCAGACTTTGAGTACATGAGAAAATCAGCCCTCCTCCTGTTTGGCTAAACCACAGCAGTTAAGCTTCTGTTACATGCAGCTGGACCTAATTTCTAACTGACACAATAAGCAACCACCAAGAATGTAAACCCTACTGGGATGCTTAGAAATACTTGAGCAGGATGCAGGACTTCTTGTATCCAAAATGGAGACTTGGACTAAGATTGATGGACTTTCAAGGACATAGTGGCTCCTCAGGAGGTTGGAGAACTTGGGTTACAAAGTAAAGAATTTCACAATAGTGAAGGCTTTTGAGTTACTGAAATATACTATGAAGGCAGCCTACAGACTCTAAGGTATGTGTTTTGGGGATTTCCAGTCTGACAACAGCAGAAATGACCCCTTAGTTGAACAATGCCTGAAAGAGCCATCTGTCTAGAACTGCAACAAGCTTGAACTGCAGTTCTCATACCAGTTTGAGAACTTCACATTCTTTCTATTGCCTAATGCCACTGAGTTGAAATGACCCAATTTACTTTGAATGCTTGCTGTTAATTTGATCTCCAAATTACTGGTTGGTAATTTTAGTGTCCATGATCCGAAAGTACCCTGTGATTGTAAGGAGGAACAGTTGATATAATCACTATCATCAAAATAACAACCTCATTTCACATGCTAACACCTTGAGTTTGTTGACATCGTTGGTAACTGTGGTACACATCTCTTCTGCTTTACACAATACTGGTGTGAATTAGTGTCCTGGAGAACTGTGGGCTCTTTGAAGTATATTTGGAGACTACCCTTAGCATCCATGCAGCTAGAAACAACAGAAAGGTGTTGATTGGTAGGTATATTTTTAGTCAGATTACTTCAGCCCCAAACAGAAAGTGCTTAAGGCAGTAAACACTGAGGTACATCTGATTAGGGCTCATAAACTTTATTCAGAACTACTTCTATAGTTAAGTGGCTGGTGTGACATAGTGTGTCTATATGTATGTGTATTTTGGTGAATGCCTTTAGGTGACCCACTCTCATATTAAAAAAAAAATAGATTCCCACTTTTATCCTATAGGGCTTCAAAATTTACTTTAAAAAATAGCTTTCTCCATTCACCACAGCTATGTGAGCTAGTTAGATGTCTTAAGCAAAATACCTCCACCCCTTTCAAATGAACAAACTAAAAGTAAGCTTTGATATGAGGCCAATTCTCAATTATTTCTGAGAAAGGTCAACAACTTAGATATTATATTCAGATGTACAAAAGTAAACATAGATTTTCTCTTTCATATTTCATCTTGTTTGGGAGCTCTTCATTTCCAAAGACAGAAAAGAAAAGTTAACATTTTCACATTGCCACTCAGGGTTACTCTGTTTCTGCTGTTCCTTGAACTGTTCCAGACCTCTTTGGCTCTTGCCTCTGTTGCTTTCACTTGTCTCCAGTGTGATGCAGCTCGTCTCATTTGCCCTGGCATTTGGGGTAGAAGTTTATAGTTTCTGTCATATTCTCCTGTCCTGAAGACCTGGCATCATGAAATGACCTTCTCATCTCCCCTCTCAGACTGTTCTCTGTCCCTCTCTGGTCCAGCGCCCTTTGGCACTTCTTGATTCCTTTATTGAGGAGCATGGGGACACTGAATGTCTGTCCAGGCCACAAAGGCTACCTCCTTTCTAAACTCCCTCCTGGGGGGCACCGTGTTGCTCCCATGCCAGGAAGAAAACAGGAAGCTCCCCTAAAGGGAACCAATATTATAATATTTATGTTAAAATGTTTGGAATATGTCAACCTCCCCTCAGAGTTTCTCAAAACTTTATTCCCCCAGGGATTTTGATCCAGACAATGAAGTTATGCTCCTCAATTCTAACATCTTGCTTCTTTTTCTTCTCTTTCCTGGGTTCCTCTCTTTGGAATCTGAAGGGCTTTTTTACTTTCCCTTTCAGACAAGTAAAATTTTTTCTTACATCATATCCTCCTTCCCCTTTTTACTACAGTTTACAAATAAAGCTCTGGAGTTCTAATCTACCAGACTTGACTCTTCTCCCCCATCCCCCACAAGCTCTATTGAAGTATAATTACAAATAAAAATTATATCTATTTATGGTATACAACATGATGTTTTTATATATGTAAACATTGTGAAATTAGTAAATCAAGCTAGTTAACATATCTACCACTTCACTACTTATCATTTTTTGTGGTAAGAACGTTTAAGATCCATAGCAATTTTCAAGTATACAACATATGACCATTAACTATAGTTAACATACTATAAAATAGATCTCCAGAACTTACTCATCCTGTCTAACTGAAACTTTGTACCCTCTGACCAACATCTCTCCATATTCTCCCTTTCCCACCCACAGCCCCTGGCAACCACCATTCTACTCTCTGCTTCTGAGTTTGACCTTTTCAAGATTCCACATATCAGTGAGATCATGCATTATTTGTCTTTCTGTGCTTGGCTTATTTCACTTAGCATAATGTCCTCCAGATCCATCCACACTGTAGCAAATAATAGGACTTCTTTCTTTTTTAAAGGCTGAATAGTATTACATTACGTATATATACCACATTTTCTTTATTCGTTCATCTGTTGATGGCCACTTCAGGTTGATTCCATATCTTGGCTATTGTGATAATGCTGCAATCAACATGGGAGTGCATATATATTTCAACATGGTGATTTCATTTCCTTTGGATATATACCCACAAGTGGAATTGCTGGAGCATATGGTATTTCTATTTTTAATTTTTTTAGAAATCTCCATACTGTTTTCTATAATAGCTGTACTAATTTACATTCCTACTAATAGTGTATAAGAGTTCCCTTTTCTCCACATTCTCACCAACGCTTGTTGTCTTTTGACTTTTTGATACTAGCTATCTAACAGATATGAGGTGATATCAAACTGTGGTTTTGATTTGCATTTCTCTGATGATTAGTGACATTGAACACCTTTTCTTATTCCTATTGGCCATTTTTATGCCTTCTTTTGAGAAATATCTATTCAGGTCCTTCGCCATTTCTAAATAGGGTCGTTGTGTTTTTGCTATTGAATTGTGCAAATTTCTTATCTAATTTTAGATATTAGTCCTTGATCAGGTTTACAGTTTATATTTTCTCTTATTCCATAGGTTTCCTTTTTATTCTGTTGCTCCCTCTGCTGTGCAGATGCTTTTTAGTTTTATGTAGTTCAACTTGTCTACTTTTGCTTTTTTTTTCCTGTATTTTTGAAACCATCTCCCAGAAATTATTGCCAAGACCCATGTCAAAATTTTCTCCTATATTTCTTCTAGGATATTTACAATTTCAGGTCTTATATTTTAGTCTTTAAGTCTAGATTGAAGAGACTGTACTTCTCCATTGTGTAATCTTGACACCTGTGTCAAAGATTAGTTGGACTACGTGTGTGAGTTTTTTTCTGGGCTCTCTATTCTGTTCCATTGGTCTTTATGTCTATCTTTATGGTAGTGCCATACTATTTTAGTTACCATACCTTTGTAATATATTTTGAATCAGGAAGTGTGATGGCCACAGCTTTGTTCTTCTTTTTCTAAATCACTTTGGCTATTGGGTCTTTTGTGATTCCATATGAATTTTAGAATCATTTTTTCTGTATCTGTAAAAAATTTCACTGGGATATTGATGGGGTAGCATTGAATGTGCAGATTAGTTTAGGTAGTATGGGTATTTTAACAATATTAACTCTTGTTACCAATGAACATAGAATGTCTTTTCATTTATTTGTGTCTTTCTTTCATCAATGTTTTAAAGTTTTCAGTGCAGAAGTCTTTCACCTCTTTGGTTAAGTTTATTCCTAAGTATTTTATTCTTTTTTGTGCTACTGTAAATGGAATTTTTAAAATTTCTTTTTTAAATAGTTCACTGTTAGTGTACAGAAACACAGTTGATTTTTGTACTTTGATTTCGTGTCCTGCAACTTTACTGAATTCATTTTTTAGCTCTAAAAGTTTTTTTTTTTTTTGGAGCCTTTACAGTTTTCTACATAAAAGATTATGTCATGTGTAAACAGAGATGATTTTACTTATGCCTTTCCAATTTAGGTTTCTTTTATTTCTTTTTCTTACCTGATTGCTCTGGATAGCACTTCCAGAATTATGTTGAATATAAGTGGCAAGAGTGGGCATCTTTCCCTTGTTCCTGATCTTAAAGGAAATTGTTTTCAGTTTTTCACTACTGAGTATGATGTTAGCTGTGGGCTTATGATACATGGTCTTTGTTATGTTATGGTATATTCCTTCTATATCCAGTTTGTTGAGTGTTTTTTTCATGAAAGGGTATTGAAGTTTGTCAAATGCTTTTTCTGCTTCTACTGAGGTGATCATGTGATTTTTATCCTTATTCTATTAATGTGGTATATCAGACTTGACTCTTAATAAGTAAAGGGAAGTTTTACTATGTAGAAGATTCCTATCTTTTTCAAAAGCTTGGCTTTCAAGCTTATTGTGCCCACCATCCCTTTCCCTGTGGCAACCAACTTTAAAAACGAACCCAAGTAAATAGGATTTGTCAGGGAATTTCTTGAAAGGAGGAATAAGAAAAACTAATTTAATATTTTTAAAATATCCTCCACTGAGTTTATGGAGAACAAACTATTGTGTGCTAACCATACGCCAGGCACTATGTGCTTCTCAGGCTTTTTCTCATTTAATTCTCACAGTTCCCAATGAGTTCTTCACTTATGAGGACACCAAGTCCCAGAGAGGTTATAAATCTTGCTGAAAATCATATAACTAATGAAAAATGGAGCCAGGATTTGAGCCGACACGTTCAACTTGACCTTGAAAGAATCAAGACAACTTGTAAGAGTACTGACACGTGTCACAGTGTTGTAGAAAAGATAGACGGGCATGGACAAGAAAATTCATGTCATGATCAAGAGTGTGTACCACAAATCTCATTATACCCTGTTTTCCCATGCTTTTCACTACAATTTTCATGCCCCATGAAACACAAATCCAAGTACTGCTCACAGGAAGGGTGTCCCACAAAGAAGAACCAGCCGAAAGTTTGGCAGGAGGAGATAGAAGGAGAAAGGCATGGAATGTTTACAAAGTATCAATTTCTAGGAAAAAAACCTGCTGGGTAAGTTCATTAATTTTTCACCTACAGCACTTTGAAGAGAATTTTAATGAGCAATTATTGGAAATTTGTAAGGGGCCTATATTTTGGGTGCTATATTTTTATTGGTTTCCTTTTTATAAAGAGGCAAGAGACCAAAGTACACAGTGTTCAGATGACTTGCTTAAAATGGGAGGCATCTGAGTCACAGAAGTAAAGTTAAATTCTCTAAGCTTCCGGTCCCATAATATCTTTCCTTAAATATATTTTTTCTCCAGCTTCACTTTTTCAATATCACAGGATGATTCTGTAGGAAGAAGAAAATCCATCTGACCTGCCTACACTCTAGTGAAGCAACCTCCTTGAAACCCATTTCTTTTCATACTCCAGAGAAATTATGTTTGAAACAACAGAGGTGGTAGAACTTTGGAAAAAGTGAAAATCCATTGATCTTTTAAAGATCCAGAAAGCAATGTTTCTGAAAATACAGATCGATAGCATAAGACCATATTTTAATATTATCATGTTTACCCACTCATGCTATTTATACCTTAGTATGTGCTATTAGGAGTGAAGAAAAGCAAATAGTCAAACTTGTCTAAAGAGAAATGACAGTAGATTCCAGAATAGCAGTAAAAACAATTAAGATTAGTAGCTGATACAAATGAAAACATCTTAGGTTACTTAAGAAGGGTTCTTTTACATAATCAAAGGTAGTAAGAAGAGATGGAATTAAGACTCCAAACAGAAACAAATTGGGGGAAGCATGAAAAAAATGGAGCAAGAATAGTTTTGAATACATAAAGAGGAGGAAGACGTAGGAGTTCAACATGCCTGTTGAGAGAGAACTCAAGTAAATTTTCACAAAAGTGGGAGAAATGGCTTGAGAAATGAAATGACTTTTTTGTCTAGGTGTGTGATGCAGGATCAGTGGGGATGGATGCCAGAGACAGGCACATTTCCCAAGGGAGGAAGAAATAGAAAACAAAGTGGGTTTCCTGCCAGAACAGGTGGTGTGTTGACATGTACACATCTGACAGCCGGGCTTCTGAAGCTTTCCAAGGGTCTGACCAGGCCAGTCTGAGTTGTCTGTAAGACTTCAGGGAAAAGCAACACAGGGGAGTCTCAGTGATTGGTTTCAAATGTCTTTGGACACATGAGACATAGCAGTTGTGGGTAAGGAAAGTAATGGGGCATCCTGCTATTGAGCACAAGGCTGAAAGCTGGGTTAGACTCAGTCACAGCTCATGGTTTGATATTCTCAGACATCCATTATAAGAAAGGAGCCAAATGTCTGCTTAAATCGAGGTGCGGGCAGATATTAACTCACTAAGCTCCCCTTGACCTTCTTAAATACTGGAAAAGCTTTATCAGGACTTTTTCTTTCTTCTTCTTTTCTTTTTAGGGGGTGGTAGTGGTAGGTAGTAAGTAGGAGGGTGGGCCTGAAATTAGGAATGAATACAGAAGGTGGGAGTAGAAGACTAATGTACAATGTTTCTGCAAAGTTTAGAATCTTGTATGCTCTGTGATTGGTATCTGTAAGTGACGTATTTAAGCAATCATAAAAATGACAGTTTTGGGCTAGATTTGGGATGAAACTATCAAACCAAATAATGATGACTTGAGAACAATGTTTTTCTCCCTGAATTATAGTTGAGGAGCAGTAGTCATGGTATAAGCATAGGCTAAGGATAAGATTGCTTGTTGAATCCCTATCCTACTTCTTGATTGGTTGATACTGGGTATCAAACTGTGTGATCTTGTATAGTGGTCCCTTAATTTCCTCCATTATAGGGCATGGATAATAGTAGTACCTATCTGTTGCAGAAACATTGTTTGTGCCTACTCTCCTGGTTCTTTTCTTTCCTGGAACAATGGAAAATCATGTTTCCCATTCTTTCTCTGCATCTATGTGGGATCATGTGACTAGCTCTGCCCACTGGGATGGGGGCAGACATGGCTAGCTACATTAGTACTAGTTTGACCCCTAAAACTTCCCACAAGATTTTCCATGCCTTTTCTCTCCTCTCATTGTCCACTGGCCAGTTGTAGAAGACCCAGGGGAGGAAGATTTAGGACCCTGAAGCTGTTGCTGCCTTCCTGAAATATGGCGTGAACATTTGTCTTCCAATCATCAGATTTACTGCGATGTAAGCAAGAAATAAATCTTTTCTTGTAGGAAGGCACTAAGATGTTGGGGACTTTTGTTATAGAAGTTAGCCTACTCTAATACTATTTCAAAGTATTAGTCACTATTGACTAAAACTTATATCTTGGGGTAGTAGTGAAGATTAAATGAGCTACTGTATATAGAGTACTATTATAGAATGGTATCTGGCATATGATAAGCTCTTGATAAATGTTATCTTGCATGTTATAAGTGTAGAATTGTCCGGTTGGGTCAATCCAAGAACCCCACTTGGTCCATTAACTTGAAGAAATACTATTTGTATCTTTTTAGCAAATTTGAACACAGACTGGGCCACCCATCCCTCATAGTTACTACTGGGTTCTATGATAAGCTTCATATAATCATTTTGGGTCAAATTGAGCATGGCAGTATGTTTGAATGGTTGGAAATCTGTGAGGACTTCTAAGTATCAGACCTTCTACTTTTCATAGGGTCCTAAGATTCAGATGGACAACAACAGGTCTTTTAGGTTCTGTTTAGTCATTTTATGGAAGTCATCACATAAACTGAATACTTATGTTGAAGGGCTCTGCGAAGCCTTAAAAATGCTATATGCAAAGGGCTTAGCACCAAACCTAATCCAGTTTTAAACTCATGCTAGGAATGTAATAAATGGTAGCTGTAACAATAATAATAAACACATAAACCATCACCACCACCATCATCATCACCATCATTTGAATACCTCTTTTCTTCTGAGAACTTCAAGACTGTATCTATAGCATACTTTCTACCTCTGGCATGCCATTTTATATTCTGACACAGTTATGGCCTTGCTTATTACATAATACCATCTTTTCTAATATTTTATCTACCTCTTGCCTACTTTGACCAGAGGCCATTACTTGCTCTTATATTTGCTTGACCTAATGAGGCTAACTTGTCCTTGCCCTCTTTAAAACAACCTTTATGTATTTGCAAACTCCACACTGGTCTGTTATTAGATATCATGCATTAGATATTCAATATTACACATTGAGATCTCAGCAATGATTAGTCAGGGGAAGGTTTTTTTTTTTTGGAAGAAATGTTAGTTTCAACTCTGAAATTCTCTTTTCTTTAGTAGGTACAGGTCAATAGGTAAAGACCTTAATGTTTCTTTAATATATAGATGAGCAAATCTAACTACTTTTAGGTTTGGCAAACTTTATCTGGCTATTTTTCAAGAATTATATGGCTGGCAATTCCTCTGATGTATTCTGCCAAATGCTTTCTCTCCTTAACCTGTGTGTGTGTATATTTCAAAGGGAATTTAAGGCACAAATTTCTGATTTATTAATACTTAGCTGATCAAATATGTGGTATTTGTCTTAGTCAACACTTACAGGTTCCAAATTCTGTTTCTCTGACCCAGGAAACCCTGAGAGATTGGCAGCAGCCACCCCTAAAGAACAAACCAAACTGGTTGTCCGAGCCTGAGAAGAAGCTAGCCCACATCTTTCCTTTAGACAGGGTTTTAAATGATATTTTTTCTCTTGGAATTCTCAGCGGTGAAGAAAAAGATATGTCTCCAAATGTCTGTTAGTTGATATCAACCTGAAATGGAAGCAGTCCCAGGTATTCTAAATGGAAGAGGTTTGGGAGCAGCAATGTAATTGAAGAGTGTCGATGTGTCTTGTCCTGGAGCCCAGTTTACATAACCCTTTACATAAGATGGAAAAAACATCTACTGTCCATATCAAGGAATGGGTAGAGGTAATGGAGTGGGGAACTGGGAAGGAGTGGACTATGGCAGTCATGGGAAATCTTGGCTGCCACTACTCACTGCTTTTGACCTGACGATACTACACTTTGGATCTAATATCTTGAGGGCTGAAGTCTCCAGAATCAACAGGAACCACTCAAATACTGGGTAGGCAAAGAGTGACAATTAAAGACAAACCTTTGCTAAAAGGTGTAAATCAAAAATAAAATTCTAAGCCCCTCAACCAACTGAATAGACCCCTCCTGTCAGCCATGGGCATTCTAAAGTAAACCCAAAACATGAATTTGGGCCATGATGGGAATGGGTGGTAGGACGTGCCTCATCATAGCTTTCTCTCTTTGGAATTCAGACACGGC